>NC_090440.1:348727981-349032741 GCF_031143425.1 Pleurodeles waltl
CCATGGATTGGTGTTACATGCAGGGCTTTGTTTTGGGATGGGTGGGTTGTGATAGTGGGGTATATGTGAGGTAGTGGAGTGATGGGGGTGAGGTTAGGGGTAGGAGTTTGTGATGGCATGCAGGTAGGGTGGGGGATATAGTAGTAAAGATTTGACTTACCAGAGTCAAGTCCTCCTGCTACTCATGCGAGGCCCTCAGGATGCATTATTGCCAAGACTTGCTCCTCCCATGTTGTTGGTTGTGGGGGAGGAGGCCCACTGCCAGTCCTCTGTACAGCTACCAGGTGTCTTGCAACCACAGAACGCACCTTTCCCCATAGGTAATCCAGCTCTTCCTGATGTCATTCCTTGTTCTTGGATGCTGTCCCACGGCGTTTACCCTGTCCATGATCCTCTGCCATATCTCCATCTTTCTTGCAATGGACGTCTGCTGCACCTGTGATCCGAAGAGCTGTGGCTCTACTCGGATGATTTCCTCCACCATGACCCTTAGCTCCTCCTCTGAAAACCTGGGTTGTCTTTGGGGTGCCATGGATGTGGTGTTAGTGATATGTGTGAGGATGTGTGTAGTGATGTGTGGGTGATGTGTTGTGGTGTGTGGCGTGAGGTGCGTGGATGGTGTATGGGTGATGGTGTTCAGTGGCTCAGATTGAGTGGGTGCTCCTGGCTTGTGTCTCTCTCTCTGTTGGCAATCTTTTTTTCCTTGAAAGGGTTGTTGGTAATGTGGGTGTGTGTTTTATATTGGTGTGGGTGTGTGGGTGTGGTGTGTATGTGTGTCAGATGTGTGTAGTTTGAATTGTCCACTTTGGTGTAATTTTGTTAATGTGTGTGTATTTTGAGCACTGCGGTGTGTACCACCAATGGTTTACCGCGGTTGAAAGACCGCCGCAGTGGGTCCTGGTACTGTGGGCGTATTCCTGTTGGCGTAACGGTGTGGGTTTTGCTACCGCCAATTGATCACTGACCTTTGGTCTGACGGACTTGTGTGGGTGTCTGCATTGTGGCAGATTTTTCAGTCTGGGTCATAATACCCGTAGCAGAATACCGCTGCGGTCATGGTATGTTGGCGGCCGTCAGCAGGCCGGTAGGCAGCATTTACTGCCAGGGTTGTAATGAGGTCCTTTGTCTCCAGAATGGACTTTTAATGAAGGAGGAATATGCAAAAGTGATTGGTTAGAAGATCCCAGAGAGTGAGACAGAAAGCACCAACTATATTTTGATGCCAAGAATGCAGGTGAAGAGGAATGTATTGTTTGTGAACAATTGAATTGAAACATTTGTGAATCAGAAGCCAGTGTAGTGGGTAGATTGTAGTGGAAATGTGGCCTATTTTTTTTGTTCTGACATCAGCTTTTTCTGGCTTGAGTCAATAAGTCCCCTTCGTGAGAGGGGTCTGTCATAGTTCTGACTCTATTGTGTCAGTAAGTACACTGTTGTATATTGAGAGTATACTATATCATGTTTACTTATTTTATTCCTCTTGCATGTTATGTGCCCCTCCTCTTTCTCTTCCCTTTCCCCTTCGCTCGTTTCCCCTCCTTTCTCCAATGTGTGGTTTAGCTTTAGAATGTCGGCATGTTGTTATTTGAGGGCTGGTGTTCAGGACAGTGGGTGGATGAGGCTCTTTAGAGAAACATTGTACTTTTACTTTGTGCTGAATAAATACTTTATTCTCAATGGATCCTGTCATCTATACAAAAGGCACCTGTAAGGAAATGCCTCCTTGGCATGGTTACCCTCTGACTTTTTGCCTTTGCTGATGCTATGTTTTGAATTGAAAGTGTGCTGAGGCCTGCTAACCAGGCCCCAGCACCAGTGTTCTTTCCCTAACCTGTACTTTTGTATCCACAATTGGCACACCCTGACATCCCTTGTAACTGGTACCTCTGGTACCAAGGGCCCTGATGCCAGGGAAGGTCTCTAAGGGCTGCAGCATGTCTTATGCCACCCTGGAGACCCCTCACTCAGCACAGACACACTGCTTACCAGCTTGTGTGTGCTAGTGAGAACAAAATGAGTAAGTCGACATGGCACTCCCCTCAGGGTGCCATGCCAGCCTCTCACTGTCTATGCAGTATAGGTAAGAAACCCCTCTAGCAGGCCTTACAGCCCTAAGGCAGGGTGCACTTTACCATAGGTGAGGGCACCAGTGCATGAGCACTGTGCCCCTACAGTGTCTAAGCCAAACCTTAGACATTGTAAGTGCAGGGTAGCCATAAGAGTATATGGTCTGGGAGTCTGTCAAACACGAACTCCACAGCACCATAATGGCTACACTGAAAACTGGGAAGTTTGGTATCAAACTTCTCAGCACAATAAATGCACACTGATGCCAGTGTACATTTTATTGTGAAACACACCCCAGAGGGCACCTTAGAGGTGCCCCCTGAAACTGTATCCAACTATCTGTGTAGGCTGACTGGTTCCAGCAGCCTGCCACGCTAGAGACATGTTGCTGGCCCCATGGGGAGAGTGCCTTTGTCACTCTGAGGCCAGTAACAAAGCCTGAACTGGGTGGAGATGCTAACACCTCCCCCAGGCAGGAGCTGTAACACCTGGCGGTGAGCCTCAAAGGCTCACCCCTTTGTCACAGCACCGCAGGACACTCCAGCTAGTGGAGTTGCCCGCCCCCTCCGGCCACGGCCCCCACTTTTGGCGGCAAGGCCGGAGGAAACAAAGAAAACAACAAGGTGGAGTCATTGGCCAGTCACTACAGCCCCTAAGGTGTCCTGAGCTGAAGTGACTCTAACTTTTAGAAATCCTCCATCTTGCAGATGGAGGATTCCCCCAATAGGATTAGGGATGTGACCCCCTCCCCTTGGGAGGAGGCACAAAGAGGGTGTACTCACCCTCAGGGCTAGTAGCCATTGGCTACTAACCCCCCAGACCTAAACACGCCCTTAAATTTAGTATTTAAGGGCTTCCCTGAACCTAGGAAAACAGATTCCTGAAACTACAAGAAGAAGAGGACTGCTGAGCTAAAAAAAACCTGCAGAGGAAGAACAGAAGACACCAACTGCTTTGGCCCCAGACTTACCGGCCTGTCTCCTGCCTTCCAAAAGAAACCTGCTCCAGCGACGCTTTCCAAGGGACCAGCGACCTCTGAATCCTCTGAGGACTGCCCTGCTTCGAGAAAGACAAGAAACTCCAGAGGACATCGGCCCTGCTCCAAAAGAACTGCAACTTTGTTTCAAGTAGCAGATTTAAAGACCCCTGCAACTCCCCACAAGAAGCGTGAGACTTGCAACACTGCACCCGGCGACCCCGACTCGACTGGTGGAGAACCAACACCTCAGTGAGGACCCTCCGGCGACTCCAAGACTGTGAGTAACCAAAGTTGTCCCCCCTGAGCCCCCACAGGGACGCCTGCAGAGGGAATCCCGAGGCTCCCCCTGACCGCGACTGCCTGAACTCCATTTCCCGATGGCTGGAAAAGACCCTGCAACTGCAGCCCCCAGCACCTGAAGGAACGGAACTCCTGTGCAGGAGTGACCCCCAGGAGGCCCTCTCCCTTGCCCAGGTGGTGGCTACCCCGAGGAGCCCCCCCCCTTGCCTGCCTGCATCGCTGAAGAGACCCCTTGGTCTCCCATAGGAAACTATTGGAAACCCGACGCGTGTTCCCACACTGCACCCGGCCGCCCCCGCGCTGCTGAGGGTGTACTTTTTGTGCTGACTCGTGTCCCCCGCGGTGCCCTACAAAACCCCCCTGGTTTGCCCTCCGAAGACACGGGTACTTACCTGCTGGCAGACTGGAACCGGGGCACCCCCTTCTCTCCATTGAAGCCTATGTGTTTTGGGCACCTCTTTGACCTTTGCACCTGACCGGCCCTGAGCTGCTGGTGTGATAACTTTGGGGTTGCTCTGAACCCCCAACGGTGGGCTACCTTGGACCAAAAACGGAGACCTGTAAGTGACTTACTTACCTGTTAAAACTAACATTACTTTACCTCCCCCAGGAACTGTGAAAATTGCACTGTGTCCACTTTTAAAACAGCTTATTGTGTTTTATGTAAAAAGTATACATGCTAATGTAATGATTCAAAGTTCCTAAAGTACTTACCTGCAATACCTTTCAAATTAGATATTACATGTAGAATTTGAACCTGTGGTTCTTAAAATAAACTAAGAAAATATATTTTTCTATAACAAAACCTATTGGCTGGATTTGTCTCTGAGTGTGTGTTCCTCATTTATTGCCTGTGTGTATGTACAACAAATGCTTAACACTACTCCTTTGATAAGCCTACTGCTCGACCACACTACCACAAAATAGAGCATTAGTATTATTTCTTTTTGCCACTATCTTACCTCTAAGGGGAACCCTTGGACTCTGTGCATGCTATTCCTTACTTTGAAATAGCACATACAGAGCCAACTTCCTACAGCACCCCAAAAGGACCCCTCAGTCCTTCTTCAGGTACGTGTCCTGAGAGGAAATGATCCCCCAAAGTGTCCTATCATTAGCAACATAATAAATGACACAAGAATGAAAAATCTTCTCCTTCTTTGAGGTAGTGCTCTTTGCCCTGCAACCATTCTGACACTCAGCGGTGATATTCCCCAATACCTTTCTCTTCTTTATACTCTTCAAGACAATCCCATTCTTAAAAGGCTTAATCCAGAGTTCTAACTTCCAAATGCTGCCCTGTCTCAGGTTGATGCGGTTCCACAAGCCACTCTGGAAATACTCAAGACTGCCCCTTGTCCCTCTGAGCTTACCCCCAAGGGCGGGCCAGATTCTGCAGGCTTTGATTCCAGAAGGTATGACTTTGATGTCTACTGATTTGGGCAATCACAATCTCAAACCTCAGTCCCAGTCCTGAGGCAATCTACACCTGAAGATGCTAGGTAATTGTACTTGACGCTGATCCTCACCTTGTCTCCGGCACCCCCGTTTGACCCATTTTCAATGCTGTTCCAACAGTCCAACTGGAAAAAATGATTTAGGTAGCTAGACAAAAGGTCAAGGTTTACTTCATAGACAAGCCTCTTGCTGAACCTTCTCTCCTCCCAGTCAAATTTCTATTGACTGGGAGAACTGTTCAGTTCAGATTCAGGCATACTGAGCAGGCCTAACCTTGATTTTAGGCACACAAAGGAAGATGATTTGACAGGTGGATACCTTCTCCCTTCCTACCACACAGATGCTGGACTATTTTGGGAATCCAAAATGCAGATAGCCTTGATATGTCCACAGAAGATATTCCATACACTTCACTCTGAAGTGGTCAGTAATTTTATGTTTGTTGTGCACAATGTAGCAGATGTCCTTGAGTTAACTTTGTTATCTTCAGAGCCTAAATCTAATATCCTTATGGAAATCCTACAGACAACCACAGAGGCTCAGGAGGCCCTGCAGAAATTTACAGAGGCATTGTTGAAATCAGCATTGACTGCCTAGGATAAACCCTTTTCAGGCTCTGTCAAGTAAAAGAAAAAGAAAACAGAGAACAAGGAATATTAGAAAATGGAGGTAAAATAACAATGAAAGATCAATGACAGGGTTTCCATAGCCTAAGAATCAGAAATATTTAGGGAATAGGTTGGTAAGGGCAGATTGAAAGAAGAGAAGACTGAGATGGCTCGTCCAGCAGACATGGAGTAAACTTTCAATAGTCCATGGCACCAGTCTGAGGAGAGGTCAGTTGAAGGCTTTTTGTTCGTTGGAGAGTCAGTAATACCCACATGGGTTCAAGGATGTGTAATCAGAGTCATATGTAGTTCAAATTGATAATATATATGAAAATTAGGGATAATGAGTGGCGGAAATATGTAGATTTTGCTTCAGTTTTAGCTGAAACCATAATTTATTAATTTTAGTTTTGTTCCATAGATGCACATTGCTTCTTCTAGGAAACATCCTATGAGTTGGAGTCTCCTCAGTTCCCTACCAAGAGGGTGATTGTCATTAGTCATGTTCTCCTCAATCCAGATTTTGTCGCAGTTTACTATGTGATAGTGTTTTCCTTGTTTACATTTTTGTGAGTAAATAATGACAATGAATAATTACTTTTATGATGGATTCACTATACAAATGTTCTTTTCCATCCCATCTCATCCCCCTGCGCATCTTCCCTCCCCACAGCCTTTGCAGAAGCGAAGACAAGTTGATGTCATAGAATTTTGTTAGTACGCATTGTATAGTGAATGACTGTCCTCATGTCCCCCACTGTATGTTTTCTCAAGGTTCTTCCACTGTTGTTCCATTTTGCTGAGCCTTGTTTATTTACTTGTGTATAGGCTTGTTGGTCATGTGTTTCATTTTATTTTGGACATCTCCGGATAGCAAAACCACAGAAGATGATTTCTTTAAAAAATGGGTTAGGTCTTATAAACTTAAAATGTGGCATATAAACCTCTGATTTGTCTGTAACTGGTTACGTCTGATCATGCCATGATTATACTGTGTTTTCTTTTCATTTGTTATGCTAGAATTGTGGATAATAACCTCTTGATTTAGGGGTGAGCCAGCAATCTTTACCCTTCCACTAGAGGTGCTGGTGGATTTCTTATGATTTTGCTGTTCATTTTGGGTTTAGAATGTTTCTTATTTCTGACTGCTCTGTACTTTTTGAGCCTTCATGACGTTTATTCTGTACTGTATGATTTTGAGAATATTCTAACAGAACTCTACAACTTTTTCCTGCTTTACAACTCAGCCATTGAGTGGGCCCAGGAACATATGATTATCAAACTGCTAAATTGATGTTGGGAGTGTGTCTTTTAGTGCAAGGTCAAGTTGCAGCAGAACCACCTGAAAAAAATTTGATGCAAGGTAAATTTTGGAGTGTGATGAATATTGAGGTATGGGATTCTGCTTCCCCAAATTGGTAGCATAGGATGGTTGCATTTTAAACAGCACCTCCTCTTTCTAAAGAGTTCCCCAAACAATTTTCTGGTCCCTATGGATTATTCCATAACCTTTTTGCAAAGGGAGACTGGAGGAGGAGGTTCCAATGCAGGAGACTCTCAAAAAGTGACTTGGAGTGCATTCCTGAATGATTTAGAGTGGAAGTATGTTGGAAAATGGGTTATTGGTAAGGGCAGGTATGTACCTACACTTAGCAACAGGCCGCTAACCTCCACGTAGGTCCAGTTAGGTCTCAGTAAATTAAGCCTAGCTCAACCCTTGGTAGCTTGGCAACGAGCGACAAGGCTTAACTTAGGAAACAAAGCATAGAGCATTCAAATATCACAAAACAGTAATAAAAAAAAACCAATGGAAACAGTTTAGAAATCCACAATTAATTTATAACAATAGGAAATATTTTTAGCTTAAAAATGACACCAAAACGAATAAAATCGGCTAAAGGGAACCGGAGATATGAATTTTTAAAGAATGAATGCTTTCTAGCTCGTAGAAACGAATAGCGCCAATCTCCTCATCTGGTTGCACCTCGAATGGGGCAAAGTTTAAGGCCTACTGCGATGGAGCCCTGCTCAGCTACAGCCTGTGGGATGCCTCGGTCAAATGTTTACCTCAAGACTTAGTCGTTTTTCTGGAGATTTTCTTCAGCGGGAGCAAGTCACCAGTCCAATCCGAGTTCCAGTAACTCTTCCCCTGATACGCATCACGAGAGCCCTCGATGGATATTTTTACCTTTGGACTTAGTCACCTTTTCGAGATAAAAATCCTTGACCGGGGAGCCATCTTCGGATACACTGCCTGGGAGGTCCCAGTCAACCTTCTAAATTTGGACTTAGTAACTTTTTCAGAGATTTTCTTCACCGGGACGAACCTGCAAATCAGGCTGGGTCGCGGTTGAGGCAAGCTGGCTAGAGTGTTAGTCCCTTCATGGAGCTTTTTTCCAAAAGTTCTCCAAACGTCTCCAAACTTTTGGATCTTCTTCCAGATGTTCCTTTGAGGTTCTTTTGAGGTCCACAGTTCCCTGAGGGTGTGGACTACAACTCCCAGAATGCACCTGGTGCAAACTTCTTTTTTGGCCACTGGTCAGTTTCTTCAGGAGTTGGTGTAGGGGACTATGGTTATCAAGTTTTTACCTGTAGCAAACAGGGAGTCCCTTCTTGAACCAGTTGAAGCCAGGCAAAGTCCTTTTTGTGGTGAAGCCCAAGTGTGCAGCTGGTGCAGTCCTCCAGAGTGCAGTTTCCAGGTCAGTGGTCCAGCAGGGCAGTCCTTCGCCTGATGTTCTTCCTTGTAGGGATATGAGGTGTGGGTTCAGGTCTGCCAGATTTATCCTTGCTCCTGGGTGAAAAACAGGGGGGTCCTGGTTCTCCAATCAGGTGCAGGGTCCTTCCCCGTGTGATGACGACTTCCTGGGAACTGTGGCAAAAATCAATCCTAGGGAACGACATTCCTAAAAAATCCATCATGTATGAAAATTATTTTTGGAGGTTACATCTGGCTGAACTCACCCACTGGTGTGGCTAAAAGTCCTAAACACACCCTTCTCCTGCCCTGTCATAATATAATCAGGGGGGCGCCTAATTGTCTGGGTTTTCAGGATGTGAGAGAGGTGCTGGGTTGTTCCAAATTGACCTTCGCTGCCTTTGAAGGCCAGTTTGGCAGCCCTCCACCTTCCTGCTTTCCCGTCTGCTGATGGAAGATCTCCCCCCCTAGGCACATCTCTTTTTGTTGAGCCAGGCCACTTCACACCTCATCAAGGCAGCCTGGCCAGGCTGCCAGAGGCTGGCCAATCAAAGCAAAGCAGCAAACACACTGCAGGGCTGAAGATGGCAACTTTTTAGGTAAAGTTTAAAACTCTCTACCTGAACAAGTTATATTAACTCCAACAATTGTAAGTTGTGGGATTTATTATAACAATTAATTTGATACCAAACTTGTGGTTTTTGTCACATAAGGGGATTTTTTACATTAAAATAAAGTCTCCCCATTCTAGCCTGTGGAGGCCATTCACTACAATGAGGGAAAAACACATTTGGCTGTTTTACCTCACCAGGGCCTATAAAACTATTTTTATAAGGTCCCTGCTTATAGTTACATGGCACCCAACCCTAGGGGCACACAGGGCACACCTTAGGGGTGACCTATATGTACAAATAAGGTAGTCTAAGATTTTGGAAGTACTTTTAATTTCAAAGTCGAATTTGCATATAACTTTAATTTAAAAGCAGCTAGCAAGGCAGGCCTGCCTTTAACGTGACACTGGACACCTCATCAGTGCACCTATGGGTGCACTACCTATGCTGGGGTCCCTAAACCTACATGCCCTACCATATACTAGGGACTTATGGTAGGTTAATTTTGCCAAATATAATTAGCCTAATTTGCATATCCACTTTACAGAGAGCACTGGCCCTGGGACCGGTGAGCAGTACCCAGGGCACAGCCAAGAGTCAGTAACCACCAGTATCTGTCCAAAATGTTTGTGGGTGACCAGGGTAAAAAAGGAGGACTTTCCTCTAAAGTATGAATGGGGTAATTTGAGTGTGAATGTTGAATGTACTTGTAAGGTGTGTTGAAGTATGTATTTGAGTAATGTATTGTTTTGCCTTGTGTGAAATGTTTGGCGATGCAATACTGATTGTGGGTTCCATTGGTGGACTGATTACTGGTTTGTTGATGCACTATTCATATTTGTAAACTAATTTTGTTGCTCTTACATTGTTTGGTTATCGGATTCATTGCAATCCAAGATCTTGAGATATTGTGGCTTTACTTGTCTGCAAAAGGTGTAGTACAAAGGTTGTAGTGTAAGGTGCCACATACACCCGGACATGGATTTCTATTTTAACAAGTTTTTCTTTCTAGGTTGTATGTCTAATTTGGGTTGATGTACTCTGCTTGTAAGTGCATGGAAGCAAAATGCACAAACTAGGGCACATTGCTGCTGGACAGTAGTCTTTCTAGTGTAAGTTCTGCTTAAACAGTGCTTTCTGTTTTTTATTTTGATGATTGCCTTTGTTTCCTTATTACCTCATTTCTATGGTTTGTGATTTATCTTTACCTAATTCATTGATTTCCTTCCCATCTAAGTTAAGCAGATAAGGGTTTATTTAATTTATTGGTCTAAAAGTGTGTTGTAATAGTTTTCCTGTTTATGAAGAAGTTGCACTGGAATTGGTTAGTCAGCCAGGGAGCTGCACTGGGATTGGTTCAACATCACTTCAAAGCTGTGCTGTCATTGGTTAGTTATAGACAGAACCATGCTGTATAGGTTGACCTTTGACAGAGCCGCAGTAGGATACGTTGTTCTCTAGTTCTTTTGTTATGATTTTGAGGTGTTCATTTTAAGTAAATATAGCGGCAAACATTTAGAAAAAAACAGATGTTCCTGTTATACCAACAAAAGGTCAGAAACTACCTGCTGAAGAGTCACCTGCACTTGAAATGATGGCAGATATTGGGGTCTATACTTATACCTGGATTTCTGAATGGCATGATTATACTGCTACTAATAAAGGCTTGCAGTTTCCTTTAGAGTGTACCTTTGATATTAAAAAGTTGGATTTCCTTAGACAAACTATGAATGTCGTGAAGCTGATGCCCAGGCCCACAGAGTTTGAGGTGCTAAGTAAATGGAATCAGATGGCGACAGAGCAAATGGATCAGCAACAGAAATGCTGGAGGGAGTATATCATGGTAGGTATAAGAGTCTACCATGCTACAGTTAAAGAAACAAATAATATACACAAGACAAACAAGGGAAAGAAACAGGCTGGTAATTCTGATGAGGAGGGTCATTTCCTGAATATTCTATCGAATTCTAGACCTACTCCGTACACACACATCTAGAGCTATGGGGACAAGTGGTACTAGTTCAGGACATGATATGGGCGTTGGAGGAGATGGTACTGTTGTGCAAGGGCCAACAGGAGTTGTACCAAGTGCGGCAACTGAAACAATGATATCAGCATTGCCTGTTGCTGCACCCATAGACAGTGGTTGTTGAAGAGGCTCCTAGAGAAATTAATATTGGCAGTTTAAAAAATGTATTTGATAAAATGTTACAAGGAAACATTGATTTAAACAAGCTGGTGACTTACAATGTTGATGGAAAGAGATATCTGATCAAATGTAGCCCACAATAAATCAGAAGAGCTAGCTGATCAATATGAAGGGAACATCACCAAGATGAACAAAAAATAAAATGAAATGATATGATAGATCTGGCATGTTCCAAAATAAAGGAACTTAAGTTTTTCACTCTAAAAGCTCATATCACAGATTTAATTGAAAAAAACTATGGAATGAAATGTAAAGTCCAGGATTTGTAAAGCATAACTTATCGCCCATGAGAGTCTCAAGGCGCTGAGTTGTAGACACAGGGATATGTAGTGATTTTCCCAAAATCACAGGATGTTGAGCTGACGCAGAGACTTGAACTTGGTTCTACCTCCCACCCTCTCAAGGGACAGCAAGTGAAAAAAAAGTTAAGGGAACTGAATGTAAGTCGAGAGGTGCAGTGAGTGACTCAGACGTTGGGACAGGAAAGTTGGTGCACTTATTTTGGATTCAAGCTGATTTATATGCATTTACTACTAACTTTCCTAAATTGTAGGATGAACCAGAAAGGGGGTGTAAAGAGGTACATAGTTTGACGAACATTTCACAGGTGTTGTGGACCTATTTAAATTCACTGCTTGAGATTGTGAGTCCTGGGGCCAGATGTAGCAAAGGGTTTTACCCATTCTGTGTCTATGGGAAAATGTGTTTGTACATATAGCCCCTAGTGACTTGTGGGCAGAATGTAAAGTTGTAGTTGGATGGCCAACACAAGAAGCAGCTAGAGTGGCTCCTAATAAGTTCAAATGCAAGCAGGTGATTGCCTAGTTGACAAAATGAGTGTCTGAAAGGACATAAATTGGGAAAAAATTCGGAGAACTTCTCAGGAGCCAAAAGAGTCAGTCCATGCCTTTTACAAAACGCTCATGTAGATTGTCAAGAAACATAGCTGAGTTAATGATCCTAAGAAAGATGGTGTCAGTGGGGTCAAATCTGCTTTCACAATGAGTTTGAAGTCAGAGGTTAGAATTACATAGAGCTGAGTGAATTGTGTTAGCAGAGTTTAGATGAAACCTTGAAGCTAGTAAAATACAGTACTGATTACTTTGATGCAAAACAGAAAAAGATTAAGGAGATGTTGATGAATGCCCAGAACAAGCAATTTGAGAAAGGATCCTGAAACCAAACGGTTTCAAATATGAATTTTGTTCAACCAGGAATGAAGAGGATGAAACAAATGCAAGGTGGGCAAATGAGAAATGGAGCAATGCTGATGCAAGGTAAGGGAGGAGAAAGGATGGCATGAATGAATTTTGAGATGATTAAAAGAAGCACTGTCTGTCACTGTGAGATTGTGAATTTTAGGAGGGAGTTTTTTCAGAATTCAAATTGAATTCAAGGAGATGTTTGACCATAGATGCAGAAAGACGTGATCATCCCAACTGTGCCAAATTCTGGGCAGAGTGTATAGAGTCAGAAATCATTTTGAATGTCGATGCCTTTAGCCCCAGTGATGCAACAAAACATGAGAAATAAAATACTTTATAGTGCAGGATACCAAACAAAGTCCATTGATTCTGAAAGATGAATAAATAGGGAATAGTACACAATGATGTTGCCCAAGAGGGGACGTGGACAGCATGTTTGGAGCTGTCCTGAAGGTAGATCAGAACGACCCATATATTGACAGAGAAGTCAATGGACATCCTGTTTCATTTTTAACTGATATGGTGCTACCCGTTCTACAGTTCGTTCTGTGGAAGTCTCAAACCCACCCCTTTCTGGAACAGATGTCCAAGTTGCAGGAATGAGTATTAAACATATTGTTAATCAGGTTCCTGAAGATGTCACCTTTAAAAATAATCAGATGAAGAACAAATACCAGTTAATTTAGTATGATTGAAGTCCAGTGACTTTTTTGGAAGAAACTGGCTTTGCAAAATGTATTGTGTGATCTACTGCACACCAGATGGTCCTGCGAACACAAGATGAAAATTCAGTGTTTAAAATAAATTCACCAGATAATAGATTTCAGTTTTTCCCAGCTTTAACAAAAGAAAGCCTACCCCTGGATTTAAGGACAAACTGTCAAAGATGTGGTATGGGATATTTCTGGGAAAGAACTTGGATTGATTACAAGAGCAAAGACAGTTAAACTAAATGTGAAGCAAGATGCAATATTCTCTAGAACTAGATAGTACAAGCATACTAAAGAAGAAGTGGAGGGAATGACGCAAGTGACTGAAATAATTGTTGAGCATGTAAGCCTCAGAGAGTCATTTGGTAGACTTTATAAGTCTCCCATATTGGGAATAAAGAAACTGATGGCAAATTGCGCATAGTCGAAGACTTGTGCAATATTAATAAAATTGTTGTTCAATGTTGTCCAGTGGTACTTAATCTAGCAGTGATTGTGTCCCAAATTCCTTCAGATGCTGAATGGCATGCAGTCGTTGACTTAAGTTAAGCGTTCTTCTCAATTTATCTTCATGAAGGTGGCTAGTTTATTTTCATGTTCCAATTTTTTAATAAAGTTCTGTATGGTGTAGGATCCCACATGGGTAGACTGAATGTCCTTCCATTTTTAGCCAAACCCTGAAGAAAGATTTAGAAAGTTGTTTGAGATTGCCTTGCAAATCAGTATCAGTGCAGTACATAGACGACTTATTAGTTGCATTTAAGACAATGATCTAAGTGAGAATCTACATAAGGTTTCCCCAACTAAAATACAGTATTGTAAAAAGGAAGTGATTTATCTTGGACAGCATATTAAAAAAGTTGTGAGGAAAGTCTCAAAAGAATGTGGTTCTGCAATCCTGAAAAAAAACACCAATCAAACTTTCTCTTGATTGCAAAACCTTCAGTAAGGTTGACATGCAGTGACATATAAGATCTGGTACCATTTGACAAAGAATGCTGTAATGCATTTGAAGAACTGAGGGAGAGAGTTTGTGTCATGCACCAGCCCTTGGGATTCCTGACTAGAGTTTAAACGTTTATCTGTTCTGTCATGAAAGAAGTAGATCTGCACTTTTGATCTTGACTTAAATACATGGTGGTTTAATAAGCCCAGTAGCTTATTTGTCTGCAATATTGGATCCAGTAGTTGTAAGTCTTCCAGGTTGTTCGAAATTGGTTGCAGCTGTTTGCATTGCCATTAAACAGAACAGAGGACTAGTGATGCGTCATACATTACCTGTATATGTCCCACATTCAGTAGACATTCTTTTGACCGGAATGAGGATCAGCATATAAGTAACAGTAGGCTTACACATTATAAGCAGGTTATACTTGCAGCAGAAAACATTTCAGAGGTACAATTCATTAAATACAGCTACATTGCTTCCTATTTCAAAAAGAAGTTGTGAAGACAGGGAAACTGATGAAAATGACTATAAACCTAAGCACATGTTCATACTCAGGAATGTTGTGCGTACATTCCACGCATAGGTAAGCAGCTGACAGCTATATTATTAACATAATGAGGTTATTGAGTTATATGCAAAACCAAGACCAGATACTAAAGAAACACCTTTAGAAATGGCTATTCTGTTGATGGTTCTTTTTTTATTATATATTTTTTATTGAGAGAATTCCAGAACAATAAATCATTAGAACACTGAATTCGTAAAACATGTTAGTCATTACTCATTCAAGCTTCATAAATCTGAATTTTGCATATAATATCATCTTAGATAACAACAATCTGTCCAATGAAATTAAGATATCACATAACATCACAAGTTATCATTGCACATCACCAGTCAAACTTAATTTATTCCCTCTGAATGAGAGACGATCCATTACAACACATGATTCCTCATCCAAGACCCTCCCTAAGCTTCGTTTATTTATTTTAGGATCCAGATCTTAAAGTATATTTGCTCTCACGCTCCTTAATTTTGCCTAGCTTAGACCGCCACTGTTGAAATGATGGAACTACTAGTTTTGTAAAATGAATGACCTAGCTATTAGGGCTATGATATAGAGGTGTTTTGCTTGTAAGGAGCTAGTCTTATTTTCAGATGAGATTCCGAGTGCTGCTATTTGAGCGTTCGACGGATGTTCTATTCCCAGCATACCAGTGCAACACCTGCCAATTGTGTCCCATAGTGGCCTTATTTTAGAGCAACCCCAAATGGTATGTGTCCAGCCACCAGCCTCTTCCAATGAGCAGCGAAAAAATTTGTCGGGAATTTGAGAATAGACTTTATGCATACAAGCTGGGGTTCTATATAAAAGCCATTTAGTATAGAACTGCATGCTCCTAAACTTCGCACCCTTCATTAATTACACTGAATAGTTGTAAGCAGGATAGCTTCTTTGGCCTTCCATTTGTCCCGAGCTTTCAGACCATTCTAACACAGCTTTAAAATGCCTAATATTAACCTCAACATCACTTCAAACCATTTAAGATTCTCCTTGAATAAAGTCTATTACTGTGCGGAAGCCATTGATTTCCCATTTGGAAATAATGTTTTTCTAAAGAAGGGGTCGATCCCCATCAAGTATATCTGCCAGTTGGGTAACACCATTAATGACAAGCATATAGTAATGCTCAAATAATTGAAACTTACAATTTAACAGCCACTGTAAAGACTTATATCTCACTTTCTTAGGGGTTTTCATGAGCTTGTGGAAAGCTGATATTCGTGATAAATTAAATCAAGAAAGAAATCGTCACTTAAATTTACATTTACATTTGGGGAGTTACAGAATCTGAATGTAATATGTGCAAAATTTTCAAAATAGTATTCCCTTAAGCAGTGTTTTAAATGGAAAAATAGAAGTGCAGGTACTCTGTAATAGAGTACCTGCTTGTTTCTGAGAAGGTACTCTCCAATTAAAAGTATTACGTTTTTCTTGAGATATGCCGGTACTCTCCCTCTCAAAATAAAAAAGTGCCGGCACTCAGTACCTGTGAGTACCGGCCCATATAAAGCACTGCCCTTAAGTCAGGGAGGCCGAGGCCCCCTTCCCTTATACGGCAATATAATGTATCCAGAGACAGTCTAGGAATTGTTTTGGCCTATAAAAAAGCTGAAAAATTCCCTCTAGCTCCACAAGAAACTTCATCTGCAGTGCCAGAGGGAGGGCGGCAAATAGAAAGTTGCATAGGGGAAGAATAGACATACGAATCAGGGCAGCCCAGCCTAAGATCGATAGTGGCAAATTGGTTCATTTAGAAAACAGTGTCTTAATTTTAACAATGAGGGGGTATAATTTAGCACATATAAATCATTAATATTGCCAGATACAAACACTCCGAGGTAGCACTTAAGATTAACGTTAATTAGCAAGCGAAACTCAGGATGTAAAGTATCGGCTGCGCAGTTGTGCAGCAAAATCTCTATTTTGGATTTATTAATTTTATATGTCCCAAGCACTTGATATTTTCGAAAAATCCCAAAGACCTTTTCTTGGGTTTCTATGCCAGCTTTTAGGGACAAAGCAATGTTATCTGCATAGAGTTTAATAGTCGTCATCCCACTTGTGGGAGGTACCACTTCTGTATTCGTGTGAATAGCTATTGCTAATGGTTCAGTGAACAAGGCAAAAAGTAGTGATGACAGGGGTCAACCCTGCCGCGTGCCCCTGTCCACTTGACACCTGCCGACCTTAGTGTAGTCTACAATTATTTGTTCCATTGTGCCCCTACACAGGTGCATTACAATCTATAAAACTAAAAGGAAAGACAAATTCCACAAGAATGATAAAAAGACGTTCCCAGCAGACCAAATTAAATGCCTTTTTGGCACAAAAACATTCTCTGAACTGCTGGTATTTTCTGTGTAAGATAGTCTAAAGCTTCAATTGGAAAGTTAGTGTCAGTGAATAATTGCCTATTTGGCACAAAGCCACACTGGTTAGCATGTATAACAGAACCCATGACCTTACGCATGAGATTGGCTAATAATTTAGCAAACTTTTGGGTTCCACATTCAACAGGCTAATAGGTCTGTAAGAATTGATGTTACTCTTATCCTTGCCCTTCTTTAAGAAGCTTACTACTGCAGCTGTGCAAAAGGACAATGGAATTCCCCTCCCTTGTAGAATATGATTTGCTAATTTTAGTAATTAAGGGTTTGCTACTTGTGCAAATTTCTTAAAATATTTGGCTGGTAGGTCATCTTGCCCTGCAGCTTTACCACTAGCCAATGATTTCAGAGCCAGCTTTACTTCTTCTAACGTAGATTTGGCCATCAAAGCCTGAGCTTGGCTTGTTTGTAGCTTGGGGATGGGAAGTTTACTTAAAAGTGCCCTTAATCCAGTAGCACCTACCTGCTGTTGCTTATTGAAGGCTTCTGTATAATGTTGAAGGAAAACTTTATGAATGTCTTCTGGATCAGTTATAGGGAGATATGTGCCCTGTTCAATGAGCAAAGTGATTTTATTTTGCAAAGCCCACTGTTATACATGCAGTGCAAGAAACCTACCTGCATACTCACTTTCTTTGTATACCTGCTGGAGATAAGCAAAGTTGGTGGCATAGCCTTTCGTCAGATAATAGTACTGCATGCGACTTTTTGCCAGGTTAAGCGCTGCCTTATTAGCAGGAGTTCTACAGTGCGAAACATTAAAACTCTCAATATTCATTGCTGTTTCAAACTCTGCCCTCTAAGCCACCCGGTTTCTGCACTGTGTAATTTCTTTAGAAGTAATGTGACTACAAATAGTTGTTATACAGGCCTCTCAGATATTCTCCACCTGGGCCGAGCTTGTATTAACTTTAAAGTAATGTATGAATTTGGTGTTGATGTCTCTACACCATCCTTTATTTTTCAAATTTACTCTGCTAAAGGACCACCTCTCACCTACCCTTTCAACCTTAATACTCACTACCTCCATTTTAACCAGAGTGTGATCGGAGAATCCATTCTGGACATGCATGCAATTTTTTAATTGCAAATTATATGAACTAATAAAAATACAGAGTTATATTTAGCTGAGTAGCATGAGAACTCTCAGGCATCTGGATATGCATTGCGCTAAAGATCTATGAGACTGGGGGCATCCGCAAACTAAGCCAAACAGCTGGTCATATGTTGCTTATCCTGCCTACACATACCTGTTGAATCCAACTCTGTGTTTTGGAGAAAATTAAAATCTCCCCCCAAATTCAACAAACCTGGTATAATAAACAATGTCTGGCACAGTTCAGTCAAGGGCTTTGAGTCATCTGAAATTGGTGCATATAGAGTGGCTATAGCAGGCCTAGTTTGGTTTAAGAGCCCACTTACTAGCAGCCATCTACCTTCTGGATCAACCTGGGAGAAAGTAACCTCAAAAGGAAAATATCTACTAACATGAAGAGCTACTCCTCTGCATGCAGCACTCACATTTGACATACAGCAGAACCCAGCTTACTGTATTAACATTCTATATGAATCAAGACTCTTGTCCCTGAAGTGCATCTCTTGAAGAAGCATGACATTCGGAGAGTGTAACTTAATACAAGCTTCTACGGCCCTAGCTTTGTTTTTATTATTGAGGCCGTTTACATTAAATGAACTATCCTTATATAGTCTTTGTGTATCGTCGTTGTAGATATTAATACCTAATGTCTACATTATAAGTATTCTAATTCAAATAACATAACAGCTGAATTTACTTCTAGCTTCCCGGGCAATCTAAAGTGCCTAAAGTGACTACAGTGCCTAAAGTGCCTTGATTCCTCCATCATTTTAAAGTGCTTAAAGTGACTGAGGGAGCTACTTTCATGATCACTATGATCAATCAGCATTACATAAATTACAGTTGCTTCATATTTTGACAGTGACTAGTTCATCTCTCTTTTGGTCCTGTACACCATATAATATTCCTGGAACGAGTGTGTTTGCATTGTTATGGGGCATATCTTTAACCAAATTCATTGTTAATTTCCAACCCATGTTCATTATAGAGGAACTCCCTCTTTTTCCAACTTGCAGTGACTTACCCAGCCCCTCTACCTCTTGCCCAACCCTGTGCCCATCCAAAGAAAGGAGTGCCCACATTTTCTCCCTTACCCCCAAAAGTCATTTTGCTGCCTTTCTATTGCACCCTACTGTGCCCTTAAACCACCAGGCCCCTGCCTGGAAGGTTCTCGACCCAAAACCCCCGCCTCCCAGAAGAGTCAAATAAATATCGCTCAGCCCCCTGCCTCATTATGATATTATGCATCATTTGTGAAAAATAGATTACTTTCATGCAGAGCTTTCCAATGCCAGTGGCACTTCCCGCATCTGTTACAAAATATACTCAGTAGTACCCCTGCCTATCTAATGTCCTGGCAACCCACCTCCCGAAGGACCACCTGCTCTTGGCTGTAATGCTATGTGTATTAAACCACCAACTCCATCTTCATCATTGACTCAGTTTTGTGCACTGCTTCAGATGCCACCACAGCAGTGCAGGGCTTTTCCACACACAGCTTGTTTTTAGCACAGAAAGGCCCTCATTCTGACCCTGGCGGTCGGCGGAGAGACGGCGGTCGGACCGCGAACAGACCGGCGGTATTAAAAATGGCATTCTGACCGCGGCGGTCCCCGCCGCGACCGACCGCTACTTCTCCACTCCGACCGCCGCGGCGGTCATGACCGCGGGGCTGGAGTTTGCGCACTCCGGCCCGGCGGTCGTCCCAAGACCGCCAAGGGTATTATGACCCTGCCTACCGCCGCGGTTTCTTGCGGGCGGGAACCGCCGTGCGAACCATGGCGGTAAGCACTATCGGGGCCAGGGAATTCCTTCCCTGGCACTGATAGGGGTCTCCCCCACCCCCCACTACCCACCCGAGTCCTCCCCCCACACCCTCCACCCCCCTGCCACCCCCCAGAGGTGGTACGAACCCCCTCCCCACCCCCACCCCGACATGCACATACATGTACCCCGACATGCACACACCCCCAACATGCACATATACACCCCCCCTACACACACATACACAACGGGGACACATACCCGCACACATACATGCCGACATGCGCACCTGCCGAACAGCACACATTACCCATAGACACAGCAGCACCCCCGCCCGCATACACGCACTCACACACCCCCTCTACACACTCACACGCACACCCCCATGCACGCCCACATCACACAACACCCCCCCACCCCCTCCCCTCACGGACGATCAACTTACCTTGTGCGTTGATCCTCCGGGAGGCGACGGGAGCCATAGGGACGTGACCGCCAACAGAAGACCGCCAACAGAAGACCGCCACACAGAAATGTGGGTCGTAATTCTGTGGGCGGTGTTCTGCTGGCGTGGCGGTGGAGGTTGACCAGTCTCCACTTTCCCGCCGACCGCCAGTGTGGCTGCTGGCGGTTTTCCGGCGGAACGCTCCCAGCGGTCAGAATGCGCACAGCGGCACACCGCCGCGGTCGGCGGTCTTCACCGCGGCGGTAACTCAGCGGTCTTGCGAAAAGACCGCCAAGGTCAGAATGAGGGCCAAAGTGTTTTTGCTTTTCTCATCAGGACAGGGTCATACCGTGTTGGAAGATATTATTATTGGAGTCTGGCCAGTTCTTTTGCATGTTTTCGACACAGACCAAGTACAGCCAGCAATTTTGTAACAGAGGGAAGAGTGTTCTAGAATGCTCTCCTAGCTTGTTTAAGGTATAAAAGACTTGGCGCTAAGAGAGGAGCTCACCTGTGGAGTGGACGCACTGCCTGGGAGAATTTTAATCCCATGTGTGGTCTACTGCCAAGGCCGTCAGAAGGTTTCCCAGACGTGGTGCTGGCTAGAATGATGGATTAACCCCTCATGGTTATGCATTTTAGCTTTTGATTATGCTACGTATACATATATACGTATTCTCTGTTGATGCATTCCACATCGCTGTCTGTGATTGTTTAATTGCTTTGATTCTTCTTGTGTATACACGTTTTACTTCATTTAAGTTAATTGCTTATTTTCGTATACCTGTGTAATTTTATTTGATATCTGGATAAGTTCATTACTCAGACTGAGAGTGCTGCATTCTTTGGCATAGTTTCCTCTTAGTTTAAGCAAGAGAACTACATTTGCTAACATCATTAAACAGACAAAAACTGTCCCTTTGCAAGGACATGAAGTTTGGACTGCTGAACGACAGTTGCTTGAGCCCCACTGACTTTAAAAAAGTAAATTATCATAATGAAATCTTTGCACTTCAGTGCCACGGCTTCTGACATGTCGGAAAAAAATCAGAATTGAGGCACCTGCAGGGTTGAAAGAGTTCTCTTTACAGTAGTCTTGGACAAAATAAGCTCCTTCACCTATAAACAGCAAAGTTTAGTAAGATAATACATGAATATTTTGCCCGCAGAATTTGTTGCGCAGGAAGTCTATATGATCTGGTAATAGTTAAATCCCCAGACAGCTCTGGAATTGCTTACTTCAAAAGAGATTCTGTCCATTTCCTTACTTGGGATCTTTTACTCCCTTCCACCACTCCCACTATAGGGAGATTCAGACGCCGATTGTAGTTCTTCAGATCCTGTAGTTTAAATTCCAAGGTGTTTTTGCCATTTGTCAGTTGTGTGACTTCCTGCTGCATCAAGAGGACCTGGTCCTCTAGTGCCGAAATCCAACTCTCAGCCTCTTTCAATCTCTGTGGGAGCAAAGCCAGCACTTCCTCTATTTTTGATAGCCTTTCATGGATCATAGCTATCTCAGGTGCCTGTGCGCTCTTCAGATCCATAAGTTTAATCAAAATAGTGTCCAAAGTACTTTTTACGGACTGCGCAAACTATTCTTAATGGTCATTTGCATTCAATGTCTGTTGAATCAGCTGGGGCCCCATCTTGATCATATCTGCTGCTGGGAATGGAGACACCACCCCCTCCGTATTGCTGGTGTTTAGGGATCACTCTATTTCCACTTCACCTTCTCTATCTTAGTTGTTATTCTGGGAGTTCTGAGGGTTTGCTTGAGAAATTGTTTGAGGAATTGTTTGAGCTTCCACCAGAGCCAAAGGCTCACTTGGTTGTTCCACAAACAGCGGATACTGTTTGAGGCTAGAAGGGGGAGATATAGGATAAGCATGCGTATCTTGAAAGGAGTTTACTATTCCTACTGATGCAGGATCCACACCAGAGGTCTCTAATTCCGCTTGCCCCCTGTCCCTTAGCGGCTCTTCATGGGTCATACAGTTCTTTAAGCCCCCTGAAATGTCACCTTCCATGCGTGAGAAATTGGGCTACAAGAAGAATTATCAGGATTTGTATGTGCATGCTGCATAGTGGATCTAGCACAGGGAGAGATAGTCTAGCGTGAATTTTCATAAAGTAGTGAGAGAAGACAGTGTTCAGAAATATTTTCGAGGACATCTTTAAGGTGTATGATATGCCTATTGAATAATAATCAAGGCACAAAAACACAAACAGTGGTGAACCATAATAACAAATCAGAGGCAGACGTTATTGAGCTGCTAATGTACAATGAATTGAAAAGCTTGTTAGTAATTCTCTGCTTGTTCTCTAAATGGGTTGAGGCCTATCCTGTGCGGAGATCAGGTAGCCTAAAATTGCCACATTGTTATGAGGTAATTGATTCAGAGATTTGGGTTGCAAACTTTGATTGGGACAGGTTGTGGTACTCATTTTAAAAATTAAGTTTTGCAAATATTTTGTACAGCATTTCAGATCAACCAGAGGTTCCAGTCTAATTATTGTCCCCAAACTTCTGTTGTGGTTGAGAGAGCTAAAGGTACTCTAAAAAATAAACCATTCTTCTATTGGATGCATTTCCTTTCAAAGAGCATGAGAAGTACTCTTGACTAAAAAAAGACTTGGTTGTCACCCCAAGAAATAGTTATGGGGAGAGCAATGAGGCTTGCATGTGTTCCTTCGGTTGTACTAGTTTCATTAACAGATTATATTGTGCTAGATTAATGCAACTGTCTTATTGATATGGTAAAGTCTGTCTCTCATTGGGTAAATGTGGCAAAAGAAGAAACAAAAGATATTTACTTTTACAGTTTGGATCCTGGGGATTGGGAGTGGATCAGAATCACATCAGGAAAAACTGCTGTGAAGAGAGGCGGGGGGACCCTTTCAGGTGATAATGACGACAAACACTGCGGTGAAGAGTGCAGGGGTGCCACACAGCATATCCACTCTGCTCACGCCAAAAGAGGCTGATGAAGCACTCAAAGAATCAACTGATGAATCAGACATAAGTCCACATAGACAAGTGCAAAGGCAATTACAAAGTGAAAAATCTCAAAGCCAAGCTCAAATTTGCGATGTGTATCCAAAGGGGAGGTGAAAATTTTTAAACTGGTGAAGAAAACGAAAGAAATCAAGTTGAGAAATTTCAAGTTATTGAAAGGTCTATAGAAAAACCTTAAAATTCTGAAGCCCAGTTTCAAAATGGAGATCAGAGTGAAGGGCTATTACAGTGAAAATGTCAAAAGCATGAGTGGCAGCAAGAAGAAGTAGTATCTGATCCAGTCAATGAGGAAGTTCACTTGAAAATCAGTTTTGCAAGAACCTCCAAAGGAAAATGAAGTTCACTGTAACCAAGCAGACAAATTTGATCAAGGTTCAAGCTCACATTTAAGTTCAGATCTAAGGTCTTCTCTAAGGAGACCTTGACATAGACTGTTGCTACAGAGAGAAAAACTGAAAAATAAATTTGAAGAAAAATAACTCGCAAAAGAAAGCACTGTGAACCAGAAGAAAGGCTTGAGAGACGGATAGCGGGAGTGAATCACCAGTGGCAAAAATATCAAGAAGCAGGGGAGTACTAAACAGAAAGTATGTTTCACCTCAGTGGGTATATAGAGCTAAAGAAGAAGAAGGAAAAGAAGAAAGAGAAGGAGGAGAAGAAGGAGAAGAAGGAAGGAGAAGGAGGAAAAAAAGATGATGAAGAAAAAGATGGTTAAGAAGATGATGATGATTAAGAAGAAGAAGATTATAATTAAGAAGAAGATGATGATGGTAAGACGAAGAAGATGATAATTCAGAAAAAGACTCTGATAATGTAGAAGAAGATGTTGATGATTAAGAAGAAGATTATTATTAAGAAGACAATGATGATGATGATTAAGAAGATGATGACGATGATTAAGAAGAAGATGGTTATTAAAAAGATGATGATGATTAAAAAGATGATGATGATTAAGAAGATGATAATGAATAAGAAGATGGTGATGATGAATAATAACATGGTGATGATAAAGAAGATGAAGATGATGATTAAGAATAAGATGATTATGTTGATGATTAAGAAGAAAACAAAAAAGAATATGATGGCGATGATTAAAAAAAGATGATAATGATTAAGAAGAAGGGGAAGATGATGATGATTAACAAGAAGAAGAAGATGATTGATTAAGAAGAAGAAAAGGATGATGATGAAGAAGATGATGATGATTAAGAAAATGATGATAATTAAGAAGAAAAAGATGATGATAAAGATAAAGATGATGATTAAGAAGATTATGATTATGAATATGAAAAACAAGTTGATGATTCAGAAGAAGATGATGATAATGATTAAGAAGAAGATGATTAGGGAGAAAAAGATGAAGATGATTAAGAAGCAGAAAAAGATAATTAAGAAGAAAAAGATGATGATTAAAAAGAAGATGATTAAGAAGCAGAAAAAGATAATTAAGAAGAAAAAGATGATGATTAAGAAGAAGATGATTAAGAAGCTGAAGATGAAGACGAAGATTACAAAGAAGAAAAATAAATAGATGATTAAGAAGATGATTGAAAAAAGAGGATTAAGATGATGATAATGATTAAGAATAAGACGATGATGATGATGACAATGATGATTAAGAAGAAAATGATGATGATTAAGAAGAAGAAGTAGGTGATGATGATGACGATTAAGAAGAAGAAGATGAAGACTATGATGATGATTACGAAAAAGGTGATTAAGGAGATGAAGATGATCATTAAGAAGAAGATGAAAAAGGAGAAGAAGATGGTTAAGAAGAAAAAGAGAAAGAAGAAGACGATTAAGAAGAAGAGTAAGATGAAGTGTAAAAAGAAGATGATTAAGAAGAAAAAGATGATTAAGAAGAACCTGAATATGATTCAGAAGACGGTGATGATGATTAAAAAGAAGATGCCTAAGAAGAAGATTAAGAAGAAGATTAAGAGGAAGAAGAAGATTAAGATTACAACCCAGTGAATCATTGCCAGTACAATTTTGAAACTTAATCTGATAATGGACCAGAGACAGAAGAATAACCACATCAAATAACAAAGAAAGTGTTACGGCAAAACTAAGAAGTGCTGTTGAGCAAGATAAGAGATTTTAGAGTCTAGAAACTGAGTAACTGAAATTAACTGAATTAATGAAAACATTGCAAAGAAAAGAAGAAAATTATTTTTTGAAATTTTGTCTTTGACTATTGTTTTAAAGAAAGAAGAAGAAATCGAGAAACATCATTGTTTTAAAGAAATTGTTTTTTTGCTTTTCTTTTTTGAGTTTCACAATACTTTTTGTATTAACCAGCAAACCGTGTACAGCTAACACTGTAAAATTATAAAGATAATGATAATAATAATAATAGCAATACCAGTTTTAGATGGACTGCTGGTGTGCCCACTATCTCTGGTGAGAAATGCTTCTGATTTTGAACTAACTACTTTTAGCAGTAAGTTAAATCATAGTATTTTGGAGCATAAGGAAATTTGAATTTTGGATTTCATGATACCATATATATTACAATGATTCATAAGTATGTTAATATAATAAAAGTTAGTAAATGCTAAATATGCACATTACTTCCTACTTCTGTTGATAAGGAACCAATCTACATACACCTTCCATTGTCCTACACAATGTCATGCAATGTGTATGTTGGTATATTTTCTTTCTCCTTACTACATACAGGCTACAATGGCAGGCCTGAGTTATGCTTTATGAGGCTACATCATAAGATGGCACAATAAGCTCAGCAGGTATATTAGTAGTCTTTAATTTACAGGGCCGAAGTCTGACAGTTCTAACGAGTTGGCTCTTGCTATTTTGCTTTAGTGTTTCCCAGAGTTTATCATTTGAGTGAAATAGATGATGTAGTGAACCAGACAAGGATGAAAAGGAGTTTTTGAAAGGTAGTCATGGATATATTAGGTGCTATGACTCCTTCTACAGTGTGGCAATCAATAGTGTGAAAATTAGATGTATGTCTACTTTAGTTGAAAAGTATAGTTATTCCTATCCAATTAGCATTCAATATTTTGCTGGTGGAGGAGAGAGGAGTATACAATGGAATTAAAGCAAATCATTATTGTACATACATACCTGATTACATTAGGGTTATTCATTCTTGTATAACTAACATTACTAGTGTTTTGCATGCTGTTAAAACTGTGGTAGCATTTTTCTAGGTTTATATTTTCAGGATTAAGCATTGATGATAAATAAAGATTTTTATGATTGATCCAACACGAAAATGCTGAATTAATATAATTGTAGTTCAAACTGATTAATATGATATCTAGAAGTGTATGTATTACCATGAGTTAGCTGTGCCATATTTTTACAAACACCATATTAGTTACCATGGATATTTTTCTGATGCCTCATTGTCATCTCACTCTACTCTTTCCTGTGCACATCTTTTCACCTCATAGCCTCTGCAGAAGCGATAACGAGCTGATGTCATAGCATTTTCATAGTGTGCATTGTATTATGAATGCACACTATGACCTGGTTAGTGAACTGCTCTGCCTCCGCACAGCTCCACCAGTAAGTGGAAACCCGTTCTGACTTGAACTCTGACCTCGGTCAGAAGTTCAAGGCCCTTCTCCACCCGCAGGCTTCTGCATGTGCCTCATCCCTGGTATCTAGTGGGATAGCTATGTTCTTCTGCTGGGCTGCCCTCTGCCTCTTTTCTCTTTTCTCCTCATTTCTTCTTTTGTGTGCTGTTTTTGTGCCTTTCACTTTCTGCGCTTTCCTCTATCTTTTCCTCATTTTCTCCTCACTCTTGCATCTCTCTCTCGCCTCTCTCTTACTCTCCTCGCCGCTGCTAGCTCTGTGGCCCGCGCCTGTCCTTTCTCTCATTCTCCCTGCCACTGCTGCCCCTGTGGTCCCACCCCCCAGCCCCCTTTTTTGCACCGCTCCCGCCTCCCAGGAGTCCTCTTCTTCCCCCTCCCTACTTATTGGCGGCCGAACACAGCGGGCACGCCACTGGTGCGCCCCTGGCACACTAAAGATGCACCTAAGGCAAGCCTGTCTGCGCCCGTCCGTGACCCGGCCCGACCAGTGCCAGGACCCCTGGACCTCTCGCCCACCACCACTATACGCCAGCAGCACTCATCGCTCTCAACCCAGGACTCAACAACAACTGTAAACAGGCCTCACAAAGCAACACCAAGGGACCCTTCACCTGTCACCACTGCAAATTCACCAGCCCCCATCACTCAAGCCTACCCCCGAGGACCCACAAAGGAGAACACAACCCCAGATGTATCCTAATCAACACTTGCTCCATCCACAGGAACGCCATAAAACTCTGGAACCTCATCGATACCACATCCCCAGATGTCGCCTTCTGCACAGAGACCTGGCGTAACCCCTCCACGGCTCCACACATCGCCATCTCAGACAGCTGCAAGATCATCCGCAAAGACTGCACAAACTGCCCCACGGGAGACATCGCCATCGTACACAAAGAGTCCCTACCCCTCTCCACCAGCACCGAAGACTGCAAAACCAACATGGAACTCCTCCACTTCCAGATTGGAACCAACCCTAACACAATGCTGTGGGGCACCCTCATCTACAGGCCGCCGGGACCCACCCCCTGAACTCCAATGGGCCGACCACCACTGTATCCACTTTACCTTCACCAAAACCCCCGACTGACACCTCGCTCACCTACCCCCCCCCCACAGAAGCTGGAAAAAGATCACCAAGGACTAGCTACTCACCAGTCTTAACAACTCACCCCCCCCAGATGTCCTCAATACTAACACAGCTGCCCAAGACCTCATCAACTGGATCTCGGACTGCGCCAACAACTTAGCCCCCATTAAAAAACCCTCCAACAGGCGCAAATCAACGAAAGCCAGCTGATTCACCCCCACCTTGAAGGAGTCCAAACAAAACTGCAGGCGCCTCGAAAGAAAATGGCGCACCAAGAAGACCCCTACCAACCACAAAGTCTTCAAAATAGCCATAAACACACACCACCAACTTATCAGGACCACCAAGAGAAACGCCTTCCAGGAAAGCATCAACAGCAACGTACACAACAGAAAGGAACTCTTCACAATCACTATCGAACTGACCGACCCAAGAGCGAACTCCACGGATATCCCCCTCACAAGAACTCTGCAATAACCTCTCCACCTACTTTCACCCCAAGATAGAAGACATCTACGACAGCTTCCCGACTCAGGACATTCCCACGCCCACACCGGCATATCCACCACCAAAGTTCCTCCAAACCCCCACCACCTCCTCTGCTGGCCAGCATCTCAGATGAAGAAACCCTCAACATCAGGAAATCCATCCACTCTGGCTCTCCCTACGGTCCCTGCCCCCACCATATCTTCAACAAAGCAAATAGCACCATCGCACCTAAACTCCGGCACATCATCAACTGCTCCTTCGAAACCGCCACCTTCCCAGAAATCTGGAAATACGGCAAAATCAAGCCCTTCCTGAAGAAACCCACTGCAGACCCAGGCGACCTCAAGAACTTCCGGCCCATCTCTCTGCTCCCCTTCCCAAGTAAGTCATCAAAAAGGCTGTCAACAGACAACTCACCAGACACATCGAACTCAACAACTTCCTGGACCCCTCACAGTCAGGCTTTCTGAGCAACCACAGCACCGAGACCGCCCTCCTGACTGCCACAGAGGACATCCGCATCCTCCTAGACAGGGGTGAGACCACAGCTCTCATCCCCCTCGCTCTCATCCCCCTCAACCTGTCTGCCGTCTTCAACACCATCTGCCACCGCACGCTACAGACTTGTCTCCACGACGCCGGCATCCAAGACAAAGCACTAGAATGGATCACCCCCTTCCTCTCCGACAGGACCCAAAGAGCTCGACTCCCCCCTTCTACTCAGAGACCATCACTCTCTTCAACCTCTACATGGCCCCCCTAGCCAACATCATCAGACACCACACACTCAACATCGTCTCATACGCTGAAGACACCCAGATAATCATATCCCTCACCAACAACCCGCACACAGCCAAAACCAACTTCCACAATGGAATGACGGCAGTCGCCGCCTGGATGAAGGAGAGCTGCTTCAAGCTGAATACCAAAAAAACAGAAGTCATCATCATCGTCAACAACCCCTCAGCCTGGGACATTTCCTGGTGGCCAACTGCCCTTGAAAGCACTCCGGCCCACACCGACCACCCCTGCAACCTCAGCTTCATCTTGGACTCTTGATGAACCGTCAAGTAAGTACAGTCTCCTCCGCCTGCTTCAACACCATGCGCATGCTCTGGAAGATCTTTAAATGGATCCCACCCGAATCCAAAAGAACAGTCACCCAGGCCCTAGTCAGCAGCTGCCTAGACTACGGCAACGCACTCTACGCCAGAACCACCACCAAGGTACAGAAAAGACTGCAATGCATCCAGAACGCCCCCGCCCGTCTCATCTTTAACACCACAAACACAGCCACACCTCCGCTCTACTGAGAGACCTGCACTGGCTCCCAATAGACAAGAGAATCACATTCAAGCTTCTCACGCATGCATACAAAGCCCTCCACAACACTGGACCAGATTACCTCAACCAAAGACTCCACTTCTACACGCCCACCAGACAGCTCTGCTCCGCCAACCTCACACTCGCTGCTGTCCCACACGTCTGGAAGGCCACAGCAGGAGGAAGATCCTTCTCCCACCACACCGCCAAGACCTGGAACTCCCTTCCCATCCACCTCAGAAGATCTTCCACTTTATTGCAATTCAGAAAGGACCTCAAAACTTGTCTCTTCACCTGATCCCCTCTGTTGTTCAACGACCTCTCACTTACTCCCCCCTAGTGCCTAGTCGTGCTTTACAAGTATTATGATTGATTGATTAATTAAGTTAATTTCCCTGTGCTGTTGTAGTTGTTCCCTAGAAAAGTTGATTGATTCAAAAAATGTGCAGGACTTTTGTTCCCTGGTGAAGTTGATCCAAATATCGGAGTCAAGCGCTAAGGGAGAAATATGTGCAAGTAGTGTCTTGATTTTTTAATACCATAAAAATATCAAAAAACATTAACTGTAAAACGTATGCATGCCTAGAATACGACATAGACATTTGGTTTTTGACGACAGAAGCTGTAGCATGCTTTATGTTTGTGGCTGCATAATATTAGGGATTTGGTTCATTCAAATAACATGAAAACAGACATTGAAATGGGTCCCTGTCTGGCCTGGTATTCATGCCCTTAACATTAATGCTAAAAACACAGATTGATTTTTGAACAATTAATGTTAAAAATGTTAAGATAATTGTAGTAATCACGCAGGTGATTATTAGTAAAGTTTCTTTTATTGCCAATAAGATCATGAACAGCTTATATAACTCCCAGCTTCCTCCCAGACCAAACCTCCAGTGTCCTCACTCCATTCCAAGCCCCCACCTAGAATCTTATCCATCCCATATTCTATTCCATTCCATTCCTATGAACTTAACCCTACACATATTCCCCTTAAATAATCTAAACAAAATGTGTTACTAATTACATAACCTACCATGACTTATATACATAGATAAATAATATGTAACCATGACTTATATACATAGATAAATAATATGTACACATGACATCCTATACCATCCTGTGTACTTAGCAAAATCTTTACACATCCTTCAATTTACATAGATTTCCTACGCTCCATTCTCTGCCATCCTCCAACTTAACTACAAAATGTTTCACTGATATTACTCTCTGTGGTTCATAAAACTTACTTTCACCTTTCTTTATAATTCCAACCTTCCTCACCGCAACCAGATCTCCAGGCTTCACATTGGCACTCTTCACACTTTTCCTTTTGTCATAATTCATTTTATTCTTTCTTTGGAAATACACAGCTCTCGCCTTCAAGTCTTTCTGATCAATCCTCACCTGTTTTTCACATTCATCCACCAAGGAGATTCTTTAGTTCCTGGTTCCCTGCCCTTAAGGGCAATGAAGGGTGACACCTCTGTCACCGAATGAGGCATTACTCTGTGCGCCCACAACATCTTGCTCAATTCCTCCCTCTAATTCAACCCATTCTCCAACGACAACTGTATGTTCTCCATTATAATTCTGTTCACCCTTTCCACCAACCCATTAGCCGGTGGTCGGAACAATGCCACCCTTTAATGTTCCACCCTCAACCAATTGTACTCCATTATCTGTCACTAAGACCTTAGGGATACCTTCCTCCAAAAACATTTCCCTAAGGAATTCTTTAACATTGTTGGTAGTAACTTGTTCAATAGTTTTGACTACAAACCACTTACTATAATAGTCTACTAAGACCATTATAAAAACGACTCCTTCTTCCCAATTTGTCCACAGGCCCCAATAGGTCAAAGGCTAATTTCTCCCACGGTGCCTCAGGAAACTGCCTGGAACCCAAAGGCGGTTCCCTGACCACTTTCGATTTGTCACTATTCCTACAAGCTTGACATTCCTCCACCATCTTCTCCACATCCCTGTCCATTCCAGGCCACCAGCAAAATTGTCGCAACCTCCTCTTAGTCAAGCTCCTCCCCAAATGCCCTTCATGAACAATTTTTCCCAATCTTACTCTGAACTTTATGGGAGGCACAATTCTGTCCCGCCTCAACACACGTTCACCTTGCACACTCAGTTCATCACTCCCCATTAAGTACTGCTTCAAGTTACTCCGCACCGCATCAGAACTTTCACCCATTATGAATCTTCTTAATTCATCATACTATACATCATTTCTTACAGCCTCCTCCCATTCATCCTCACCTAGGGCTAATTCTCCATCAATAGAAAATGCTTCCAACTGCATATCACATGCTCCATTAACACCTCCATCAATTCGCTATCTACCTCCCTCACTCCTCCTATCTTCCTATCTCTCTAGCTCCCTATCTCACTATCTAACTCCCCCACTCTCCACCTCCTCCTACCTACCTATCTGTCTATCTATCTATTTCCCTATCTATCGACTTCTCTATCTATTTTCTCTATCTATTTCTCTATCTCTCCCCCCCTCCCGCCACCCCCTCTACTACCTATCTCCCTATCCTCTCACTCTACCTCTCTCCCTCACCCACCTCTACAACCCCCCCTCCCCTATCTTGACAACCCTACTCCTATCTCTCTCCCTAACCTCCTAACACTCACCCTCCTCCACCCTAAACCCCCTCCCCCAGCTCCTCTCACTCTACCTGTCCCCCCCCCCTCCCTCGCGCTTTCCCGCCGCGACCTCCTGCACGCCCCCGCCCCCCAGCTCCCATTCGCCCCCAGCTGACCCCTCCCCCCCTCCTACCTCTTATGGCGGCCGCTGCGCGACAGTGGTAGCGACCCTTGACCCAAGGGTAGGTCGCTCCCCCTGCCGCTGCAGCTCCTCCAAGTTCCCGAGTTCCTGTGTTCCTGAGACCCACCTAACTGTAAGTACCCCCCTCCTCCCAGCCCCTCGCCCTGCCCCGCGCCACTCACCTTCTCTCCTGCTCCTGCTTCTTTTCCTCCTCTCTGTCTCTTCCTCCTCGCCCCCCCTCTGCAATCTTCTTCTGTGTTCTTCTGTTCTTCTCTTCTGTTCTTCTGTTCTTCCCTTCTGTTCTTCTGTGTTCTTCCGGTCTTCTGTGTTCTTCTTCTCTGTTCTTCTCGGTGCTTCTGTGTTCTTCTTCTCGGTTCTTCTGTGTTCTTCTGTGTTCTTCTCTGTTCTTCTCTGTTCTTCTGCTCTTCCGATCTTCTGTGCTTCTGTCTTCTGGTCTTCTGTCTTCTGTTCTCCTGTCTTCGGCTCTTCTACCTCCTCTGTCTTCTTCCCCCGAGCCTGCCCTCCTGCTCCTTCCTCATCCCCCTCCCTCACTCGCCTCCCCCTCTCTCACCCCTAGCTAACCCGTTCGCTATCTACCTCCCTCACTCCTCCTATCTTCCTATCTCTCTAGCTCCCTATCTCACTATCTAACTCCCCCACTCTCCACCTCCTCCTACCTACCTATCTGTCTATCTATCTATTTCCCTATCTATCGACTTCTCTATCTATTTTCTCTATCTATTTCTCTATCTCTCCCCCCCCTCCCGCCACCCCCTCTACTACCTATCTCCCTATCCTCTCACTCTACCTCTCTCCCTCACCCACCTCTACAACCCCCCCTCCCCTATCTTCACAACCCTACTCCTATCTCTCTCCCTAACCTCCAAACCTCCTAACACTCACCCTCCTCCACCCTAAACCCCCTCCCCCAGCTCCTATCACTCTACCTGTCCCCCCCCTCCCTCGCGCTTTCCCGCCGCGACCTCCTGCACGCCCCCGCCCCCCAGCTCCCATTCGCCCCCAGCTGACCCCTCCCCCCCCTCCTACCTCTTATGGCGCCCGTCCGCGCCTGGCCCGCGCCCAGCGCCACGACCCCTGGTCCCCAGCTCCCCCAAGCCCCGCTGATCCGCTACGACCCCACCACCCTCCACGCCCTCAACCCAGGGCGCTCCAAAACCTGCTTCCTAGCTCACCCCAAACGCACCCATGGACCCTTCGCCTGCAACTCCTGCAAACGCATCTTCCACCACGCAACTACCACGACCACAAGCCCACGCGCCATCAACCACCTCAAGTGCATCCTGATCAACGCTCGTTCCGTCCACAAGCACGCCGTTGAACTTTGGGACCTCCTGGACTCCACAGCCCCGGACGTCGCCTTCATCACGGAGACATGGAGGAACGCCTCCTCTGCTCCAGACATCGCTACCCGCCATCCCCGAAGGCTACAAGATCTCCAGAAAAGACCGCACCAACCAAGTAGGAGGAGGTGTCGCCATCATCTTCAAAGACTCCATCAGCGTCACCACCTCCACCGAAGACCCCCCCCTCGCCGCTGAACACCTGCATTTTCAGATTCGCACCGACCCAAGGACCACCCTCAGAGGATCCCTCGTCTACCGTCCTCCCGGACCTCGCGCCTCTTTCAGCGACGCCATCGCCGACTTCATCTCCCCGCACGCCCTCGCCTCACCGGACTACATCCTCCTAGGCGACCTCAACTTCCATCTGGAACAAAACAACGACCCCAACACCACCACCCTGCTCGACAACCTCGCCAACCTCGGCCTCAAACAACTGGTGAACACCGCCACCCACATCGCCGGACACACGCTCGACCCTATCTTCTCCGCCAGCAAACACGTCTTCTTCAGCCACACCTCTGCCCTACACTGGACCGACCACAGCTGCGTCCACTTCACATTCCGACGCGAGACCTCCCACCTCCGCACTCAACCCATCCCTCATCGACAGTGGAACAAGATCCCTGAAGAGCAACTCTTCTCCGCTCTCGCCGCCAACCAACCCACCCTCACCACCGACCCCAACGACGCAGCTCTCAACCTCACAAACTGGATCTCCAACTGCGCTGACAACCTTGCTCCCCTCAAACGCACGCATCGACAGACCAACACCAAAAAACCTCTCTGGTTCTCTGACACCCTCAAAGAATCAAAGAAAACTTGTCGTGCCCTTGAGAAGGCCTGGCGCAAGGACCACACCGCTGACAACATGACCGCCCTCAAGAACGCTACACGCGAACACCACCACCTGATCCGCACTGCCAAAAGGAACTTTTTCACCGACAGACTAGACAAAAACAGCCACAACAGCAGAGAACTCTTCAGCATCGTCAAAGAGTTCTCCAACCCCAGCGCCAGCGCCAACGCCGTCACGCCCTCACAGGATTTGTGCGAATCCCTCGCCACTTTCTTCCATCGCAAGATCAGCGACCTCCACGACAGCTTCGGACACCAGACCCAACCATACACCACTGAACCCGCTTCCCCGGACATCACCCTCAACAACTGGACCCACATCAACACGGAAGAAACCAAATCCATCATGAACTCTATCCACTCCGGCGCCCCTTCGGACCCCTGCCCGCACTTCATCTTTAACAAAGCCGACGACATCATCGCCCCGCACCTCCAGACCGTCATCAACTCTTCTTTTTCTTCTGCTACCTTCCCCGAATGCTGGAAGCACGCTGAAGTCAACGCCCTACTAAAGAAACCTACGGCTGACCCAAGCGACCTGAAAAACTTCCGCCCCATCTCTCTTCTACCTTTCCCAGCCAAGGTAATAGAAAAGACCGTCAACAAACAGCTGACCACCTTCCTGGAAGACAACAACCTGCTCGACCCTTCACAAACCGGATTCCGAACCAACCACAGCACGGAAACCGCCCTCATCTCAGTCACAGACGACATCAGAACCCTGATGGACAACGGTGAAACAGTCGCCCTCATTCTCCTCGACCTCTCGGCTGCCTTTGACACCGTCTGTCACCGCACCCTAATCACCCGCCTACGCTCCACCGGGATCCAAGGCCAGGCCCTGGACTGGATCGCCTCCTTCCTCGCTAACCGCTCCCAAAGAGTTTACCTCCCTCCGTTTCGCTCAGAACCCACCAAGATCATCTGCGGCGTACCTCAAGGCTCATCGCTCAGCCCGACACTCTTCAATGTCTACATGAGCCCCCTCGCCGACATCGTACGCAAGCACGACATCATCATCACCTCCTACGCCGACGACACCCAACTTGTACTCTCCCTCACCAAGGACCCCGCCAGCGCCAAGACCAACCTACAAGAGGGTATGAAGGACGTCGCAGATTGGATGAGGCTCAGCCGCCTAAAGCTGAACTCTGAAAAAACGGAAGTCCTCATCCTCGGCAACACCCCGTCCGCCTGGGACGACTCCTGGTGGCCCACGGCCCTCGGCACCGCACCGACCCCCGCAGACCACGCCCGCAACCTCGGCTTCATCTTGGACCCTCTTCTCACCATGACCAAGCAAGTCAACGCCGTGTCCTCCGCCTGCTTCCTCACTCTCCGCATGCTCCGTAAGATCTTCCGCTGGATCCCCGCCGACACCAGAAAAACCGTGACCCACGCCCTCGTCACGAGCCGCCTGGACTACGGCAACACCCTCTACGCCGGGACCACAGCCAAACTCCAAAACCGCCTGCAACGCATCCAAAACGCCTCGGCCCGCCTCATCCTCGACGTACCCCGCAACAGCCACATCTCCGCACACCTGAGACACCTGCATTGGCTCCCAGTCAGCAAAAGGATCACCTTCCGTCTTCTCACCCACGCACACAAAGCCCTCCACAACAAGGGACCGGAATACCTCAACAGACGCCTCAGCTTCTACGTCCCCACCCGCCCCCTCCGCTCCGCTGGCCTCGCACTTGCTGCCGTCCCTCGCACCCGCCGCTCCACGGCGGGTGGGAGATCTTTCTCCTTCCTGGCGGCCAAGACCTGGAACTCCCTCCCCACCAGCCTCAGGACCACCCAGGACCACTCCGCTTTCCGGAGACTCCTAAAGACTTGGCTGTTCGAGCAGCGATAACCCCCCCCTTTCCCCCCTAGCGCCTTGAGACCCGCACGGGTGAGTAGCGCGCTTTATAAATGTTAATGATTTGATTTGATTTGATGATTTAGGTAACCGAGATAAGCAATCTGCCACCACATTTTTCCTTCCCCTCACCATTTCAATTACAAAATTGAAATCAATTACGGTTATTAGCCACCTAGGGATGCGAGGTGTTAAACTCCCTTCCAGTCCATGACCATTTTTGAAAATTTGCAATACAGGCTTATGGTCTGTATGGAGGATAAAAGGTAAACCCCATAAGCAAATACCTAAAGTGGTTTATGCCCCAGCAACAGGCTAACGCCTCCTTCTCTATAGCAGAATAAGACCGTTCAGCCCCTTGTAAACGGCGTGAGGCAAATCCAATGATCCTTTCCTCTCTGTCCACCATTTGGATTAATACTGCACCCAAACCTACACTGCTAGCATCAGTCATTACAATTGTCTTTTTGGTGACATCAAAATGTCCCAACGTAGGGGCACCAGCAACCAATCGTTTAATATCTTCAAATGCCCTCTCACTATCAAGTTTCCACTCAAACACTGTTCCTTTTTTCAACACTCTCAGGGCTCCACCAGATCAGCAAAATTATGCACAAATTTCAAACAATACTCAGCTAAACCGAGGAAAGACCTCAACTGATCTTTGTTGCTTGGTCTAGGAGCTTCACTAATAGCCTTTACAATGCTTTTTTTGGTTTAATTCCCTCTGCAGATATCTCATGCCCCAAGTAGTTCACACAACCTTTCCTTAACTGGCACTTTTCCATCTTTACTGTTAGTCCATGGTATTCAGTTTTTCGTAGCACATTCTCCAATAACTTATTATGCTCCTCAAAAGATTTGCCTACAATGATTATGTCATCCTGGAAACACAGTACATTGCTTAGATCTTTGAAAATGTTCTGCATTATCCTCTGGATGCTAGGCTGAAAGGCATCCTACAATACTGATATGCCCCCAACGGCTTCACAAAGGAAGTTAGGGGTCGAGATTCGGGATGCAAGTTGATCTGATGATACGCTGCAGACATGTCCAAAACGCTAAACACCTTCCCACCTCCCATCACACTTAACATCTCTGTGATGTTCGTTAAGGGTTGCCTATCTACCCAAATACTCCTGTTCAGATCTCTCAGGTCAATGAAGAACCTAATCTTATTCCCTTCCTTAGGTGCCATGACTATTGGTGCCAACCACTCAGATGACTCTATTGGTTCAATTATATTTTGTTCAAGCAACTTCTCCGACTCTTGTCGCAGTGGTGTCCTCATCAAAAACAGTACAGGCCTCAATTTGTGTACAACTGGAACTGCATTACTTTTTAAAATTATACGATGTGTGAATCCTTTCAATTTGCCTAGTTTGTCAGTAAAAACTCTAGGAAACTTGGCCACTATTTCTTCACACCACTGCTAATTAGATTTTAAATATTCCACATTAGCCATCCACTCTACAGCCATAACCGGTTCCGGTGCATTGGGATCAAGTATAATGTTCAAGTCCTTCTGATGCTGCCATCCTAGGAGGTCCGAACCCTCACCAGTGATGTACACCTTTCCATGAACTCCATTATCTTTAAATAAAATGTCCATCCATTGCATCCCCAATATATCTATTCTCTTCCCACCATATCCAACCGCCTTTACATCAGTTTTCAACAGGTCTGCAAATTTCTTTCCCAAGATCTTCTCATATGTTTCTCTCGATATGAGTGTGAACAAACTTCCAGAGTCCACCAACACCTTTACAATTGCGGAATCCATCATCCCATTGCAATGCGTTTTCTGCAGTTTACATGAACTTTCTGTCTTCCACTTTCCACTGCTCGAGGATTCTGCAACTAGTTCACCAGACTCCTCAACTTCATCAACAGACAGCACAATTTCATGATGTTCATCTTCCTTATCATCCACAGATTTAACACTACCAGTTATTACTTTTCCTTTAGGCCTACATACCTTAGCTGTATGACTCCTTTTCCCGCACGATCTGCATGTTAAAGTTCGTGCTGTACAACTTGGACTAGAAGCTATGTGCCCTGGACATCCGCACCTGAAACACAAAATATTAATCTTTTTCTTCTCTCCAGCTTTCATTTCAACATTCTCTGGCATCCACACTTGTTTCTTGGACTTAATCTCCTTTACCTCCACAGTGGTCCCTAAGTATTTCATATAAGTTCTAGTTGCTTCAATTTCCTTCATCCAAGCAGCAGTATGTTCCATACTTCTTGCTATTTGAAAGCGTTCTTCTAACATCGGATCCATGGACAATAATTTCTCTTTCACTTTGCTATTACTTGTACTACGCACTATTTGGTCACGTATCTGAGAGTCACATAAGTCACAGAAATCACACGTGACAGCCAAACTCTTAAAGCAGCCACATATGACATTACATCCTCATCATGAGCTTGAACTCGGGAAAATAATTTATGACGTTCAAACACTATGCTTAATTTAGGAGTAAAATGTTTTTCTAACATCTGCAGGGACATCTCATAAACGTTCATCTGTTGTCCCTCTCCTGTACTCAAGGGTATTTCAGGTAAGTCATCATATATCCTCCTTCCTTCTGCTCCCAAAAGATGTAGTAGAATCACTTGTTTCCTCATAGGACTATATGTATCTCCTGCTATAGCCAATAAATAAGTAGTAAATATGTTTTTCTATCTTAATATAACGTTATTACTGGTTCAGCTGGCACAGGCAGAAAGCACAGTGGTGCAGAAATATTCTGCTCAGCCATCCTGCAAAGAAAGATGCAAAGCAACAAACTACCAAAAATTTCAAAAATAACAATCCAAATTAATAAACTAATAATATAACAATCTAAAATAAAAATGTAAAATAATAATTTAAAATAACAAAGCGAATAATTTAGCCAAGAAGTTATCCCCCATAAACTCCACTTCATCTCAGATGCAGCAGTCCCCTTTCTATTGTTAATACTTTGTAACTTTGTATAGTCCTTTTTCCCTTTCCACACTTCCAGAGTGTGAGTTTTGCCAGCAGTAATGCCCAATTCCTATGCAGATGAAGTCACGCCTACAAGCTTCCCGATAGCTTTACAGATCCTATGAATACTCATGTCAATTCCGGTCTTGGATCGTCTTCAGAGAGCTTGTGAGTATTACAGTTTTATACTTGCAATGTCGAATATCCGCTTTATATTACGGAGTTAACACGCACATACACTGTAGACCGGCGCCGCATGCCAAGGAGAGTGTGTGGCGCGTGAGTTATTTTCAAAGAGCGTCTTCGCACGCAGCAGCTATTGCGCTTCAATATGTTTCCCTTTAATAAATACGCTGTATATCTTCTCAACAATATACTCCTTAGCATATGCTTGTGCTTTGCCCTTTTGCAATACGTAAACTTGCTGAAACAACGCCGATGACCGTTACAATTTCATTAAACACATTACATGACAGTTCCAAGCACCTTCCTCCATGATTCAGGGCTCTGTAGAAGAAAAGTTACTTTATCACCTTTCCCAAATAAAAACACTTTAAAGTTGCACGTAGGTTCTGTAAGTCACATCAATCTCGGTCTTGATCTCGTAGAACTGGCATCCAGTTTCTTTCAACCAGGGGTTGGTAGTTACACCTGTCTCTGCCCCCTGCGCAGAGTCCCTCGTCGCCAATTCATGTAGTAATCACGCAGGTGATCATTAGTAAAGTTTCTTTTATTGCCAATAAGATCATGAACAGCTTACATAACTCCCAGCTTCCTCCCAGACCAAACCTCCAGTGTCCTCACTCCATTCCAAGCCCCCACCTAGAATCTTATCCATCCCACATTCTATTCCATTCCATTCCTATGAACTTAACCCTACAATAATACCTCAGCAATTTAGCTCCTGTTTCTATTTTAAATATTTGACCTAATCTTGCATTCCCTAAGAGTGTTAGCTAATTCCATCATGTTGTGTTTCTGTGTTTTTTTGTGTAGTGCATATTTTCAATTGCACCAGGCGTTTATAACGGGCCTTGATTGAGAGCTCTGGTGCTGAGGCTCTAGGCAGTGCAAGTTTCTCACAGTGCATGTTAGTAGGTTGGCCTCTCTGCAAAGCAATGGTCACAGATTTCAGTTTCAACTGAAATTGTGCGTCATTGTGTGCCAATAGGGGTGCATCGTTATCAAAATATTGAGAAGGCAAAGAAAATAAAGTGCGTATATGTGAGTAAGTGCGGTGTGTGTTTTTAAGGTTGGTAAAGTGAAGGAGATGCAAGGAAGTGCAATCAGGAGAGGAGAGAATGAAGAGAGGGTACTAGAGAGGAATGAGATGAGGTTTAAGATATGCAGCTGGGTGAGATGTGGAAAGAAAAAAAGGCATACATGTCTAAGTGCCCTTAACTGAAGACCAATACTCCTTCCACAAGCCTCAAGAATATTTAATTTACAGCCTCACAATTTCAGAATTGAAACATTTTCAATATTATTTATTTACAACAGTCATTGTTGCTACTCAGTTTCATAGACAGCTAAAAATCATTGACAAAGCCAATAGTCCTGGCAGGTTTTAGGTGTATGTCAGTTGTTTTATATATCTGACTGCATTAACAGAAAGCTCAAAGAGAAACCAAAATACCAGTTGGGCAACCACTATGGGAATTTCAGAAAATTATTTTACATGTTCAAGCCACGTCCCTTTTAGAGACCCCACTTTTATCTTCCCACTTAAAGCACTTTCTGCACATATTTCTCTATGAGTGATTGAGGCCAGCAGCTGGGTGGGCTTCTCCAAACCTGGATAGAGCATTTTCTTTCAAAGTTGATGCTGCACACAGTGCAAGACACTGGGCAAGCACACACTTTAAAGAGGCCGAAGTTGCCACACTGTGTAATTTGCACACTACAATAACTGTTGAATATGTTAATGCAATAATGTATGGGGCAGTTTTTGACCTGTTTAAATATTTCAAGAATACATGTTCAGAACTGCTTTGTAAAACGTCTTGCTTTCCCACTAAATTCTTTATAAAAATGTGCTTTAAAATGTACCATTTGCCAATCTTTTTAAAATTTTTAGGTTTGCCCACTGAGCTTTGCTCACTACTTACAAGTCATAGCTAACTTTTACAACCCACCACTTTCAAATGTAAGCAGCCGCCAATGACCTGAATAAGAGTTTCACAAACTGAGGACCAAACATACTACTTTAAATCTTCTTCTTTTCTGTCTCTTAATTTTGTAGAGTTTCCCAAGTACTGGCCTTTTTTATAATCAGAATTTACATTAACAATGTGCTTCATGGCCGTCTTATATTTTTCACAAGCAATTAATGGAAGGGCATGTTTATGTTGGTGCAGCTGAAAAAAGGCCTGTTGAGACATTTTACAAATCGTGGATTTAATATTTAGGTCGTGATCCCAAATGATAACCCCACTTTTATCTTTCTGTATGAAGGCAAATCAGAATATAAAGCATTGTTACTCCTCTTCCCATGACAAAACATCTCTTCTCATTGAAAAAACTTAGGGCCTGATTTAGATTTCGGCAGATGGGTTACTCCGTCACAATGGTTACGAATATCCCATTCCCCAAAATCTAAATCCCATAGAAAATAATGGGATGTATATGTTGGGGACAGGGTATCCAAATGTAAAACAAAGACAGACTGTGAGAAAGTAGCCTCTTTCTAGCCTTGTTACCCCCACTTTTGGCCTGTTTGGGAGTGTATGTCAGGATGTTTTCACTGTCTCACTGGAATCCTGCTAGCCAGGGCCCAGTGCTCATAGTGAAAACCCTATGTTTTCAGTATGTTTGTTATGTATCACTGGGACCCTGCTAGTCAGGACCCCAGTGCTCATAAGTTTGTGGCCTATATGTATGTGTTCCCTGTGTGGTGCCTAACTGTCTCACTGAGGCTCTGCTAACCAGAACCTCAGTGGTTATGCTCTCTCATTTCTTTCCAAATTGTCACTAACAGGCTAGTGACCAATTTTACCAATTTACATTGGCTTACTGGAACACCCTTATAATTCCCTAGTATATGGTACTGAGGTACCCAGGGTATTGGGGTTCCAGGAGATCCATATGGGCTGCAGCATTTCTTTTGCCACCCATAGGGAGCTCTGACAATTCTTACACAGGCCTGCCACTGCAGCCTGAGTGAAATAACGTCCACGTTATTTCACAGCCATTTTACACTGCACTTAAGTAACTTATAAGTCACCTATATGTCTAACCTTTACCTGATAAAGGTTAGGTGCAAAGTTACTTAGTGTGAGGGCACCCTGGCACTAGCCAAGGTGCCCCCACATTGTTCAGAGCCAATTCCCTGAACTTTGTGAGTGCGGGGACACCATTACACGCGTGCACTACATATAGGTCACTACCTATATGTAGCTTCACAATGGTAACTCCGAATATGGCCATGTAACATGTCTAAGATCATGGAATTGCCCCCTCTATGCCATCCTGGCATTGTTGGCACAATTCCATGATCCCAGTGGTCTGTAGCACAGACCCTGGTACTGCCAAACTGCCTTTCCTGGGGTTTCACTGCAGCTGCTGCTGCTGCCAACCCCTCAGACAGGCATCTGCCCTCCTGGGGTCCAGCCAGGCCTGGCCCAGGATGGCAGAACAAAGAACTTCCTCTGAGAGAGGGTGTGACACCCTCTCCCTTTGGAAAATGGTGTGAAGGCAGGGGAGGAGTAGCCTCCCCCAGCCTCTGGAAATGCTTTCTTGGGCACAGATGTGCCCAATTCTGCATAAGCCAGTCTACACCGGTTCAGGAGACCCCTTAGCCCTGCTCTGGCGCGAAACTGGACAAAGGAAAGGGGAGTGACCACTCCCCTGACCTGCACCTCCCCTGGGAGGTGTCCAGAGCTCCTCCAGTGTGCTCCAGACCTCTGCCATCTTGGAAACAGAGGTGCTGCTGGCACACTGGACTGCTCTGAGTGGCCAGTGCCACCAGGTGACGTCAGAGACTCCTTGTGATAGGCTTCTTCAGGTGTTGCTAGCCTATCCTCTCTCCTAAGTAGCCAAACCCTCTTTTCTGGCTATTTAGGGTCTCTGTCTCTGGGGAAACTTTAGATAACGAATGCAAGAGCTCATCCGAGTTCCTCTGCATCTCTCTCTTCACCTTCTGCCAAGGAATCGACTGCTGACCGCGCTGGAAGCCTGCAACACTGCAACAAAGTAGCAAAGACGACTACTGCAACTCTGTAACGCTGATCCTGCCGCCTTCTCGACTGTTTTCCTGGTGGTGCATGCTGTGGGGGTAGTCTGCCTCCTCTCTGCACTAGAAGCTCCGAAGAAATCTCCCGTGGGTCGACGGAATCTTCCCCCTGCAACCGCAGGCACCAAAAAGCTGCATTACCGGTCCCTTGGGTCTCCTCTCAGCACGACGAGCGAGGTCCCTCGAATCCAGCAACTCTGTCCAAGTGGCCCCCACAGTCCAGTGACTCTTCAGTCCAAGTTTGGTGGAGGTAAGTCCTTGCCTCACCTCGCTGGGCTGCATTGCTGGGAACCGCGACTTTTGCAGCTACTCCAGCCCCTGTGCACTTCTGGCGGAAATCCTTTGTGCACAGCCAAGCCTGGGTCCACGGCACTCTAACCTGCATTGCACGACTTTCTAAGTTGGTCTCCGGCGACGTGGGACTCCTTTGTGTAACTTCGGGTGAGCACCGTTTCACGCATCCTTGTAGTGCCTGTTTCTGGCACTTCTCCGGGTGCTACCTGCTGCTGAGAGGGCTCCTTGTCTTGCTCGACGTCCCCTCTCTCTCCTGGTCCAATTTGCGACCTCCTGGTCCCTCCAGGGCCACAGCAGCGTCCAAAAACGCTAACTGCACGATTTGCAGCTAGCAAGGCTTGTTGGCGTTCTGTCGGCGGGAAAACACTTCTGCACAACTCTCCACGGCGAGAGGGATCCGTCCACCAAAGGGGAAGTCTCTAGCCCTTTTCGTTCCTGCAGAAACCTTAGCTTCTTTTGTCCAGTAGAAGCTTCTTTGCACCCACAGCTGGCATTTCCTGGGCATATGCCCATCTCCGACTTGCTTGTGACTTTTGGACTTGGTCCCCTTGTTCCACAGGTACCCTAGATTGGAAATCCACAGTTGTTGCATTGTTGGTTTGTGTCTTTCCTGCATTATTCCTCTATCACGACTTCTTTGTCTTTTGGGGAACTTTAGTGCACTTTGCACTCACTTTTCAGGGTCTTGGGGAGGGTTATTTTTCTAACTCTCACTATTTTCTAATAGTCCCAGCGACCCTCTACAAGGTCACATAGGTTTGGGGTCCATTCGTGGTTCGCATACCACTTTTGGAGTATATGGTTTGTGTTGCCCCTATCCCTATGTGTCCCCATTGCATCCTATTGTAACTATACATTGTTTGCACTGTTTTCTAAGACTATACTGCATATTTTTTGCTATTGTGTATATATATCTTGTGTATATTTCCTATCCTCTCACTGAGGGTACACTCTAAGATACTTTGGCATATTGTCATAAAAATAAAGTACCTTTATTTTTAGTATAACTGTGTATTGTGTTTTCTTATGATATTGTGCATATGACACTAAGTGGTACTGTAGTAGCTTCACACGTCTCCTAGTTCAGCCTAAGCTGCTCTGCTAAGCTACCATTATCTATCAGCCTAAGCTGCTAGACACCCTATACACTAATAAGGGATAACTGGGCCTGGTGCAAGGTGCAAGTACCCCTTGGTACTCACTACAAGCCAGTCCAGCCTCCTACACAGACCAAGTGTAGTAGGTAACACAGTATGCATAGCACACTGAATGGAAATGTCTTCAGTGTGGTCATGGATGGATACTCCTACCTTAGTGCTCCAACTGAACTGATGTCTGGATGCTGATTTTTGTTGTCATATGTAATTACGTGTCATGCATAAGCACCATGAAATATGCATGTTTCATGGATTGCAGTCTTGTTTGGACCAGAAGGGGCACCACAGGCACTACTGTCGTAGTGGTGAAAGGTCCAGGAGTTGAGCATCACAAGCTTACTGGTGGCAACATACCATGTAGTGATCAGTAGGCGGGAACAGGTCCTTTTTAACCTGTCACTGAAGTGAGGCTTACAGGGTCACTCATTTAAGGTTCTGCTGCTGTGTGCGTAGCTCACCCTTGGCCTACGTTAGTTTGATGTGTAGTGCTGTGCAGTGTGTGGGTGGTATAGATATGCTGGATGTGAGAAAGTCATCCTTTTAGCATGTTCACCGAGATGTCAATGGCTGATACTGATGGTAACTGACCCTGACTGTGCCCTGGGCTCTGCTTAACAGGCCCAGGACCTGAAAACAATGTATATGGTCAAATGGCACAATGTTATAATTCCAATTGGCAATGACAGACCCTGTAAGTCCCTAGCATATAATAGGGCAAGGGGGATTCAAACTATCTGTAAGTCTCTAGTATATAACAGGGCAGGGAAGTTTAGAACCCAGTAGATTTCCTTCACTGGAGTGTGCACAGGTGTGTGCCTGCTGTCATTTTTTAAGGCAACCCTGCCTTGCAGACTGTCTTTAAAATGTAAAATGTATGCAACTTCGACTTTGGAATTAAAGGTACTTCCAAAGTAACAATCTATCTTGTTGTTACATACATATAACCTTTCTTCCGAGCAAAATCTGTTGTCCTCCCTTTGTATCCTGACAAGTGGAGCCCAATACTTTCAGCTTCTGCGCAGAGAATGGAGAGTCAAGGCCGGACAGCCCGGGTCCCGCACCTACCCCGCTCTGCTTCTTGGAGGGCTTGACCCGCGCGAAGATCTTTATGGTCTGCTTCACCATAGCGCCTCTGAGCTTACAGCGCCCCGACGGACCGCAGCAAGGCGCATGCCAACAACTTCAAACCAATGGTCAATAGCCGTAAGGCCGAGGCCTCATGGAGACGGACCCCGTCCAACAGTAATATACGAGTGGAAAGGAAAGGAAAGGAAGCGCCTCCTCTTTAACGGACTGTCCGTGACCACAAGGGGGCTGTGACGCGTGAGTCCTCCGTCGCCATGGACGAACTGGGAACTGAGGAGCCTCTCGCACAAAGGAGAGCCGGTTGCCAGCCACGAGGCGCTGCCATTTTCTTGGTGCGACGGTTGCGGGTCCTTTCTGCTGGTTTATAGTCCTCGAGTTTCGGCTCTCAGTTTCTACCGAGTAGCGGGTTGGACGTTGCGAAAACTGTTAGTTTAAATCGTGTGCCGCACACCGGGGTATGTTTCTGAAGAGAACTCTTAAATCGCGCGCGTACATGTGAAATAGGAGTCGTTTTTCGCCAGGTCTTAGTTAATCTCCGGTGTAGCCGAGGGTTGAAGTTATCGAAGGGGAGAGGAATTTGCGTTAAGGTCGGCGCTGAGGATCCGGGGTCGACCCTCGGCGTCGCCTCAACATCCAGTGATTTTTGGCAAATTACCCTTAGCACAAAAGTGACCTTGTGTAATATAACTGACTTGTTTAAAGCGCTACAGTACATAAAACTGCACAAAAGTTGAGGTTCTGAACAGAAAGCCTCTATTTCGGTCACAGGACCATGGTGCCTGACCCCAAAATGGCGGCGGAACGACGGCGACGGACTCCGGGCTGGGGGCTCCTGAACACGCCGACAGTGTAGGTGGTGTACGGATCAGCATGAATGTGGGTTGATGGTGCGAGCGGGGATATCGTGCTGGATATTGGAGCCAGGAGTTGCGCAGGCCGCAGATGCCTACTTTGCTGCACGGGCGCTTCGAGATATGCGCGATTGTGCTATCACAATATATTTGAGGCTGCCTGTCTTTTAATTTTAGCTTTGTCAGACCCTCTGATCCTTGGGTAACAGTTTCTTCCTTTCAGCATAGAGACGCGCTGAAAACAGAGGCTGCCTGTCTCTCCTTGCTGGTGATTTAAAGCCCAGGACTGGAAACTTAATATTACCTTTTAGAGTCACGTTTTTCGAACATTTATTCAGTGGGTTGTGTGCACTTCAAAGACTCGAGTTACATCACTTGACGGAGGCAGACATATCCCTCTGAATGTAATGCACAAAAGGAATAATTCATACAGTAAAGTACTCAGCCTCGACATCATTTATATTTCCAATACCGGAAATGACTTCTATTTTGAGGGACTAAAGTCATCAATTATTTTTCTCTTGCCTGAGACATCAAGGTCACATCATTCTTCTATACTTCCCTGAAGAAGTTGTCTGGACTATATACGGTACTGCACGGACCACGCTGGTTGCTTTTTATGCAACACCAGTAGAAATTGAAGATAAAGGACTATAAGAAATGTTAAAAGACTGAATAAGTTCTTTTTGTCCTAGTCCGCTGCTCTTTATATAATTTAAGCTGGAGACAATGGTGGGAACAGCTGCACAATAAGAGCAGATAAATCCTCTCCCAACGGGTGAACTGACGAAAGTTATCCTCCTCTAGACTCTTAGGGCATTTGGAGGTAGTTCTGTCTGAGTTAGGAGTGAGATGCACTCCTTGCACCATTTCTTCACAGCTGTGCAGCACTTAGTGCCAGTTGCAACGTTTAGGTTTGCGCAAGTACGCACACTGGTCTTTCGCTGCATTGGCAGCAGCCCCGACATTCTGGAAACAGGGCATTTGAGCCCCTTTGAGTTGGCCAGTTGACCAGGGGGTCCTGGTGGTTTGTAGGGTGCCAGGCCCCATTGTGTATTTGTGGTGCTAGGAAATGTATTTCTTGTAGTTTGATTTTCAGACCCTGTTCTGGCTACCTCTAAATTGTGTTTTATGATTTTGAGGTTGTCTTGCATACTTTGGGTTATGCTAGTGAAATTATGTTCCACCCTGTGCTTTTTGCCCATAATGTTGGTGTTACTTAGGAGGTAAGTGTCTAATATTAGACTGTTGAGATTTTGGGCGTACAATGCGTTTGATACCTATTGTGATGCTGTGCTTTAAATAGTTTATATCTCAGGATGATAAGTACAGTGATTTTCCTCTTACACCACTCCATCTTCAGTCCTATCTTGTTGAATCAGCCCTGTTCTGAAGTAACAACCTATCCTTAATCGCCTCATTTTCCTGTCTCCACAATAACTCAGGTTCCTTCACCCGACGTCTGGAATACGTGTCCCCTTCTTGCCCTCATACTTCTCCCCACCACCACCGTCCTAGTAACACCCTTCCCTTATCCCCACCACCCTCCTCCTCCACAATTTCCCAACATGGCCACCGCTCGAATTAAGTCTGGAATTAATTGCTACAAAATCATCTACCCTTCTAACCTGACTAAAGCTGCAGCAAAACGTTTCAAGCATAACACCATTGAATGTTTCCCCGATTCCCTTTTTGTCGATCAGTTTTACAATGGTCGGTATGGGGGGCTCAAAAACGATCTAATTTTTTTCACGCGCGACATACCCTCTTGGTCTACCAGCTTTTACAATTTCTCTAACGTCACCTCCTCCTCCTCTATCCCTCATGGGAAACAGCTAAAAATTTCCCCCTCTGCGGGTTTTAACGGCTCCCTCACTATCTCACTCTATAACAACGGTACTGTTATGATCCAAGCCAAAGACACCTGTCTCTCTCTCTTTGACCGCCTCTTCCCTTCCCTGCTCCCCTCCCCTGCGACCGGGCTATCCCTTGACTCTCCATCTAGCTCCACCAATTACTCCCTTTCTCCTCCCTTGACCCCCCCACTCTCCAATAGGCTGCACCCTGGGGAGGCACAGGTCGACCCTCTTCTCTCCCCTCGGACCTCCCCTCCCACTCTTCCCCCCTCACAGTATGCCCCTCCCCTCTTCACTTCAGCCTTACCTCTAGCTAACACGCTCCTCGTCCATTCTGCACCGTCCCGGCACTCCATTCTCATCTCCTTCCCCCTATCCCTTCCGGCCACCCCCCTCCTTAGACCACCTCTCCTCCAGCCCTCTCCCCTTGTCTATGTTCCCTACAATCCCCTTGTTCCCTCCTCCTCTCTGCTTTTCCGCCCACTCCTCCCCTCACTATGTACCCCGATTTCCCCACAAATACATTCCATCTCTCTCCCTCCCCACTCTCCTCCAGCAATGCTGTGCTACCCCCTTTCCTCCCCTGGTAACCCCTTCCCTCCCTCGGACGGAGCAGAATCACTTCCTTTCTTCAACTTCCCTTTCTCCCAATCCCCCCCACTCTGCCTGATACCCGCTCCCTCACAGCCACCTCACTTAGCTACCAGGACCTATCCAACCCCCTCCCCTCCCTTCCTTCCAAACCTCCCTAATCCCTATGACTCCTCACTCTCCTCCCCTCTCCTACCGCCCCACCGCCCCACTCCTCTCCTATCGCCCCCTAATTTTGCCCTTAATTCCTATCCTTCTTGCAACGCCAACAACGACAACTCTCCTCTCACCCCTGACGCACCATCTCCTGCTCTCATCCAATACCTTTCCTCACCTCTGAACCCTATACCCCTACTCCCCTCCCGTTCCCCCACCTCTCCCTGCCGTACACTGCCTAGTGCACCCCCTCCTGTTTCCATCGAGCCACCCAACATGCTGTGCTCTTCCTTACTCTCTCTGGAAAATAAGCTAGGCTCTCTAATCTCCGCCATCTCCCAACTTGAAGCTACCATTTTAGTTTTAAGCTCCAAGATCTCGACTTTTCCACACACCTCAATTCCTTTGGCAAACACTCACCCTTCCACGAGATGCACCTCACCCCCATACCCCATTATAGCTAAGCATAGCCTGTCGTCTGCAATTCCACACAAGCACTTGAACGCCACCCTTCCTTCACTTCCACTTCCCAGTAACCCTGTTATCTACACTATTCCGACCATCTCCTCTGTCAGAACGACTCGCCCACCTAAACCCTCCCAAGCGCCCTCATATAAGTACAATATCCCTATCACCCCTCATAGCCCAGGTGCCCCCGTCACCAAAACAGTTGCGTCAGAGCTGCGCTGTTTGCTCCACAACTGCAGATCTGCAATAAAACACAAACTTGAAATCTCTGATACCATCAACTTGCACAATATTGACATGCTCTTCCTCACAGAGATCTGGTTCAACGATACCTCTCACTCTATGTTTGATCTCCTTGTACCCACAGGCTATTCTATACTTAGAAATGACAGAATTGACAAAGTTGGGGGAGGTGTTGCAGTCATCTTTAGAAACTCCCTTCAACTTAAGGCTCTTCCTAACAGCTCCTTCCACACTTTTGAATGCCTATCTCTTGAGCTTCAATTGCACCACCGCTCACCTCTCAGATTCCATGCTATTTACCACCCGCCTGGTAGCAGCCCTTCGTTTATGGAGGAACTCACGGACTGCATCAGCGACCAATACACGCAAAGTGACAATCAGATCTTCGTGGGTGACTTCAATGTCCACTGGGGCTCGCCTGAAGACACCTATGCGAATTTGCTGGCCACCTTCCTCTCTGCAAACGATCTTATCCAACACTGCACAGAAACAACACACTCTAAAGGCTCAATCCTGGACATTGTTATTTCTAAAGCAGGCTTGCTGACTCTCGCTACCCCTATTCATGTAGACTGGTCGGACCACCTCCTCATCCCATTCTCTCTTCACCTATCACACTCTATAACTCTTGGCCAGCCTAAGAGGGCTACTTCCTGGTTCCGTGACACTAAAAATATTGACCTCAGTACCCTCTGTGATTCTGCTTTGCTATCACTTCCAAGGCTAGACCCGGACCTAGATGTTAACGAACTCACCTCCCAATGCCTCACAGTCCTTGCAGTCGAAATCAATATTGTCACTCCTCTCCAAAGCAAAAAGAAAAGGCCCACTCCCTCAGCACCTTGGTTCAACAAATCCCTCTATGAAGAAAGGAAGTTCCTAAGAGCCCTTGAGAAACAATGGAGACAAGCGCCCTCCACTGAAAATTTGGCCACGCTTCGTTCAGCAAGATCCAAGTACCACAAGCTCATCTTCCTTGGAAAAGCGTCACACTACAAATCCCTCCTTGACTCAGCCAAAAATAGACCCAAAAAACTATTCGACCTCATCAAGAACCCAAACAGCTCTCCCCCAACCTCCAAATTGGAAGATTCCACAAAGAAAGCAGCGGAATTCGCTGTATTCTTTGACGAAAAGGTAAAATCACTTGTAGATCAGGTCATTCATCCTACCCCTACAGAGGAGCGCAAATCCTTAACCATTTGGCAAAACTTTGACCCCATCTCTGACGATGCTCTCCTTAAATGCATCCTCGATACAAAGCCCTCTAACCATTCTCTTGACCCCATCCCTAGTGCCATTGCCATTGACTTCTATACTAACTCTCTTTCCTATTGGACCACTCTGGTCAACCTCTCCCTCAGTCAAGGCTCCCTTCCTGTTTCCTTCAAAACTGGGCAGGTCACCCCTCTGCTTAAAAAACCCACCGCTGATGCAAACGACCTCAAGAACTACCGTCCCATCACTAACCTACCCTTTCTTGCGAAAATCACAGAAAAATGTGTAGCGAAACAACTCTCTCGCCATATCAAGGAAAATGATCTTCTTGACAATTTCCAGTCCGGCTTCATTCAAAACTGCAGCACTGAAACAGCCCTGCTGCTAGTGATTGATGACGCGCTGCGGATACTCGATTCAGGGGAGTCTTGTCTTCTAATTCTTCTTGACCTTTCTGCAGCCTTTGACACTGTCAATCACAACACTCTCCTTAACACTCTTCAACAGAGAATGGGCATGGAGGGCACTGTGCTCAAATGGTTTGCCTCCTTCCTCTCTGATAGATCCCAAATGATCAAAATAGCGAACAGTCTTTCAGCTCCTTTAGCGGTCAGTCAAGGTGTTCCTCAAAGCTCCATACTTGCACCCACACTGTTCAATCTCTATTTAGAACCGTTGGGAAATCTCCTGAGTAAATCCGGGATCCACTATCATCTATATGCGGATGACACTCAGATTTACCTTAAGGTGGCCTCCAATCACGATCTCTCCTTCCTTAGCTCTACTCTCGACTCCATTCAAAACTGGATGTTAACTCATCAACTGATCCTGAATCCCTCCAAAACAGAATTCATCCTCCTCTCCTCCTCACTTTCTCATCCCCCAGTGCAATCATGGATGGATCAGATCAATCTAATGAACAATAAGCCCATCATTGTCGAGAGGGCAAAATCCCTTGGTGTCATACTCGACAAAAAACTCAATCTACTCTCCCACATCGACTCCATTGCAAAGCCTGCTCGACACCAACTGCGCCTTCTTTGGGGGATTCGGCGCTTCTTCCCGGAGCACGACCCTAAAACCCTGGTCCAATCGCTGGTTCTCTCCAGATTGGACTACTGCAACTCTCTTCTTACTGGCCTTCCCAAATCCCACCTTTCCCCCCTGAAGTCTATTCTCCATTCAGCAGCTCGTTTCATATATGGGGCCAAAAGAAGCGACCACATTACACCCATTTTATCCACCCTCCGTTGGCTTCCCATAGAGGCAAGATCTATCTACAAAACTGCATGTATCACCCACAAAGCCTTGCACTCCTCCTCCCCTTGCTACCTGGTGAATAAACTGAAACTCTCTGGGGGCTCCAGACCATCACGTAATGCAGAAAAGTTATTGCTTGAACCTCCCATTTTCAAGAAGGAAAGATCGATGGCCCAATCCTTTTCAGGCAACGCGGTGAGAATCTGGAACTCACTTCCGCCTCAGCTTCGGACCACCACCTCTTCCCAGGCCTTCAAAACTGACCTCAAAGCTCTCCTCCTTCAAAGACACTTCCAAATTTAATTCAAGCCCTCTGTTTTCTGAAGGAAGTCCTTCCATTATAGGAAATTCTGTTCTCCATGCCTATAGAAGTGCCTTCCCAGGGTGTTTTTGTGTTTTGAGTGTCTGCCATTTAGTGCAGTATTATACCTCTACCTGTATTTTGTACTCTTTTGTATCATGCACACCGCACCTTTCCTTTTACAACGTATCATTTGCTACCTGTTATATCTTGTTTGCTTTTGATACATGCACAACGGCCACCACTGCCTCATGTAACGTAACTATTGTTTTAGTGTTTTGAGTGTCTACCTTTTTTTTTTTTTTTTCCTCTACTCGTACTTTATTTGCTCTTGTAACCTGCACACATCACTTTTTCCTTTCGTAACGTATCGTTTGCTACCTCGTTTATTTTTTGATACTTGCACAATTATCACTATTGCCTCATGTAATGTAACGTTTGCTTTTGTAACAGGCTCACTTGTAATTCTTCTCCTCTTGTATCTTTACTTTGCCTATTGTGAAGCGCTCTGACACCTTCGGGTAAAGTCCGCGCTACATAAAAACGCATTAAATAAATAAATTAAAAAAAATATAAGGCACCCCCAAGGTCTCCCCTAGATGCCCTAGGGGTAGCGTGCCATGTAACTATTACAAGGGACATCATAAAAGATGTTTTATATGCCCTGGTGAGGTTAAAAGTGCACCTTTCATTTTTGCCCTTTGTAGAATGTTGGCTTCATGGGCTACAATGGAAATATTTTTAATAAGCCTAAATATTACTAGGAAAAAGATGAAAATTCCATGAAAAGACTCAAATGAATGGTAATGATAAATGCAACAATTTGCAATTGTTGAATTTATCATAACGTATACAGAAAATAAGTTATGAGACTTTAGTTACTATAAGCCAAATTACAGCCTGTTAGAGGTCTCTCCTGATCCTCTGCCATAACAGGATTAGCCAGGCTGCTTTGATGAGGTGATAAGTGGCCTGCACTGAGCAGAGGTTATCTCATGCGAAAGGTAGGCAGATGGTGAAGCCAGACCAGGAAGGTGGCTGGGTGAATCAAGCTGAGGCTTCAATCAGACTACCAGTCAGAAAGGAATGCATCCAGGCTTGCACCCCACAGATAGACGGTGGATTTAGGAAAGGGATTTGCAGATGTCTAGAGGGGGAGTTAATGGAAATGCGATACACCACAGGGTTGGTTTAGCCAGATCTTACTCTTCAGGAGGAAAATCATCCACCTTTATAGGACAAGAAAATGACACACTTTGGAGAAAGCTGTTATACTTCTGGGTGGCACCCGGCAGCTCAGTGGACAAGGATGCCCAATGACTGTCCCCGAAGATGATTGCATAAAAGTGGCTGATCTGCATTGGAATTCAGATCTGCTGCCTGAAACCACAAGAAAAAGAAGGACTGCTCTGCTGAAACCCTGGTTTGCAACTCAGAGGCCTGCACACTTGAGGATTGTGCCTGTTGCACACTGGAACCATAAAAAGGGCTTCTAAAAGGGCTCAGGCATGGACTCTCTGAAGTAACAGGTTAAAAGAGCTTCCCTGCACTAACTTCCACTTAAACCCCAAGCCTGGAGTGCATCCAATGGACTTGCAAGGATTTGACCAGGTGCATTGTGGAAATTGTAGTCCCAACATCCTAATGAGCAACTTAGAGATTCTGGGACCTTGGATTGGGGTTGTGGATCACTTTTCTGCACCAAGAAACACTTCTGGAAGTAAGTATAAAAGTGTTACATTGTGGACGGCTGTAACTCTTTACTGTGTCCCGGTCCAGTGCAACCTTCCCTTTGAGTGCTATTTGCTTCTAAGTGCTAGTTTTACTTTTAATCTTTAAAAATTAATATCTCTGGTTCCCTATATTGGATTTTTGTCATTTTGGTGTCATTTTAGAGATAAACATATTTACTATTTTTATAGATTGGTGTGGGATCTTTATTGTGTGTTGTGTCTTACTTACTTACTGTATTGATGTATTAAAATGCCTTACATACCTGTCTCCTGAGTTAAGCCTGACTGCTCATTGCCAAGCTACCAGGGGTTCAGTTAGGGGCTAGTGTGTGGGACCTTGACTTGGCGCAACCCTGGTAGGTGTATTGCTAGTGGTAGGTGTGCACTTACCCCTACCACTAACCGGCCTCTAACATGTGCCTGTGAAAGATACAATACAGGGATAATGCAGTACATGAGCTGGATGTTGGTGTGCCTGTTAATAGTACAATACAAGAATAATGCAGTACTGTGCAGTGCATGTATGAAATGGGCATTTGATGTGTCTATGTGTGTAGGATGCTGGCCTGCTTTGTAGTGGGTACCATGGGTACTTACACCTTACACAAGGTCCAGTTATCCATTGTTAGTGAATGTAGTAGTGTTCTAACAGATTAGGCATATAGAGGTAGCTATAGAAGAGCAGCTTAGGCTGAACTAGGAGACATGCAAAGCTCATGCAATACCACTTATAGTTACACAGTACTTATACACAAGTAAAGACAATACTCAGTGATACCAAAAATAAAGGTATTTATTTGGGTGACACAGTACCTAAAATATCTCAGAGACAATACTCCTTCTGGAGGTGAGCATTGTACACAGTATATACACTAGACACCAAAATTAGACAAGTAAATAGTCATAGAACAATGCAAACAGTAGGAAATCCTATAGAATAAATGGGAGAAAATAGGTCTAGGGGAAACAAGAACCAAATACTAAAAAAGTGGAATGTGAATTATGAATTCCCCCCTAGACAAGTGTAGTGTGTGCAGAACCGCTGGAAGAGTAAGAATACAGTAAAGGTAAGTAAAGTACCCCGCCCTAGAGCCCAGAAAAGCAGGAGTAAAGTACTGCAAGTTTCCTTAGGACACAATACACCTTGTTTTGGGGATTGTGCAGCAGTCTACCAAGTCCGCAAAGAACAACTGCTGGATTATTGAACCTGAAGACCTGCAAAGGAAGGGGACCAAGTCCAGAAGTCGAAAGAAGTTCCAGGAAGGACAGGAGCCCCTGCCAACCCAGAAGAGGGTGCAAAAGAAGAGTCCCTGGTTAGTTGAAAACTGCAGAAATGCACCCTAGCAAGATGTGAGCGGGTTCATGCATGATGCAAAAGATGTCCTACGGCGTGAAGATCGCTGCAGATGAGATTTCTTGTTGGAAGGCACCAACAGACCTTGGGTACCGCAAAAGTGCATTTTTCATCAAAATGCGCTGGATGGACCCAGGAGGGACCTAGGGGCCTCAACTCTGTGTGAGGAGGAAGAGGGGTCTCTCAGCACTTTAGAGAGCCCTCAGGATGCCAGCCATCACCCCCAGAAGCCGCAGGATCCGGGTTCAAAGGAGGTGCAAAATGCAGTTGATGCAGCACAACAAATGAAGGTCCCACACCATCGGAGAACATCTCAACGAGTTGTGCATTGCAGGGTGGAGTGCTGGGAACCTGGATCAGGCTGTGCATGAAGGAATTTTGCAAAGAGTGCACAGAGGCCTCAGAAGGTGAAGAAGACACAAAACACAGGGGTACCATCATTCTCGGGGAAGGCAAGGTCTTACTTCCTCCAAATTGCATCAGCAGGACCTCAGGACAGTCTATGTTGATGATGTCCACCCTAATTGTCCTTAGGAGCATGCTCGTCGACGTGAGAGGAGTCCCAAGGTACCAGTCGTCGCTTTTAGCCTGCTTGGAGCAGGGGAGTGACTCTGTCACTCCACAGGAGATTTCTTTGGTCCTTCTGGTGCAGGATGAAGACAGGGAGTCCCCAGAGCAAGCAGACCGTGGAAACTGTTACAGTTCTGACTTGGAGCTGAGGTTGCTGAAGAAAACTGTCTCTTGTAGACACTTTGTTGCAGTTACAATGTTTCTTGGAGCAGGCTGCAGTTGATCTGAGGTCAGAGGATGCTGAAGTTGTTGCAGAGGATTCCCAAACGAAACTTGCAAGTAGAATCTGAAGAGAACCCACAGGAGAGACCCTAAATAGCCCTGAGAGGGGGATTGGCTACCTTATCAGGTATGGACCTATCAGGAGGAGTCTCTGATATCACCTGCTGGCACTGGCCACTAAGAGCCCTCAAGAGTGCCCCCACACCTTGCAAAGCAAGATGGCTGGAGTCTGGGAAACACTGGAGGAGCTCTGGGAAACACCCCTGGTGTGGTGATGGACAGGGGAGTGGTCACTCTCCTTTCCTCTGTCGAGTTTCCCACCAGAGCAGGGGAGAAGGGGTCTCTGAACCGGTGTAGACTGCTTTATGCAAGGAGGGCACCATCTGTGCCCTTCAAAGCATTCCCAGAGGCTGGGGGAGGTTACCCCTACCCAGCCTCCAACACCTATTTCCAAAGGGAGAGGATGTAACACCCTGCTCTCAGAGGAAATGCTTTGTTCTACCTTCCTGGGACTGGGCTGCCCAGCCCCAGGAGGCCAGAAGCCTGTCTGTGAGGTGGCAGTAGCTGCATCTGCAGTGCAAGCCTCAGAGAGCTGGTTTGGCAGTACTGGGGGTCCATGGTGGAGTCCCTAGGATGCATGGAATTGGCACCCCAATACCAGGTTTGGAATGGGGGAACAATTCCATGATATTAGACATGTTACATGGCCATATTCGGAGTTACCATTGTGAAGCTACATACAGGGAGTGCAGAATTATTAGGCAAATGAGTATTTTGACCACATCATCCTCTTTATGCATGTTGTCTTACTCCAAGCTGTATAGGCTCGAAAGCCTACTACCAATTAAGCATATTAGGTGATGTGCATCTCTGTAATGAGAAGGGGTGTGGTCTAATGACATCAACACCCTATATCAGGTGTGCATAATTATTAGGCAACTTCCTTTCCTTTGGCAAAATGGGTCAAAAGAAGGACTTGACAGGCTCAGAAAAGTCAAAAATAGTGAGATATCTTGCAGAGGGATGCAGCACTCTTAAAATTGCAAAGTTTCTGAAGCGTGATCATCGAACAATCAAGCGTTTCATTCAAAATAGTCAACAGGGTCGCAAGAAGCGTGTGGAAAAACCAAGGCGCAAAATAACTGCCCATGAACTGAGAAAAGTCAAGCGTGCAGCTGCCACGATGCCACTTGCCACCAGTTTGGCCATATTTCAGAGCTGCAACATCACTGGAGTGCCCAAAAGCACAAGGTGTGCAATACTCAGAGACATGGCCAAGGTAAGAAAGGCTGAAAGACGACCACCACTGAACAAGACACACAAGCTGAAACGTCAAGACTGGGCCAAGAAATATCTCAAGACTGATTTTCTAAGGTTTTATGGACTGATGAAATGAGAGTGAGTCTTGATGGGCCAGATGGATGGGCCCGTGGCTGGATTGGTAAAGGGCAGAGAGCTCCAGTCCGACTCAGACGCCAGCAAGGTGGAGGTGGAGTACTGGTTTGGGCTGGTATCATCAAAGATGAGCTTGTGGGGCCTTTTCGGGTTGAGGATGGAGTCAAGCTCAACTCCCAGTCCTACTGCCAGTTCCTGGTAGACACCTTCTTCAAGCAGTGGTACAGAAAGAAGTCTGCATCCTTCAAGAAAAACATGATTTTCATGCAGGACAATGCTCCATCACACGCGTCCAAGTACTCCACAGCGTGGCTGGCAAGAAAGGGTATAAAAGAAGGAAATCTAATGACATGGCCTCCTTGTTCACCTGATCTGAACCCCATTGAGAACCTGTGGTCCATCATCAAATGTGAGATTTACAAGGAGGGAAAACAGTACACCTCTCTGAACAGTGTCTGGGAGGCTGTGGTTGCTGCTGCACGCAATGTTGATGGTGAACAGATCAAAACACTGACAGAATCCATGGATGGCAGGCTTTTGAGTGTCCTTGCAAAGAAAGGTGGCTATATTGGTCACTGATTTGTTTTTGTTTTGTTTTTGAATGTCAGAAATGTATATTTGTGAATGTTGAGATGTTATATTGGTTTCACTGGTAATAATAAATAATTGAAATGGGTATATATTTGTTTTTTGTTAAGTTGCCTAATAATTATGCACAGTAATAGTCACCTGCACACACAGATATCCCCCTAACATAGCTAAAACTAAAAACAAACTAAAAACTACTTCCAAAAATATTCAGCTTTGATATTAATGAGTTTTTTGGGTTCATTGAGAACATGGTTGTTGTTCAATAATAAATTTAATCCTCAAAAATACAACTTGCCTAATAATTCTGCACTCCCTGTATAGGTATTCACCTATATGTAGTGCACGTGTGTAATGGCGTCCCCGCACTCACAAAGTCCCGGGAAATGGCCGTGAACTATGTGGGGGAACCTTTGCTAGTGCAAAGTGGCCCTCACACTTAGTAACTTTGCACCTAACATTCAGCAAGTGAAGATTAGACATATAGGTGACTTATAGAGTACTTAAGTGCAGTGAAAATGGCTGTGAAATAGTGTGTGCACTATTTCACGCAGGCTGCAATGGCAGTCCTGTGTAAGGGTTTGTCTGAGCTCCCTATGGGTGGCAAAAGAAATGCTGCAGCCCATATGCTTCTCCTGGAACCCCAATGCCCTGGGTACCTAGGTACCATATACTAGGGACTCATAAGGGGGGTCCAGTATGGCAATTGAGATTGGTAAATTAAGTCACTGGCCTACAGTGACAAATTTAAAGCAGAGAGGGCGTAAGCACTGAGGTTCTGGTTAGCAGAGCCTCAGTGACACAGTTAGGCACTACACAGGCATACACATTAGGCAACAAACTATGAGCACTGGGGTCCTGGCTAGCAGAATCCCAGTGAGACAGGCAAAACATACTGACATATTGGTTTTTATCTATAAGCACTGGGGTCCTGGCTAGCAGGATCCCAGTGACACAGTAAAAACACACTGACAAGCACTCACAAACAGGCCAAAAGTGGGGGTAACCATGCTAGAAAGGGGCTACTTTCTCACAATGTGTGCCTGTGAAGCCTACAATACATAAAGAATGCAACAATGTGTAGTGCGTGTATATTGTATGCACATGCTGGGTGTATGTGTGCCTGTGAATGGTACGGTGCATGTCAGACTCTGGGTTCCATTTTGGGAGACACCGGGCTGCATTGTGAAGCATGAGGAGAGGAGGTAGAGGAATCCCATGAGACAGATTGTGTATTGCTGCATTTCTGTAAGCTCGGTGAGGCACACTGGAGAAGGGAGAGACAGGATCCCCCAGTACACCTGAAAGGGTGCTCTTTGATTCAGATAGAAGTCACATGGAAGGGGCTTGGGCACATCTCTGTTAAAAGAGTCATTAAGAGTAGGGCTGAGTCCACAGGCTAACCTTTTTCATACCCATAGCACTATAGCTGGCCTCCAGGTGTGAACTGTAGTCATTCCTGTGGCCCATGTTGTGGGGCTATGCTATCAGATTTAGAGACACTCCTGCTGTCACAGACTGCTTTCAAAAGGAATGGAGAGCAGATGCGTGGGCACTTCAAAAGAAAGCAGACCCATAAGCACTGGAAGCAGGGGTGCTGGGGGTGCACCCTTAAAATAATCATGCTGGAGTTCAGAAGGTGAATGAGCAGTAAAGATGCCTTTACATTTAGTTTTAAACTGGTAAAACATTTTAGTGCTTCAAAGATAGAGATTAAGGCTCTCAATATGACTGTGGCAGTAGTGCTGCGTTGCACCGTCAGGACTGCCAGATTATGACTTAACGTTGGTCTGGCCATGCTGGCAGTCCTAATCTGGGATGCCCTGGAGATTATGACTCCCTTCTCCCCAAGGGGTTTCATGGCATTTGGCATGGGCAGTGCAGAGGCCCCCTTGGCCAGCCCTGTGTGCTTTGCAGAGAGTGAACATTGCAACAGGTGCTGCTGCACCCTACACACTACAGCATTGCTGCCGGCTCTATTATGAGCTGGAGACAATGTTGTAGACCGTTTACCGCTGGGCCAGCGGGCATAAACTCAGTTTCTGCCCACTGGCCCAGCGGGAAACTCATAATGGGCCCGGTGGGAAGACTGATGCACTGGCAGTAACCTACCCATAACCTACACATCGGGATGTCGGCAGACAGGCTATTCCGTCTGCCGAAGTGATAATTAGACCCTAAATTTCAGGCAATAACTTCTGGCAAATGCCTGTTTATCCCTTCCATATGGAGATTTATTTATTTTTAAAGTGAACTATGTGGCAATCTTGCAGGTACCCAGTAGAAGTCATTTTTAACACATACAATTTAAATACCTGTAAGTAAACTGTAAAATGTTTTAGACTGTATCACCAATTCATAAAATACAAATGAAGCACAATTGTGATAACATTCCGAAGTGTGATGGAAACAAAGATTTTAATAGGATCTAAATAAATCAAATAGTACTTATTTCCTAAAACTGGGTTTCCACCCATTATCGGTTGTGTGCTTTTTTCAGTAAAAACTGTGTGTGTCTGAGCAAATTTAGTCGCCATTTCAATAGAAAATGTGTTGACTATAAATGATGCTGTGTGATCATGCTTTACTAATATATTTGCAACAGTGTTCTCCAAAAAGCACCTAACATAATAAAATATGACCGCTCGACAAGGTCAAACCTAACTCAGGTTTTCTACTTAACCCACTATTTTGGGACTCAGTAGTCCTCTCTTTTAGCCATATTAGGAAGAGAACAGAAGAAAGGGGGGGATGAAACAGAACACAAGGAGGGGTCTTTCATTTTATGGAAGAGGAGGCCTCACAAACCTAATAATGTCATTCTTCATTGGCTTCCTCTCCCCATCCTGGTAGGAACAACGTCACTAGGGCGGACTCGACCCTGTCACTTATATAACAGTATGGATTTCTTAATAAATAACTACTGGATAAAAACTAGAATTTTATATTAGAATAAAAAATATCTTGTGTACAACCTTGGCAATTTGCATTTATTGGAGGGGAACACAGATATCATTAAAAACAACAGACCGTGAAACCATGATGATTATGGCCGTCATTACAACTGTAGCGGTTGGTGATAAAGTGGCGGTAATACCTCCAACAGGCTGACGGTAAATACTGCAAAATTATGACCATGGCGGAAACAGCTCAGACAGACAGCCACTTTAACACACCGACCGCCAGGGCAGAATCGACAGGCACAGAGGCAGTAACTGCCTACAGCCAGGCAGAAGCCAATGTTCCCCCACAGGAAACCGCCACCTTTTCCAAGGCTGTACCAACGACATCAAAATCCTGGTGGAAACAGATCTCAAAAGTCAAAGGATTCACCTGTGGAGACCTAGGGAAGAACCACAACGCCATGGAGCCCGAGCTGCACATATTTCCAATATTGATTTAAGTTCTGCTCCACTATGAACACCAACGATGGCGAAGACAACCACAATGAGTACAGTTGCCTAGCACACAGGGGAGTGGGGGAGGAAAAAGAGAGTGACACAAACACGCACAACACACCTCCCCACCCCCAACATCATACACACAAGCAGATGCAGTAACATAACATATTTACCCCGTACCCCTCAGGAATAATGCAAGGACAACTCCAATAGAGAAAAGGGAGTGTAATCAGATACATATAGCAGAAATACATGCATCCAAATCAAAAAGTATATACTTCTTTACAAATGAAGGGACACTGCCCAATTCTCATTGTTAGTGGGCCTCAGGGCCACATTACAAAGTCCAATGCCACACTTCACTCTTGCAACAAGACAGAGAGAACACTGCATGGAATCAGGTTGAAAATAGGCAGGCACCTCAGGGGGACAGGGAACGGGGGCACCTCAGCCGACAGATGCCCTGTGCTTTATCCTAGAGAGTGCAAGGCCACAGTTTCTCAAGTGGGTGACTTGCCCACTGGCACTGGAGGGTGCATCGTGCACTGTGCTGTGTCCTGGGGAGTGCAAGGCAACAGTCTCTCAAGTGGATGACTTGCCCACTGGCACTGGAGGGGGCAACATGCCCTGTGCTTTGTCCTGGGGAGCACAAGGCCACAGTTTCTCAAGTAGGTGACTTGCCCACATGCTCTGGAGGGGGCAACATGTCCTGTGCTTCATGCTGGGGAAGATGGGGTGAGTGGGTAGCTTCGCCACTGGTTCTGGAGGAGGCATTGTGCACAGTGAGCTTCATCCTGGGGAGGATGGGGTGAGTGGATGGCTTCTCCACTGGTTCTGGAGGGGGCATCGTGCCCAGTGGGCTTCATCCTGGGGAGGATGGGGTGAGTGGATGGCTTCTCCACTGGTTCAGGAGGGAGCATCGTACCCTGTGAGCTTCATCCTGGGGAGGATGCAGTGAGTGGATGGCTTCTCCACTGGTTCTGGAGGGGGCATCGTGCCCTTTGATGCAGATCTTGGGGAGTGCAAGGTCACAGTCTCACAGCTGGGTGTCATACCCACAGGATTTGCAAGGGACAGGCTTCACAACAGCCCATAGAGGCAGGTTTACAGAATGTCCGTCGGCGGTAACAGCTGTTCAGTGGTAGCAGTGGTGTTACTGCAGCTGGTAGTGGTGGGTGGAGGCTCCAGCCCATCCCCTGCAGCGTCGGACAGCTGCAAGGGCAGCTGGTGGTAGTGCTGTTGGCAGTGCTGCTGGCAGTGGTGGGGGGAGGCTCCAGCCCATCACCTGCAGCCTCGGACGGCTGCCCACTGGTGCTGCTGCTGCTGGTGGTAGTTGTGGAGGGAGGCTCCTGCCCATCCCCTGCAGCCTCGGATGGCTGCCCACTGATGCTACTTCTGCTGGTGGTAGTTGTTGAGGGGAGGCTTCAGCCCATCCCCTGCAGCCTCAGCGGGCTGCCCATTGGTGCTGCTGGTGGTGGTAGTGGTGGGGGAGGCTGCAGCCCATCCTCGGCAGCCTTGACGGCTTCCCACCGGTGCTGCTGGCGGAGCTGGTGGTAGTAGTGGTGGGGGGAGGCTCCAGCCCATCCCTTGCAGCCTCGGACGGCTGCCCACTGGTGCTGCTGGCAGAGCTGGTGGTGGTTGTGGTGGGGGGAGACTCCAGCCCAACCCCGGCAGCTTCAGACGGCTGCCCACTGGTGCTGCTGCTGGTGGTAGTTGTGGAGGGAGTCTCCTGCCCATCCCCTGCAGCCTCGGACAGCTGCACCACTATGGTTGGTGGTGGGGGCTCCAACTGAATCCCAGTGCCAGGCCCCTTGTACTTACTGCCTGCTTGTGCAGGCCCCTTGCCCTTCCTGCCAGCAGCTGGGGATGGCTCCTTGCTCCTTTTGGCAGCAACTGGGGATGCCTCCTTGTTTTCTTTTGGCAGCAGCTGGGGGTGGCTCCTTGCCCTTCCTTGCTGCAGCTGGGGGTGGCTCCTTCCCCTTCCTTCCTGCAGCTGGAGCTGGCTCCGTGCCTTTCCTTCCTGCATCTGGAGCTGCCTCCTTGCCCTTCCTTCCTGCAGATGGGGCTGGCTCCTTGCCCTTTCTTGAACCATTTAGGGCAGTCTCCCTTTCTGTCTGGCTGACTGGTGGCCGGGATCCTTTCCCACTGGAGTTGCTGGGGACACTACTGTGCCCATGGACTGGGTGGCTGAGGTGCTTGCCTGGGTTCTGACCACCCTGGCCTGACGTGAAGGACGGGGGGAGAAGGGGTAGGGAAGAGGTCAACGGTGGAGAGGAAAAGCTTCTTAGGGACATTGGGGTGGGGAGAGTGGGAAGGTCTGGGAGTGGAGGAAGAGGGAGTGGTTGTAGGAGGTGTCTGCTGTGTTTGGGTGCAGGTGCATGGGCTAGATGCTGTTGTGAGGCGGATGGCTGTTGAGTGTCTGAGTGCTTGCGTTTTTGTACTTTGGGAGGAGGGGGCACAGACACAGTGGGAGAGGACACAGGGGACGTGTGCATGGATGTGGGGTGGTGTCTGCCAGCGAGGTGTGTGTTCTGATTGGTGTGCTGGTGATGGGGTAGTGGATGAGGATATAGTGCATGGAGGTGTGAGTGTAGACGAAACTAGGAGGGAGGTAGAGGATGAGGAGGAGGGGGCCACAGTGGAGGCAGTGGATGTTGGTATGTCTGCATCTGTTTGTTGTTTGTGTGAGTGCCTGTGGGATGAAGTGTGTTGCTTGTGTTTGCCATGTCCACTCGTGTGCTGTCCTGTGTGCATGCTCGTCTGTCTGTGTGCTTGGGATAGGTTGGAGTTGAGGGGAATGGGACTGGGAAGAGGAAGTTGGAGGGTGGAAACAGGGACAAAGGCTGCTATCACAGAGGAGGCCAGAGCCTTGATTGATCTCTGATGGGCCGCCAAGCCAGTGTAAATGCCCACCAGAAATGCATTTGACTGTTGCATTTGGGCTGCCAGCCCCTAGATGGCATTCACAATGTCCAACAGAGATAGATCGCAGCAGGTCAATAGTCTGCTCACTCAGGGCAGCAGGGCTAACTGGGGCAGGGCCTGAGGTGCCTGGGGCAAAGGAGATGCCCACCCTCCTGGGTGAGTGGGCATGGCAAACCCGCTGAGGGGCTGCTGGGAGGGCGGTGCTGGTACGAGGGTGGTGGCTGTACCTGTTGCTAGGGTGGTCACACAGGTGTCCACCACCACCGGGTAGCTTCCATCGGAGGAGGTATCTGTGTCTGAACTGTCCCCTCCTGTCTCCGCTGTGGTGCTCCCCTCGCCCTCCATCCCACTGGTACCCTCAGCGTCGGAGGACTCTGCTTCCTTGGTTCTGTGGGATGCAGCTCCCCCCATCGCCGGTGCCTCTTCTCCTCCACCAGATGATGCTAATGCACATAAGGACAGGATGACAAAACAAAAAGGGGGGGAGAGACAAAGCATAAACTTGGTCAATGGCGCCACCAACACCACTGTTGGCGTACACAACAAACTCACACACAGGGAACAGCCCTACGCACTAGGCAATGCACTACCAGTTACAATGCTAGTCACCAGACCATGGGTAGGGACAGATACCACCAATTGCAGCATACCTGGAGCCCACACACCCCTGCCCAGTAGTGGATGGCTACTAGCTTGGTTGGAGGAATTTCACATCAGAACCCTGTCCAACATGGGACCTACTCTGCAATGTCAGGCCTGGCCTAGGGGCACCCACAGGCCCACATCCCCCAACCGGATACCACCCCACCAGGCGTAAGTAGTAATGAAGGGCACTGTTTCCTCACCCCCTTTTTGCTGCTGTGATGCCCCAAAGCACCCATCCAGCTCCAGATAGGCCACCGCCAGTACGCGGGCCCTCAGGGGGGTCAGTTTTCGACAGGCACCCCTTCCTCATTGGGAGGCCATCCCCAGCTGGGCCTCCTCCACCTTCCGTGCCCAGCATCTCGGGTCCTCCCACTGTTTGCGACAGTGGGTGGTCTGCCTGCCGTAGACCCCCAGGGTCAGCACATGCAGTGTAGGTCCTCTTCTGTTGAAGGTCAGGTAGCAAGTGAGTGAACAGATAGAAAATGGCAGTAATATCCGCGGCAATGCATACCATCACCGCCAGCGTACATCACCATTGGCCACTGTACCCCATAGGGCCCAATGGTAACCAATGAGGAGTTGCATGGCAGTTCACGACCACCTTCCACAACGGCGCCCAATGTCAGAGGAATTACCTCATTTCCGCTTGTCCCTCCATACAGAACAGGCAGACGCCATTTCAGGGGAGGGGGGCAGGTCATGGATCCTAACTGAGTCACTTTTCACAATTTCCCATTCTGGACATATACCATCAAAATATTGTAGCAATCACAATATGCCTTGTACTGTAGTGGTTACAATGTACAGATAATGGCCAGCTGCACACTCTTTTGCCCCATAGATTGCATCCGCTGCAGATGAATAGGAGATGGAGACATCCCCCGTGTACAGACCCCTTGTGGACTTGGCAACAATGGAGGACAGGCACATTATCCTCACCTACAGACTTGCCAGGGCCACAATCACAGAGCTGTGTGCCCAATTGGAGCCTGACCTAATATCTGCTATCCATCACCCCATCTGGATGCCCCCTCTTGTGGAAGTGCTATTAGTGCTCAATTTTTTGACAACAGGTTCTTTCCAAGTGACAGTGGGCTTGGCAGCTGGAATGTCACAGCCAATGTTCTCAATAGTTCTGACCCGAGTGTTGGGTGTCCTGATTAAACATATGCGCATCTACATTACTTTCCCCCAGGTGGAGGATTTGGCCACAGTGAAGGCTGACTTCTATGCAATGGGACATATCCCCAACATCATTGTTGCGATTGATGGGAAACTTATTGCATTTATCCCCCCCCCGGCGAAATGAACAGGTCTTCAGAAATCAAAAAGGTTATCACTCTATAAATGTGCAGATGGTGTGTTTGGCGGACCAGTACATTTCCCATGTCAATGCTAAGTATCCAGGCTCGTTGCATGATGCTTTTATCCTGAGGAATAGCAGCATCCCAAATATGATTGCCCAACTCCAGAGGCACAGGGTGTGGCTAATAGGTGAGCCCTGGTTCCCACCCAGTGGATGTTGGTGTATGGGTATGGTGTGGGACATAAGGGTTAGTGTATGGCTAACAGTTGTCCCTCGATATTTGCAGGTGACTCAGTTTACCCAAACCTATCATGGCTACTAACCCCTGTGAGGAATACCAGGACAAGGGCTGAAGAACGTTACAATGAGGCACCTGGGTGAACAAGAAGGATTATTGAATGTACATTCGGCCTTCTGAAGGCCAGGTTTCGGTGCCTCCATCTAACAGGTGCTACTCACCCAAGAAGGTCTGCCAGATAATCATGGCATGCTGCATGTTGCACAACCTTGCCTTGAGACGCCATTGGTGACCCGTATGGCAGGAAGGGTCACCATGAAGTGAGCCATGATTTTACCTGTGCTGAACTGTTCAGTGAGTGCTCTGAAGAGTTTGCTATGCCGAGCGGGCCATAGCCCATGTGTGGTGGGAGCTAGTTACCCTGTGTGCCAGGATGTGATGCCGTGAGGAAATCTACTGTGCAGATAGGGGTGTATCCCTCTGCAGGGGAGAGATAGTGGCCCTGTATGCTAGAGGGAGGGCACAGGGACCAAGCATGAAGTATGACCTGGTCAGAATCATCACCAGAGTAGAGAGGCTGCAGTGGTAACCCCAACGGACCTGCACCATGACTGAGGATGAGGATCAAGACCTTCGCTCTACTCGCCCGCAACTCACCATGGGATGGACCATAGAACTTACCCAACTTTTAGAAGACACAAAGGACATCTGGTTGCTGCAGCTGCACATCTGTGTGTGGGGAACTTGCCGACAGTTGAATGTAGGGCGCCAAAGCCGTGTGCAGTGCACTTACCTGAAAAAGCCACTGTACCTCCAGTACATCCTCTCGGACTCTGGTCACTCCGATTCTGCAGGTCTGGGTAAGACTGATTTCGAGGCTGTTGGCCTTGGGGCAACTTGCTTGCAAGATAGCACTTCATGCGCTGGAAACACTTGTTTTAATTCCGAGTTATTGGTAAACTCTTGAAACTTGGACTTCTAGTGGGGCTTAACCTGGATGTTGCCTCTAGTGAATTGGTACTTGTAGGAAAGTACCATCTTGCCTGGTATGTTACCCCCATTTTTACTGTTTGTGTGTTTGTTTTTGCCTGTGTCACTGGGATCCTGCTAGCCAGGACCCCAGTGCTCATAAAGTGTGCCCTGTATGTGTTCCCTGTGTGGTGCCTAACTGTATCACTGAGGCTCTGCTAACCAGAACCTCAGTGTTTATGCTCTCCCTGCTTTTAAAATTGTCACTGCAGGCTAGCGACTAATTTTACCAATTCTGATTGGCACACTGGAACACCCTTATAATTCCCTAGTATATGGTACCTAAGTACCTAGGGTATTGGGGTTCCAGGAGATCCCTATGGGCTGCAGCATTTCTTTTGCCACCCATAGGGAGCTCAGGCAATTCTTACACAGGACTGCCACTGCAGCCTGAGTGAAATAGCGTCCACATTATCTCACAGCCATTTTACACTGCACTTAAGTAACTTATAAGTCACCTATATGTCTAACCCTCACTTAGTGAAGATTAGGTGCAAAGTTACTTAGTGTGAGGACACCCTGGCACTAGCCAAGGTGCCCCCACATTGTTCAGGGCAATTTCCCCAGACTTTGTGAATGCGGGGACACCATTACACATGTGCACTGCATATAGGTCAATACCTATATGTAGCGTCACCATCGTAACTCCGAACATGGCCATGTAACATGTCTAGGATCATGGAATTGTCCCCCCAATACCATTCTGGTATTGGGGGGACAATTCCATGCACCCCCGGGGATCCAGCATAGAGCCTGGGTACTGCCAAACTAACTTTCCAGGGTTTTCTCTGCAGCTACCGCTGCTGGCAACCCTCAGACAGGTTTCTGCCCCCCTGGGGCCTGGGCAGCCCAATTCCAGGAAGGCAGAACAAAGGATTTCCTCTGAGAGAGGGTGTTACACCCTCTCCCTTTGGAAATAGGTGTGAAGGGCCTGAGAGGAGTAGCCTCTCCTGGCCTCTGAAAATTCTTTGAAGGGCACAGATGGTTCCCTCCTTGCATAAGCCAACCTACACCGTTTCAGGGATCCCCCCAGCACTGCTCTGGTGCGAAACTGGACAAAGGAAAGGGGAGTGACCACTCCCCTGACCAGCACCTCCCAGGGGAGGTGCCCAGAGCTCCTCCAGTGTGTCCCAGACCTCTGCCATCTTGGATGCAGTGGTGTGAGGGCACAATGGACACCTCTGAGTGGCCAGTGCCAGCAGGTGATGTCAAAGACCCCTCCTGATAGGTGCTTATCTTTCTCTGTAGCCAATCATCCTCTGAGGGCTATTTAGGGTCTCTCCTGTAGGTATCTCACCAGATAACGAATGCAAGAGCTCACCAGAGTTCCTCTGCACTTCCCTCTTCGACTTCTGCCAAGGATCGACCGCTGATTGCTCCAGGGCGCCTGCAGAACCGCAACAAACTAGCAAGAAGACTACCAGCAACATTGTAGCGCCTCATCCTGATGGCTTTCTCGACTGTTTCCTGGTGGTGCATGCTCTGAGGGCTGTCTGTCTTCACCCTGCACTGGAAGCCAAGAAGAAATCTCCAGTGGGGTGACGGAATCTTCCCCCTGCTAACGCAGGCACCAAACTTCTGCATCACCGGTCCTCTGGGTCCCCTCTCATCTTGACGAGCGTGGTCCCTGGAACACAGGAGCTGGGTCCAAGTGTCTTTGACAGTCCAGTGGCCCTTCTGTCCAAATTTGGTAGAGGTAAGTCCTTGCCTCCCCACGCCAGACAATAATCCTGTGTTCTGCGTGACCTGCAGCTGCTCTGGCTTCTGTGCACTTTTGCAAGACTTCCTTCGTGCACAGCCTAGCCCAGGTCCCCAGCACCCAGCACTCCGTCCTGCATTGCCCAACTCACTGAGTTGGACTCCGACATCGTGGGACCCTCCTTTGTGACTCTGAGTCGACCGCTGTCCTCAGACCTTCTAAGTGCCTGTTCAGGTGCTTCTGCGGGTGCTGCCTGCTTCTGCGTGGGTTTTCTGTGTTGCTGAGCGCCCCCTCTGTCTCCTCCTCCAAAGGTTGATCTCCTGGTCCTTCCTGGACCCTAGCAGCACCAAAAATCCTCAGCCATGACTCTTGCAGCTAGCAATGCTTGTTTGCGGTCTTTCTGCGTGGAAACAACTCTGCATCCTCCAGCACGCCTTGTGACATCTTCTGACCAAAGGAGAAGTTCCTGACACCTTCCGTTGTTGCAGAATCTTTGGCTTCTTCCACCCGGAGGCAGCCCTTTTGCACCTTTATCCGGGGTTTAGTGGGCTCCTGCCCCCCCTGGACACTTGCGTGACTCTTGGACTTGGTCCCCTTCCTTTACAGGTCCTCAGGTCCAGGAATCCGTCTTCATTAATTTGCAGTCAATTGTTGTCCTTGCAGAATCCCCTGTCTCAACTTTGCTGTCTTTCTGGGGTAGTAGGGTAACTTTACTCCTACCTTTCAGGGACTTGGGGTGGGGTATCTTGAACACCCTTAGTGTTTTCTTACACTCCAAGTGACCCTCTACACACTACACTAGGCCTGGGGTCCATTCGTGGTTCGCATTCCACTCTTGGAGTATATGCTTTGTGTTGCCCCTAGGCCTATTTCTTCCTATTGCATTCTATTGTGATTCTACATTGTTTGCACTACTTTTCTTACTGTTATTTACCTGATTTTGGTGTGTGTGCATATACTTTGTGTGTATTACTTACCTCCTAAGGGAGTGTATCCTCTGAGATACTTTTGGCATATTGTCACTAAAATAAAGTACCTTTATTTTTAGTTACTCTGAGTATTGTGTTTTCTTATGATATAGTGCTATATGATATAAGTGGTATAGTAGGAGCTTTGCATGTCTCCTAGTTCAGCCTAAGCTGCTCTGCTATAGCTACCTCTATCAGCCTAAGCTGCTAGAACAGCTCTATTCTATTAATAAGGGATAACTGGACCTGGCACAAGGTGTAAGTACCACAAGGTACCCACTCTAAGCCAGACCAGCCTCCCACAATTCCCCAGTATTTTAAGTTGAGGAAACATATGTCAGCTGAGGGATCCATGGCAGTGTGAGGGTAAAGTGATAGCGTATGGGGGTGGGCCACTATGAGGTTGTGCCTCCTTATCGTGCCAGCCGGGTCCTGTCCTATAACCCTTATAAGACCCACCCACCAGAGTGGAGTAAGTGTGGGGAGAAGTAAATGGGGCAACTGTGTCAACATGGGGCTGGTAAGATCCTAGTACTGGAGGTCCACCACAACCAGTGGTACGCCCAAATGGGGAATGTTAGGTGAGCTCTAGTGTATCGTGGCATAGCCAATGCCGGATGATAGTTGAGTGGCCATGGTGCCCTTAGTGCATTAGGGGTAGATTGTGCCAGCTTTGGCAGGAGACTTCCAGCGACCCAGGCACCCTATGTCGAAGTCTTGAGTGGAAAGAGCACAGGGACCTTGAATTTGGGTAGGAAGGGGAAGTGTGTGATGCAAGGAATTCAAGAGAGAAGGGCAGATGAAAAGGGCCTTCACTGAGGTGGCGGTGTGCGTATTGTTGATCTATTGAGTAGGACAAACCAGTTTCATGGAGCAGTTATCTATGGGAGCTCTGGGGACTCAGTGTTCAGATAAGGTTGTCTGCCATTTGTGACATCACCGGGAGGGGAGTTTGTGAGTCTTGATGAGAGTCCTTAGACTGGAGAAAGTAATCAACTAAAGAGAAAATATATGAGCCTTTCTCATCATTTGTGGCTGTGGAGTTAGTTCCCAGGTTAGTTGCAGCCTGTATAGCACGCCTGTGGTCTGCGATTATCTGCTCCAGGTTAGGTGAGTTTGTCAAGAATAGCGGATGTTGGAAATTACCCTTTCTGCATGGTTATCCCTAAACTTTTTTGCCTTCCTCCTTCTATTTTTCTGACCCTCTTTTTGTTGGCTTTAGGGCTCTGGGCAGTTTATCACTGCTAATCAGTGCTAAAGTGCACATTCTCTTTCGCCTTAAGCTTGGTATAGTTGACTTACACCTGTTTGGCTTATTTAATTTACCTATAAGTCCCTTGTAAAGTAGTATACCACTTATCCAGGGATTGTAAATGAAATGATGCTAATGGGCCTGAAGGGCAGATTGTGCCACCTACAGAAGTTAACTTTTTACTACACCTAAGTCATCCCTAATGTAGGCTCTAGATAGCCCTATGGGCTGGGTGCTGTGTATGTAAGAGGTAGTACATATATTTATATGTGTTAAATGTCCTAGTAGTGACAAACAGCTATTTTAGAAATGCCACTTTTAGAAAGAGGGCACATCTCTGTGCTTATAACTCTATGTGCTTTGTAACCTGACTCCAATCCACTTCCATGGAATAGTGACATCTACACTTTGTGCATACTTTCCAGACAGCCATCACACAGGAGAGCCTGGGTATGTCTGCATACTGATAGTATTCCTGGGCTGGAGGAGAGGGAGGTGGGGTGCACTTACATTTGTATAGACTGTGTCCTGCCCTCACACGAAGGGCTTGTTTACCCCCTACTGGTACTAGAGCCAAAGTAGGGGAGGAGGGAAACCCCTGGAACTTGTCAGACCTTCCTGGAAACCTCTCCCACCTTCTAGAAGCAGGGCACCAGGGCATAAGTACAGGTGCTCTGATCCCACGGAGGAGAGCACTTTTGGAACTAGGGCTAAACCTCTGTCAGAAGGACTGCTGGAATGCACAAAGGACTCATCTGGAATACTCTTCTGGAGATGCCCTGCTATCTGCTGCTGCTGGGTGGCATAAAGGGCTCACTAAATTGCATTTCAGTTTGTTACTCTGCTGCAAGCAGTTCCAGGACTTTGGAATCCCTAAGGCAAATTAGTGATGTGAAGAGGAACGGCCATCCCTGTTTTTTACCTGCCTGCATGTGCTAGCCTTCTTTTATGCTGTTCACTGTGTGTGCCCCCTCTCAATGTTCTAATGGGGCTTGGCGTCCTGCCATGTGTTTTTAAAGCGTGAGTGCATGGTGAGCGCTCCCTTTTGCATCTCAAGTATTGTGCCAATAGCCAGCACATGATGAATTGCTGCTCCCTCTTTTCTGAAACCCTAAGAGCATCGCGTGTTGGAGCCTTTTCTGACTCCAGAAGAGGCCCGGTTGTGATAGTCCCAGGGTTGACTAGCAACCCTGAAGCCTTCCTGATGGGACCCAGCCGCCGAGAGGAATCATGCTCTGCTCGGAAGTCAAGCCGCATAAGGAAGCCTAAAAGACCACTGTGACATGCCTGAACCAGCATCTGAACCGAAGACCACTCCCCACCGCCACCGGACACCAAGCAGACATGGGATAGAGTGGAGTGGTGTGATTTGTTCACCCCATGGGTGCGCGTGCCACCAGAGAAATTGTGCAGAGCCCGGGGCTGTTGCTTGGTGTCCTGCTGTCCCGTGCTGCTTCTGAGAGATCACTAGTCCCTTGTCAGTGAGTGGGGGTCCCTGAGGATTTCTCCCAGTCCAAGGACCACACCACCACTGTCTTCTGGGAAGGGGTGGCCCCACCATACTCCCATAAATGGATTGCTGCATCTTTTCTCTGTGCCGTTGCAGTTGTGTGGGAGCTTCGGGACTGAGTGAGGTCTCCACTGCGATCCCGATGCATGTCTCCCCCATCGCTGTGACATACTTAGGGGCACTGGTTCTTGGGGATACATAATGGGTAATCCTCAACAGAAGACCATGCTTTGTTAGTTCAGAGATCAGTAATCACTGTGTTCCATGTAGGAGGTGCCCAGAGGCTTCTGAGCCCTACAGGGTCTATTTACTACCGTAAGGAGTCCATTAGAACCACAAGAGTACTGTGAACTGTGTTTTTGTTGTGATACTATGTGATTTATTTGCTTTGCCTGTAACTTCCATGATGCATTTTATGCACTGGTGTTCTGATAAATGCCCTTTTGCCTTTTGACTGTCAGGATACCGAGTACTGTATCAGGAGTCTGCATGATATGCACAGTAATGTTTTCTTCCATGATGTTTGGCAACCTAACAATAATTCCTTTGTTGTACTCATTGTGATGTTTGTAACATTTATCTAGTAATCACCAAGTGATCACTGATTTATGTCATAAATTTATTTGATTTGTGTATAATATACATTATTTTTTATATAAAATTGTGTAGAGTCTCTTTTGTAATGTAATTTATTGTGTTACTGTTGTGAGTGAATTACGTAAATGCTTTACACATGACCTCTGGAGATAAGTCTGAGATCCAAAGTGGATCCAAGTGATGTTGTGTGATGAGTAGGGGGACCCACTGGTGTTGAGGCACGGGGGAGAGGAGAAAATGTTGGCATTGATGTTTCTGGCAAGGTAGGAGGGTCACCCCTTTATGCTGAGTCCTGAGTGCAGGCCTAGGCAGGTTCAAGAGTGGCCCAAAGTCTCACAGCATAGCAGGTAATCCATGTGCACCTCAGTTATGGTGTTGTTGCAGGAGAACTAAGAGGCAGATAGAGAGGAAGCCTCCCAACATCTGACCTGGAACTCTCAGCTCGGGTGATATATGGTATTGCAAAGGAGGAGGCGTCTGTGGAGCTTCAAGAGCAATGTTAGTCAGAAGCACCAAGGGCCCTATGGGTTGATGCAGTCAGAGGCCTTGGGGTCCACAAGGTGGTTGATGAGGGTCGGGTGCATGGGTTAGAGTTCCATTAGAACACTGCGTGCTGCCCCCCACACACCTCAGTTGCGTCGCCAGAGCAGGATGTGGGCTGGCTAGAGATTATCTGGTACCCCCAGGCATTATGACAAGAGGTCCTCCAGGGTGGAACCACTGGAACTGCGGAGGAGGTAGTCCACAGGGTGTTTGCCTCAGGTGTGGACCACTGAGGAGCCGCCGGCAGTAGAGCTTCTCAACTGACACCTCAGTGAGGGGCTAGATGTAGAGCGTTGTGTGGGTCCCAGGAGCTAGCTCGGGGGTTGTAGGAAGGTGAGTGAGTCTTCCCCATTTAGGGAGGGCGCCAGGCCGCAGTTATTATGATGAGCTATCATGCAAGCCACGAATATGGCACTGATGCTGTGAGTCAAGGTTTTTGAGAAGGAGGAAGCTTCCCAGTGGTGAGCCCGAGGCCCCTATCTGGACTGGTATACTGCCCTGCGTTTGGAGCAGGTGTTGCTTGGAGCCTGCAAAATCAATAAAAGCCTGGGGCTGATGAAGTCCCCGGGGCAGATGTAGCTGAGGCTCGGGCGGAGATACCCAGTGGGTCTGCAATGTGAGTGGTGGGGGTGAAGTGTAAGGGTGATGGCCCCCTGGCCCACCAAATGGCACCACTTCCTCCCGCACACCATGGTTATACTGCAGATGTGGGGGTTGAGGAATTGGGGGGAATAGGCCACCAGGCATTTTTTTGAGTTGCAGGGAAGGAGCCCACAGGGTAGAATCAAAGGTGGTGGGAGTGGAGGTGCTCTTCAGGGCACTCACCCAAAGAGGGTCCCCCCGGCCAGAATGTCCCATTTACTGGGGACTTACAGTGATATTTAGGAGTGTGTCTAATTGTGCCAAGCATCACAACATATTTAGGGGAAGAGCTCTGGCCCAGGGAACCTGGTTAGCAGGGGCCCTGGGCACTACATTTTATAGGACACATCAACATCAGGCAAAAATTGGGGGGCTAAGCTGGCAAAATGAGGCCTCATCTCACACGTCACTTTTTCAAATCTTTAAGAGATCCTTTCAGGCTGCCTTGAGCTTCACATAATACCCCAAAAATCGAGCTTTAAGCATACTTGATTTTTCAAAGAGACCAAATTCCAGATATATTTAGGAAGAAGGGCGGCATCTGGCAGCTGGAATAAGCATCTGTAGCATCGAGTTTGTCCTTTATCCAGCCAAGTAGCAAGGTGATCTTTAAACATCAATGAGCCATAAAATAAAGTTGGCATATACTTGGCATCAATTACTCTACAGATGCCAATTTAGGGGTATCCAGGGGTCACAGCTGCGACCCCTATCTTTCCCCCTGCGGCCCCCGGCATCTGAGGTAGCAAAATCAGTGGCAAAAACTCAGGGGCGATTTGCGTTATAAGAGTAATGTTCCAGCCTCGTGTTCTGCTCATTTCTATTACATTAATAGTGAATAATAGTGTATTATTCACTGTTAGTGTAAGAAAAAGTAGAGCAGCAAGATCTGGATCGGGACCTTCACTGGCATCTTAGGTGAGAAAAATAAAATTACTTTAAATGTATGTTGTGTGCGTGCATGTGGGCGAGAGTGAGTTTGTGTGAGAGAGCATTTGTCCTTAAACATGTATGTTTGTATGTGGGATTTTGAGTGAGTGTATATATGTGTGAAATGAGTAAGTATAATTGAGTTAGGTTAAGAGTGAGTGAGAGAGAGAGTGCAAATGACTGAGTCAAGGTAAGACTGAGTGCAAAATACTGAGTGAAAATGGATGAGTGCTAATTCGTGAATGAGTGTGAGTAAGTGAATGTAAGAGAGCATGAGTGAGAATTTGTTATTATGCTTGGAAATCTGCTGTTGGAGCAGGCATGCGTCTCGGCTTAAAGAAGCATCCTTGGCAAAATGCCGGCACTGGCATACTTGAGGCAATCCTTGCATGTAGGATACCAACAGCAATATGCTAGTGCTGGCATACAGTAGGTACATTTTGGCATGCAGCACAGGTGAAAATATGCTAGTGCTGGCACAGTGAAGAAAAGTATTGGTATGGGTAGCATGTGTGGCAAATGGATGGTGATGGTACACTGGAGGTAATTTTGTGGCATACGGGAGGACAACAGTGGCAATGTCATTGGGCCATCCATGACAAATTATGGTCCTTTTGACAAAACGGTCCTCTATAGCAGTGTTCCCCAAACCGGTCCCCGGATCAATCGGCACCGGGCCGCCCGAGGTCTTCAAATCTTGAAGGCATGTTTAAATACAATTAAATTAAAATTATTAAATCAAAACAAGCGGGCCACGGAAAAATTATCAAACATTTACCGGTCCGCGGCGATAAAAAGGTTGGGATTCACTGCTCTATAGTAAGCAGCAGTATTAACAAAATTCTGGCACTGGCATATTGCTTATAATGTTTGGGCAAAGGCGGGTGACATGGCAGAATGCTGGCCCTGACAATGGGGGTAATTTTTCACATAAGCGTGCACCCAAAGTCCATTTTAAAACATAGTTCAGTCAACTCATGGGGACTGTACGGTTTCATTAGATTGGCACACCAGAAAAGGACTTAAATATTTAATTAGTGTCTTTTCAGAGTCTGGCTTTTTACCAGATCTATGTGAACATTTTGTGTTAAAATGCCCTATTAGAGACCGTGTTTTCCAAAATGTGCTCAATAGAGAGAAACCCCAACCTTTGCTCTCCCCTAGAAGATGTCAGACTCATTTTCCCTTCTTGCTACAATTCAGCTGACTGTTCACATGACACATCATGTTCGCACCTTTGAATAGATGATATCTAAAATTAATTATGTAAGTGCAGCATTGTTAAATATTATGATGTCGTCGGGATTAAGGGCATGTGACATCACTTCCTAGGAAAACTCAGGCTCAAAGGTCATATGATGTCACTTCCTGTCACATCATTAAGGTCAAAGGGTATATAATGTCAGTTCCACTACCCCTGACATTCTGGTGAATGGATGTCTGCAGTCATGACAGAAATTAAGAAACAGAGACCCATCTTCAGAGCCCATACACCATTCTGCTCGGGCTGTGCTGGTGGTATGACAAGGCCAAAACTCTGAAATTGCTGGTCGCCAAAGAGATTTTTCAACTCTGGCACATTCAGAAAAGTTAATTATTATGGAACCTCTGAAAACAGCCATATTACGATACTACCATCCTCCAAAGACACATATCTTGAAAACCATTGGATGTTGTTAACTTTTCGTGTGCTAGCAGATGTGTCAGCCGTTCAAGACACCGTAGGGCAGAACAAAAGCTTTGTACGAGCAGCAAATTTAAAGTAGAATTTCTCTGTAACTGCTTCAAAGACTAAGCCACTGTTTGCAGCATAGAGATCATCACAACAGTCCCTATCTTGTAGCCACAACAGCGTACTGGGTTGGAAGTGAAGTATATAGGGGTATATCACAGATACTGGCCTGCACTTCTTTTCCACCAAGTCACACACAGTGCAGGTGGTCTTTCTTAGGGCTTCAGCAATCTCATTCTAGTAGGTCTCTTCGCAGCGGAGCCACACTCCATGGCGGATTAGCGGTTCCCTTCTTTTGGCCATCCTAGCCATAGTTTTTAGAGAGGCTAACTTAAAAATATCCTGCTGGTGAAAGTGGAGGAAGGTGGAGACAGAAGTCTAACCTCTCTCCATTGTCCATGGTACTAAGGACATTCTTGTCACCCTTGCCTCCTTGCTCAAGGCCAACACGATTAAAGATGCCCCTTCCCTCTATACTGCCTTCCTCGACTTTATCATTGCGTTTGACAAAGCTCTGGCTGAAGCTTCAAAAGTGGGATTTTCCAGAAAAACTGTTGAGCGCTATCATGAGCATATACACAAGAACCTGGCCAATAGGGTTACAATACACAAGATTTTGACTAAAACTGGGCTAAAACAGGGATGTATTCTAGCTCCCCTCCTATTTAATCTGTACTTGGCAGACATAAACAGTGCATTAGCCTCAGTGGGAACTCCCCCAAATTTGCAGGCACTCATATGCCAGTGACACACTATTAGTCGACCATATGACTGTTGGCCTTCAAAGGGCCTTGGGCGCCCTCTCGCTGTGCTGCAAGGAAAACAAGTTAACAGTTAACCAAAACCAATCCAAAACAAAAATCATGATCTGTGGTGCTAGAAGCGTCAACCAAGAAAAAAATTGTCACTGATGAAGTGAGATTGCAACAAGTACCATGCATAAAGTACTTGGGCATCCACTTTGATCAGGGTGGCTTGCATCAGGCTCAGCTGGCAACCTCAAAAGTCTCCTCCTTAGCTATGATCATGAGTTTCCAAAATGTATTAAAGAAGATGGGCAGCCCAGAACTTACTCTATGCCTAATTTTCATAAAGCAATGCCACATTCAAATTTCTAACCCTCTACAATTTGATAAATCAGGCCGATTTGTTTGATTCCTCACACAATCCTGATATTAATGCAAGCCTCTGCATGCTAAACCAGAATCAGCATTGGCAAGCCAACAAGTCTGGCTTTATCATGGTAAAATGTAGAAACACAGGCATACACAAGTGCTCATAGGCAATTTGTGCCATGACTTTGTGTTGTGCAATCTATCTCTTTCTGTGCCTGACGTGGGTGTGTCCTATTTTACTTCCCAAGCTTGCACTACTTCAGGTTTTTATTCTCCAGGCTTGTGGTGCTTGTGCCTTAATTGGGGAATACAAAAATGAGAACAGACATAGAAGGGACAGAATGTTAAAGTTGGCCTACTTCAACTCACACATAAGAGGTAGTAGTGGACACTAGCCCGGTCAGGCTTGTGGTCATCCTACTTCAAGAGCGGCAGAGCCAAGAGTGGGTGCCGGTGGCCTATGCCAGCCAGTCCCTATCTGCCGTTGAAACAAGATACGCTCAGATCAAGAGAGAGGTGGTAGCGATTCGGTGAGTGTGCCAACATTTCCAACTGTATCTGTGTGGGCACGAGTTCTGGGTGGTCACTGATCATAAACCGTTGGTGTCCCTCTTCACAGGAACCACCAAGAATTGAAAGGTGGGCCGTGCTGTTGCAACCAAACCAATTTGAGGTCACATATAGGCCAGATGTCAACAACTTGGCTGACTATCTGTCACGGAAGCCTCAGCCACAGACTGAGAACGAGACCGAGGACGATAAAGCGCAGGCCAAATGTTTTGTGCAGATGGTTGTACAGCTGGCGTGTCCCACAGCGCTAACAGTGTTGGGAATCGTGGCGTCCACATAAGAAGAAGCCAGCCGACAGAAAGCCAAGGAGACACTGGCAAAGACTCAGTGGCAGCGCTTCTTAGAAGGATCCAAACACACTCTCATTATGGGCACCAAGTGAGACAACAGTTGTGGAAGGCGCAGAGTGAAATCTCTGAAACCAGGGACAGCCTTTTGCTCCGAGGGCAGAAGATTATGATGCCACACTGCCTGTGGAACCGAATGGTGAAGTTGGCTCACCAAGAACACCAAGGAATGGTTAAGCCCAAAGCCTGCCTACGAAGTAAATTGTGGTTCCCTGCAATGGATGCCCTGGTGGAGGAGCGTGTGATAAACTGCTGCAGACCAACCTGGGGCCCCTGTTCTCACCAAACAAACCAGCGCCCTACCACGGACTCAGCTGAGCATGGACTTTGGGAATTTCCTATATGGCCGTCTGACTGCCGTATTGGTTGATTTGTGCACTCGATCTGGTGATGTTGTCAGCATTTGAGCATGTCAAACCAGCACAGGGGCAGACATTCACACTTCTAGGCCTATGTGAAGAGATAAAGACTGACAATGAGTCTCCCTTCCATGGTCAAGAGTTCCAAAACTATTTTGCTTCCCTCACCATCCGGCATACAAGGATCACTGCTCAGTGGCCCCCAGCCAATGGGGATGTCGAAAGATACATGAGGTTTCTGAACCAAGTGCTGAGGATATGGGTAGACCAAGGGGAGGACTTGGAATGGTCTCTCCACCGTCACGGGTCATAGGGGAGGAGGAACTATGACTAAAAGCATTGTGTGGTTCAAACGAACCAACCCGGTTGGCGGTGGCAATGGAGATGATGCCACCGGCGAGTGGGAAGAGGAAGACAGAGTATTCCCTGCCAGCCCCCATGGCTATCCAGCTGGGATGGCACTGCCACCCAGTGGAAAGAAAGGGGACTCGCCATCACCACAAAGGTTAACACCGGGTGGTGGTTCCGGTGGCATGCGAGAGGGAGCGTCAGCAGAAGCCAGAAGTGCGGATTGTGCCCTAATCCACCTCCAGCCAGCGACTAGAGACTATGTTTGCCACCTGTGAGCAATGGTTCCTGGCTATGAGTTTTGTTTGTTGTTTCTTTTGCCTCACTGTCCTCTCTCTCGGTTTCTCTTTTTTATTTTCTCTTTTCTTCTGTCTTTTCCTTTTGCTTCTTATTTTCTGTTTCCTTCGTTTGTTGATCTATAACAGGGGAGATATGTAGAGAGCCACCCAGGCTCTGCTATATTTTGCTGCTGGCCTTGCACGCCATGGGCAGAACTCCGCCTGGAGACTATAAATAAAAGGTAGAGAAGTCGCTCGCTGCTTTTTGTCTTCCAAAAGATCAACTGTGGGTGCATGTGTTTATTTGGTAGAACCGGGCCTTCTCACGGCCGTGTCGTGTCCCACTGCGGTGCAACCATCGAGGTTCCTGGCCCTCGCTACAATGCCGTACAGCATCACCAGAAGGCATTGACAAATCAAATAAGTAAAAAAGGCAAGTCCCACTCCCTTTTGCCAATGCTTGCTTTTGTTGTTGCGAGAGGCATAACAATAAGACCGATTTTGAGCCCTTCAAGGGACCTCAATATAAAATGTACACAAGGAGTGGTGGGAATAGCCCATGGAAGAAATGCCATTATGAAGCACCAAAGCAACAATCATTTTGTGTTGTGAGTTTGGACTCTAATAATTCAGAAGCAAGTGATTGTTCTGCTTTCACTCAAAGTGTTTTAAGTATGTAATTCACGAGAACTATTGACTTTACCAAACAATAATTATAATAATATTTAATATTATTAGAGGGGTCAAATTAAGAGATTAAGGGCCAGATGTATCAAAGGGTTTTTTACCCATTGTGAGTCTATGGGAGAATGTGCTCGTACATTATATGGCCCTAAGCTTCTGTCGTACGGTTTTATTGAAGTTGCAGCTTGCAGTTTCTAAAAGTGTCCACTAGATGTCGTCTAGAGTCTTTTCTATCCATTTCGGTGCTCTTTGTAAAGGATCACTCTAATTAAGACGAGTTATGCCCGTCAGCAATTTTATTTGTCGAAAGCTAAAGTGCAAACATGCTAAAATGTGGTCATTAGGAAGGAAACAATACTATTTATGTACGGGCTGATGACGGGGCACCTTACCCCCAGACGCCCGGTGCTACTGCTCTTTCTGCGGTTTTGCTGTGCAGACTGTACTTTCATTCTTATTCTTAAAATGCTTAAAATCCGCGGGGCAATTTAAAAACACGCCTTTTATATTTACTCAGTAGAGTTACAGTGTTTATACAGAAGTGCACGCTGCACGGAGGTCTACCTTTAAAATGAGAGATCTTCGACTATTTGTGAAGGTTCTTTCTTGGGGGGTAACAAGGTTGCAGCAGTTATCAGAATCTCCAGAGAGCGGACACAGGTAGCCTGTGCAGTTTCCTTTTGAATGTTCATTGTGTTTTGGCCTCACGAGTGTTAAATGCATTCAGTATTAAGTAAACGTCTGTGACCGGGCCTATTTCCTGTCGTGACAACGATTTGCTTGTAAGAATAACAGTGTCCTTTTATTTTTAAGAGTGCAGCATGATGGTTTTGGCAGGCCCCGCTCTTTTGACTTGCATACATTTGTGGCCTCAAGTGCAAGAAGTGTGAATGCCTGCTTCAGTGCATAAAATCTAAAGCTTGCTTCTCTTCCGATTTCCCACATATTTCAATGAGCGATTGTGCCAGGTGCCATCTAAAGGCGCCAGAACTCCTAGTAGTGAGATCAAAGTCTGCACCAAGCCAAATGCATACACATTGGCCTCCTTTGTCAAAGACAAAGGGGCAGAGCTCCTAACAATTTGCAGCGGTTTGCACCACACAAGTGACACAAACGAGAGCAAACTTAGAATTGGGATTTATTTTCAAACACAAAACTTGTTTTGTATCGGAAAGAAGACCATGATTTTTGACACGAAACTCTCTACTAATATTTGTAGACACGGCTTTGCTTCAAATAATAACAGCTTTTAGAGGTCGACATTAACATGGAGTATTGTTTTTATTTCTGCAAACTTTTCAAACTTGGCATGTGTACCACACGCTTACAAAACTATGGGCCTCATTCCTACCTTGGCGGGCGGCGGTCGCCGCCCACCAAGCAGGAAGCGCCACTTGGCCGCTCCGCGGTCAAAAGACCGCGGAGGCCATTCTGGGTTTCCCGCTGGGCCGGCGGGCAACCGCCAAAAGGGCGCCCGCCGGCCCAGCGGGAAAGACCCTGCAACGAGGAAGCCGGCTCCGAATGGAGCCGGCGGAGTTGCAGGGGTGCGACGGGTGCAGTAGCACCCATCGCGATTTTCACTGTCTGCATAGCAGACAGTGAAAATCATGGTGGGGCCCTGTTAGGGGGCCCCTGCACTGCCCATGCCAGGGGCCCCACGACACCCGTTCCTGCCATCCTGTTCCTGGCGGTAAAAACCGCCAGGAACAGGCTGGCGGGAAGGGGGTCGGAATCCCCATGGCGGCGCTGCAAGCAGCGCCGCCATGGAGGATTCCCTGGACCAGGGGAAAACCGTCGGGAAACCGCCGGTTCCCCTTTTCTGACTGCGGCTTTACCGCCGCGGTCAGAATAGCCCTGGAAGCACCGCCAGCCTGTTGGCGGTGCTTCCGTCATTTTAGCCCTGGCGGTCGCCGACCGCCAGGGTTAGAATGACCCCCTATGACCCTCATTACAACCATCGCATCGGTGATAAAGCGGCGGTAGTACCGCCAACAGGCAGGCAGTAAAAAAATTGAATTATGACCACGTCGGAAACCTCCCACACAGACAGCCACTTTAATACACTGAACGCTACAGCGGTAGCAACAAGCACCGCGGCGGTAACAGCCAACAGCCAGGCGGAAGAGAATGTACCGCCCACTGTATTACAACAGGCCTATCCGCCACCTTTTCTGGGCTGGTACCAACAACATCAAAAGCACAGAGGAAACAACACAGAAGGCAAAGGACTCACCTCTGGAGACTCAAGGAAGAACCACAACGCCATTGAGCCTGAGTTGCACATATTTCCCATGATTGTATACCTCCTCATTCAGTACAAACATCAACACCGGCGAAGACGACCACGGTGAGTGCTGCTGCCTAGCACACAAGGGAGCGGGGAGGAAAAAGAGAGTGACACACACACGCAACCCCCCCACCCCCAACGCCATACAAACAAACAGATGCAGTAACATTACATTATACACCCCGTACCCCTCAGGAATAATGCAAGGACAAAATGAACTGATTAAAGTGAGTGTAATAAGATACAATACTAGAAATTTGTGATTCAAATTCAATACCCTATATACATATATACAAATGGAAGTTCTGGAGGGGGCATTGTGCCCTGTGATGCAGATCTTGGGGACTGCAAGGTCACAATCTGTCACCTGGGTGTTAGACCCACAGGATTTGCAGGGTCCAGGACGCACTACAGCCCATGGAGGTAGGACTACACACTGCCCGCCGGTGGTGATGGCTGCTCGGTGGTAGCAGTGGAGGTGCTGGTGTCGAGGCTGGCAGTGGTGGGGGGAGGCACCAGCCCATCCCCTGCAGCCTCGGACGGCTGCCCACTGGGGCTGCTGCTGCTGGCAGTGGTGCTGGTGGCAGTGCTGGTGCGGTGATGGTGGTGGTGCAGGCAGTGGTGGGGGGAGGCTCCAGCCTTTCCCCTGCAGCCTCGGACAGCTGCCCAGTGGGGCTGCTGCTGCTGGCAGTGGTGCTGGTGGCGGTGCTGGTGGCAGTGCAGGCAGTTGTGGGGGGAGGCTCCAGCCCTTCCCCTTCAGCCTCGGATGGCTGCCCACTGAGGATGCTGCTGCTGGCAGTGGTGCTGGTGGCGGTGCTGGTGTTAGGGATGCCAGTGGTGGGGGGAGGCTCCAGCCCTTTCCCTGCAGCCTCGGACGGCTGAACTGCCATGGTTGGTGGTGGGGGCTCAGAATCAGTCCCAGCCTCCTGTCCGTCCTGCCTGTAGGTGCAGGCCCTTCCCCATGGCAGCTGGTGGTGTCTCCTTGCCCTTCTCCTTGGCAGCTGGTGGTGCCTCCTTGCCCTTCTCCTTGGCAGCTGGTGGTGCCTCCTTGCCCTTCCCCTTGGCAGCTGGTGGTGCCTCCTTGCCCTTCCCCATGGCAGCTGGTGGTGCCTCCTTGTCCTTCCCCTTGGCAGCTGTTGCAGGCAGACTGTCAGTGCTGATGGTTGGTTCCTTGGAACCTCTCCGACCTGCAGTAGCTGCCGACACTACTGTGGCTGTGGACTGGGTGGCTGAGATGCTAGTTGGGTTCTGACCACCCTGGCCCAACATGAAGGACGGGGTGGGAAGGTGTAGGGAAGAGGTTAACGGCGGAGAGGAAAAGCTTCTTAGGGACACTGGGGCGGGCAGAGGGTGAAGGTTTGGGAGTGGAGGAAGAGGGAGTGGTTGTTGGAGGTGTCTGTCTGCTGTGTGTGGGTGCAGGTGCATGGGCTGGATGTTGTTGTGAGGTAGATGGCTGTTGGGTGTCTGAGTGCTTGCGTTTGTGTACCTTAGGAGGGGGGGCACAGACACAGTCGGAGAGGACACAGGGGATGTGTGCATGGATGTGGGGGTGATGACTGCCAGTGAGGGGTGTGTAGTGATAGGGTGATGGTGATGGGGGTAGTGCATGAGGATGTAGTGTATGCAGGTGTGAGTGGAGACACTACTGGGAGGGTGTTGGATGAGGAGGAGGAGGGGAACACAGGGGAGGCAGTGGGTGTTGTTATGTCTGTATCTGGATGGTGTTTGTGTGAGTGCCTGTAGGATGATGTGTAGTGCCTGTGTTTGCCTGAGACACTCCTGTGTGTTGTCTTGGGTGCATGCTGGTCTGAATGTGTGCTTGGGATAGGTTGGGGTTGAGGGGAATGAGACTGGGCAGAGGAAGTTGGAGGTGGGGAGGCTAGAGTCAGGGACAGTGGCTGCCATCAGGGAGGAGGCAAGAGCCTGGATTGATCTCTGTTGGACAGCCATGCCAGAGTGAATGCCCCCCAGGAATGCATTTGTTTGTTGCAAATGGCCTGCCAGCCCAAGGATGGCATTCACTATGGTTGACTGCCCAACAGAGATGGATCGCAGGAGGTCAATAGCCTCCTCACTCCGGGCAGCGGGGCTAAATGGGGCACGGCCTGAGGTGCCTGGGGTGAAGGAGATGCCACCCTCCTGGGTGAGCAGGCACAGGAAACTCACTGAGGGGCTGCTGGCAGGGCAGTGCCAATACGGGGGTGGCGGCTGTACCTTGGGGTGGGCACAGAGGTGTCCACCACCAGCAGGGAGCTTCCATCGGAGGGGGTATCACTGTCTGAACTGTCTCCTCCTGTCTCTGCTGTGGTGCTCCCCTCGCCCTACGTCCCACTGATGCCCTCACCGTTGGTGGATTCGGCCTCATGGGCCCTGTGGGATGCAGCTCCCCCCGTCGCTGGTGCCTCTGCTCCTCCGCCAGATGATGCTAATGCACATAAGAACAGGGTGACAAAACAAAAAGGGGGGGAGACAAAGGATACACGTGGTCAATGGCAGCAACAACACCACCGTTGGCGTAATCAACACACACACACACACAGAACAGCCCTATGCACTAGGCAGTGCGCTACCAGTCACAATTCTAGTCACCAGCCCATGGACAGGAATACCTAATGCCAATAGCAGCATGCCTGGGACCCACAGTCCCCTGCCCAGTAGTGGATGCCAACTAGCTTGATTGGAGGTGGTGTTCATCAGTCCCTGCCCAACATGGAACCTACCCTGCAATTTTCGGCCTGGCCAGTCTTTCCAACTCCACAGTGGTGAAGGTAGGGGCCCTTTCCTCAGTGACACGAGCCATGGTCGGTTCCAGACACAGGCCTCAGCAGCACTTGCAGTGTACGTCGTGTCCTGTTGAAGGTCAGGTAGCAAGTGAGTGAACAGATAGAAAATGGAGGTCACGTCCGCAGCGGTGTGTACCGTCACCGCCGACATACATCACCGTTGGCCACTGTAACCCATAGGGCCCATAGACAACCAATGAGATGGTCCACGGCGGTACTCGACCGCCTCCCGCAACGGCGCACAACATCAGCGGAATTACCATATTTCCACCTGTCCTTCCAAACAGGACAGGCGGATGCCATTTCAGGGGGGGGCAGGCCATGGCACCTAAGTGCATCACAGTACACATAGGTACCATTTGGGCCTAACCAACAACATACTATTACAGTCACAACATGCAATGCAATGTAGTGTTTGGAAATGTGGAATACTGACCATCTGCTCCCCGTTTTGGTCCCTAGATTACAACCGCTACAGATGAATAGGAGATGGAGACATCCCCCTGTGTACAGACCGCTGGTGGACTTGTCAACAATGGAGGACAGGCACATTATCCTCATCTATAGACTTGACAGGGCCACAATCACAGAGCTGTGTGCCCAATTGGACCCTGACCTGATATCTGCTATCTGTCAACCCCACTGGGATCCCCTCTCTTGTGCAAGTTCTATCAATGATCCATTTCCTGGCAACTGTTTTTTTCTAAGTGACAGTGGGCTTGGCAGCAGGAATGTCACAGCCAATGTTCTCAATTGTGCAGGCCAGAGTGTTTTCTGCCCTGATTAAACACATGTACAGCTACATTGTATTTCCTCAGGTGGAAGATTTGGCCACAGTGAAGGCTGAATTCTATGCAATGGGACATATCCCCAACATAACTGGTGCAACTAATGGAACACATATTGCATTTGTCCCCGTCAAAATGAACAGGTGTACAGAAATCGTAAGAGTTTTCACTCATTGAATGTGCAGATGGTGTGCTTGGTGGACCAGTACATCTCCCATGTCAATGATAAGTATCCATGTACCTTTTCTGCAGGAGGAGAAGGCTGGAGATGCCCGTGTGGCAGCAGTGGACCCTGTGGACAGTGAGGATGAGGAGGCAGAGGATGAGGATGAGGACAACAGAACAGCAGTGATCAGACAATATTTCCAATGACACACAGGTAAGACAGTGTTACTTCACATTTCATTGTCATTATTTTGAAATTCTTTGGCACAGGCATGCTGTTATTTCCCACTTCTATGCCCACTTACTATACCCTTTGGCAATTCGTTTAACAGATGTTAACAGATGTTGGTGCCTCACAATAGCTCCTGGTGTGATCACTGCAGCCAACTACAGGTCTTTCATATGTGCTCATTTACTGTACAGTTGAATTGCAATGTTTGTACATGGTTAAAAATATACATACTTAAAAATGTGACATACTCCATAAACTATTTTTTTCAAGGGTGTTAATTGACGTGCTAAGATATTGAGGGGCAAGTGCAATGGGATGGGGTGATGAGGGAGGAAACTCCAGGGTATAGTTCCAGTCTGCAGCACAGGAGCATTGTCCATGGGAACATAGGAAGGGCAGAAATGGCAGTTCAAGGTAGACAGGGTGACAGAGTGGGACACAAGGGTGACAACCAGGAGAGTCTCATTTCCTGGCGGGGGTCTTGGCAATAGTCTCTGGCTTCTGCCTGGATCCCAGGGAACGTTTGCGGGGTGGTTCTCCTTCTGCAGGGGGAGGGGTGCTGGTGGCCTGTGAGTCCTGTGGCCGGGCCTCCTACGCACTAGCGGAGGTGGAAGGCAGTTCAGATGTCTGGCTAGTGGCAGGGGCCCGCTGTGGTGAGATTGCCTCCCTCATAATATTGGCCATGTCTGCCACCCCTGCTATAGAGACCAGGGTGGTGTTGATGGCTTGCAAGTCCTCCATGATTCCCCGGTACTCCCCGTCCTGCAGCCGCCTGTTCTCCTGCACATTGTCCATGATCTGGCCCATCGTGTCCTGGGAATGTTGGTATGCTCCCACGATCTCTGCAAGTGCCTCCTGGAGAGTTGGTTCCCTAGGCCTGTCCTCCCCCTGGCACACAGCACTCCTCCAAGTTTCCCTGTTGTCCTGTGCCTCTGTTCCCTTAAACGTGTGCCCACTGCCACTGACCCCAGGTCCCTGATTGTCATGGGTTTTAGGTGTGCCCTGGGGTCCCTGTAGAGGTGGACACACTGCTGATTGACGTGTCCTGGGGACAGAGGTGTGGGTATGCTGGGTGGGTGCTGTGGTGGTGTTTCCAGATGGGGGAGGTTCTGTGACTGTAGGTGACTGGGCTTGGGTAACCGACTGCCCATAGGTCCCTGATGTACCAGGTTGGTCATCCAGATCCAGGCAACCAGAGTTGCTGTCATCACTGTGGGCCTCTTCAGTTGGGGGACTGGATATTGCTGGCATCTCCTCTCCGGTGACATTGGCTGAAATACCTGTGGGGATGTAAAGGATGTGTTATTGTTTCTCTGTCTGACATATTGTGCATTGGTGGCTTGACCTCTTTGGTTGGATTTGCCCTGGCTGCTTTCACTTGTGTAAGTTGGTATGTGGTGGGCTAGCTGATTCTCTCTAGTGTGCAGGCTTTAGTGGTAGGTGTCCATGCAGGTCTGTGAGTGGTGTCCATGCATCAGTATGGCATGCAGGGCTTGGCATTGGGATGAGTGAGATGTGATGGTGGGGTGTGTGGGAAGTGGTGGAGTGATGGGAGAGAGGGTGAGGGTGGGGTATGTGATGGCATGCAGGGAGGGGGGTAGTAGTAGTATAGAGTTGACTTACCAGAGTCCAGTCCTCCTCCTACTCCGGCCAGGCCCGCAGGATGCATGATTGACAAGAATTGCTCCTCCCATGTTGTTAATTGTGGGGGAGGAGGTGGGGGTCCCCCGCCAGTCGTCTGTAAAGTGAGTTGGTGTCTTGCTGCAATGGAACATACCTTCCCCCGTAGATCATTCCACCTCTTCCTGATGTCATCCCTGGTTCTTGGGTGCTGTCCCATGGCGTTGAACCTGTCCACAATTCTCCACCATAGCTCCATCTTCCTAGCTATAGATATCTGCTGCACCTGTGCTCCAAATAGCTGTGGCTCTACCCTGATGATTTCCTCCACCATGACCCTTAGCTCTTCCTCAGAGAATCTGCTGTGTCTTTGTGGTGTCATGAGTGTTGTGTGAGTGGTGTAGGTGAGGGTGTGTAGGGTGAAGTGTTGCGTTGTGTGATGTGGGGTGCGTGGGTGGTCTATAGGTGTAAGTAGTAGGTGCCTCCGGTTTTGTCTGTGGTCGTGGTGTCTGTCTTGTGCCAATGTTTTGTAGTCGTAAAGGGTTGTGGGTAATGTTGGTGTGTGTTTTATAGTGGTGTGGATGTGTGGGTGTGGTGTGTGTATGGGTGTCAAGTGTATGTTGTTTGAATTGTCCAATGTGGTGTTCTTTTGTTTGAGCACGGAGGTATGTACCGCCTATGGTTTTCTGCCATTGAATGTCCGCCGTGGTGATTCGTGGGTCATAATGTGATGTGCGTTGTTCTGTTGGTGTAACGGTGTGGGTTTGGATATCACCAGTTTATCACTGACCTTTGGTGTGAGGGATTTGTGTCTGTGGCTGAATACTGACGGATTGGTGTGTGTGTGTCATAACATGGTGAACGGATATCCGTCGCAGCTGCGGTATGTTGGCGACACTTAGCGTGGTGGTAAGTGGGATTTACGGCCAATGTCATAATGAGGGCCTAAGTCTTTTTGGCCCTGAGATGTCAGAAAACAGGAGGCAAGCTCAATTCAAGCCCTTGGAGAGCACTTCTCAGCAGAGCCGGAGGGCAGCAAGGCAGCAGGGCAACAGCAGGGCAGCAGTCCTTTGCAGAAAAGCAGTCAAATGAGTCCTTTGGGCAGCCAGGAAGTTCTTCTTGACAGGTTGCAGGTTCAGGTCTAGAAGTGTCTGAGTTTGTAGGGTCAGAGGCCCCGCTTAAATACCCAAATGTGCCTTTGAAGTGGGGGAGACTTCAAAGAGTGGCTTAGAAGTGCACAAGGTCCCCTTTCAGTTCCATCCTGTCTGCCAGGGTCCCAGTAGGGGGTTTGGCAGTCCATTATGTGAGGGCAGGCCACTGTCCTTTGACATGTAAGTGTCAGGCCTTCCACCCTCCCAGCTCAGGAAGACCCATTCAGTATGCAGATGTGAGCAGGTGTAACTGAGCATCCTGTGTTTGTGGTTGTCTGAGTGAAATGCACAAGGGAGCCGTCAACTAATCCGGACAGATGTGGAGTGTAAGGCACAGAAGGATTTATTTGAAGTGAAATGCTCACTTTCTAAAAGTGTAATTTCTAAAATAGTAATATTAAATCCAACTTCACCAGTCAGCAGGATTTTGTATTACCATTATGGCCATACTAAATATGACCTTGTTACTAATTTCAGGTCAGAATCTACCACTCAAACAGTATATGAGGGTAGCCCTAATGTTAGCCTATGAAAGGAGCAGGCCTCACAGCAGTGGAAAACGCATGTAGGAGTTTTACACTACCAGGACATATAAACTACACAGGTACATGTCCTACCTTTTCCCTACATAGCGCCCTGCCCTATGGGTTCCCTGGGGCCTACCTTAAGGGTGACTTATATGTAGAAAAAGAGGAGTTTAAGGCTTGGCAAGTACTATTAAATGCCAAGTCGAATTTGCAGTCAAACTGCACACACAGGTCTTGCAGTGGCAGGCCTGAGGCATGGTTAAGGGGCTCCTTATGTGGGTGGCACAACGAGTGCTGCAGGCCCACTAGTAGCATTTAATCTACTGGCCCCGGGCACATGTAGTGCACTTTTCTAGGGACTTATAACTAAACTAAATAAGCCAATTGGGTATGAGCCAATTTCACCATGTTTTAAGGGAGAGAACATATGCACTTTAGCACTGTTTAGCAGTGGTAAAGTGCGCAGAGTCCTAAAACCAGCAAAAACAGTGTCCAAAAAGTGGAGGGAGGCTGGCAAAAAATTAGGAGTGACCACCCCAAGGCTGTCAGTTCTAACAGTAATGTTCAGAGATGGATGGGGAGGCTGTTCCAGGATGTCATGGTGAGGTAGGAGAAGGAACAATCTCAACTATTGCAGCGGCGGATGCGGTGGTGAGAGAGAGGAAGGCGGAGCGCAGGGGTTTGGAGGGAAGATGTAAGCTAAGGTAGTGGTTGAGGTATGCTGCTCCTTGGTTCTGAAGAGCTTTGTAGGTGTGTGTCAGCATCTTCAATTGGCATAGCCAGTGGAGTTTCCTTAGGTGGGGAGTGATGTGGGTCTGCCTGGGGATGTTCTGTGCACACGTCCAGAGATATTCCTGAAGGAATGGTTTCGGTCCTGGGTGCCCTTTCCCACTGCTTTGTGCTGGAGCATGCCCATCCTGCTCTGACATCCAGACAACCATCTGCTTTTCCTCGCACCATAATAATACACTATCTGAACTATGATGACAGAGATTCTATCCTGAGGGTGGCTTTGGAGAGAAAGGAGGTTCTCTGCAACACCACACAAAAAATTACTGTTGCCTATCTACACAGCAAAGGTGCAGCACCAGAGTTGGTCCTCCATGGAGGTGAAACAAATGCTGACAGTCATTCAATTGCAGTACTTACTCCTGTACTCAGCCAAACTAACAGTGATATTCCAGTGGAAAATATATTTCTTTTTTACTCACCTGAAAAAACATGTGAGTTCATAGAGGAGAAGTAAAACATCCGGAGATCACAGTAGGCCCCAGCAATGTAGACATCTATCGGATAAGCACTGAGAAACCCTGGTGCTGCCCCCACCCAAGGAGTAAATGGCGACAGAGACTCAGATCAAAACAACTTGAGGGAACAGGAGGCCCAGGCTCAGTATCCCATGAATTGAGGGGTTATGAGGGGATTACCAAAGAGATGGTGGACATGGGTGGGGAACCTGTGAGCGGGTAGGTGGATGGGAGTGGGAAATGGTTTAAACAACAGAGTTGTTCTAGGGGATGGTCAAATGCAATAAACAAGTCCACCAGTCTGTATGACCACTCATCCACTTAAGTGGCCTAACAGTCCATGTTAGTCACCAGAAAGAAGCCTCTTAGTTGAGTTTAGGGGTGACAGATGCTTCAATTTAGGACGTTTGGGGTGGGAGGACATGGGGTAGGAAGTTTGTTTTCAACTTAGTTATGGAGTACCAGGTCGCGCTCAGTTAAATGGTTTGTCCCATTATACATCAAAGCCTTGCCTGTACTATGCCCCTATTGTCTGACTTTAAAATTATTTCCTGGAATGTCAGTGACTGTCAGGCAGGAGCTCACAGAAAAATTACTAGAGAAGACCAAGAGAAGCTGGGTTTCCTCCCAACATCATCTATATGAAAGGGAGGACATTTGCTAGTTAGCTCACAGTGACCAGGAACTTAGGTTGATTCCGGGTATATGGGGCCTCTCAGGTACAGTGGTGGCTAAGTCTGCACAAAAACTGAGTACACTGTTCTGAAGTTTGCAGACCCTTCGCACAGCACGTCAAAATTTTCCATGCACCGACCCTGGGTGTCAAAATCTTTAACATCACCACACAGATCAGAGGCTGCTTGTTCAGAAATTGAGGCATCCCTTCCCTGTGAGGAAAGAATTGATGCATTGCTTATCTGGTGGAGAAAGAATCAATGCACAGCATCACTTGTGAGTAAGGATTCGATGCATCGATTGCTTTTTAGATGCACGCTCCTGTGCGGCTTTATTTTTAACACATACCAGGTACCTTGTTCTAAAACAACACCTCCATTAATTTCTATGGATTAAGACTCTTTTTACTTTAAAAATGAATATCTTTGCTTGTATATGTTGAATTTGTTGTTGTTTTGGTCCTGTTTGATTTGAATAAGTATTGGCTATTTTTCTAAACTTGTATGGAGTCCTTTTGTTGTGTTTTCACTGTGTTACTGTGTGTGTTTGTGCAAATACTTTAGACATTGCCTCTGAGATAAGCCTGACTGCTTGTGCTAAGCTATCAAGGGGGTGAGCAGGGGTTATCTGGGCTGTGTATCTCCCTTACCCTGACTAGAGTGAGGGTCTCAACTTGGACACAGTGAAGCTGACTACTAACTAGAGACCTAATTTGTAACACCCATGTATAATTGTTTTGTGACTGTCAATACAGGCGCAAAACAATTGCAGCTACAACCAATTTCAAATTGGATGGTAACTCATTCATAAACGTGAAGGGGTCCCCAAGGGACCTTTTCTACTTTGTGAATGGGGGCACCAGAATTTTTTCAGAGAAGGCAGTAGTCCCACAGACCTACTCTGAAAAAATGAAAATGAAACGTTTCATTGTTTTTTTTAAATGCATCCCATTTTCCTTTAAGGAAAACGGGCTGCTTTTTAAAAGAAACTGCTTTATTTAAAAAGGAGTCAGAGACATGAGGGTGCGATTATTCCCAAAAAGGTTGCAAATTGTGACCTGCCTCATGAATATTAATGAGACAGGTCCCTTGTGACCCATTTGGGAATCACAGTGTGGTTGACAGTGTTGTACATTTTGTTTTGCAGATCATAATTTGTGATCCGCAAAAAAGCACAAATTCCAAGTCGCAAAACAAAATGATTGTACATCTCTATGTGTGCAGACATAGCTGACACATTTGCAGACTACTACAGCAAGCTTTAAAAAGTGTCTCTATTCCTGGGACAGACATAAAAAGCCCATCATAAAAGATCTCCCAGTTGCAATGCTCCGACCGGATGACAGAGACAGAGACGCCTTAGACTTACCCATATCAGACACAGACATATGCTGTGATTAATAAAATGCGAAAAGAACAAGTGAAGGACAGAATGCTGAACAATGTCAAACATTCACCTACAGTACAGATACCTGGGCCTAAACCCATCTTTTTTTGCTACACATTCCATTCCAGTTTGGACCCATCCATATGCAAATCAGTCTTTTTAAAAATATATATTTTTATTAAACAACGAAACAGCCATTGTACAGTAAAGCAAGCAACAATTAGACTGCCCATTGATTAGTCGCCACCAAGAAACTCACCTCTGTGAATAGCAAGTTGCAAGGGTTCACACACCACTCAAGCAACTTCCCAGTCTGATAGTCCAATGCTGTCAAGGTCTTGACTGCCCCCGCCCGCACATATCCCACCGAAAGTCATCCCGTGGATCTATGGACCCCCCACCCACCCCAGACCTTCTTCCACTTCTTGGGGTAGCCCCTATTCTCATATATTACTTTTTCAGTGCTGCAGCACCAGTCCAGGTCCGCCTCCCAGTAATGTATCTTGGGCTGAGACTTAGTACCCCATGTTCGCGTTTATGATGCCTTTAGCTATTATCGCTGCAATGGCTATCCATAGTGCTTGCTGCTTCGACCAGTGTTCCTCGCCTGTCACATTCAGCTGGAGCAGCTTAGGGTCCAGTGGGACCTCCCTCCCCAATACTCGGGCTGCCAACTCAGTAACCCCTTCTCAATAGGTCTTTATCGCAGGGCGGGTCCATAGAATATTATAAAAGGTGCCCTACCACCCACAGCGCTGCGGGCACAGTGTGGTCTGCGCCCTGCCCATTTTGTGCAATACCACCCTAGAGTAATATGACCTATGTAGAATCCTTAGCTAGATCAATCGGAGATGTGCCTTGATCGCCACAACTCTGGGACCCTATTTCGCCTCCCTCCAGTCCTCATCATTCAGTGCTCCCATGTCCGCCTCCCATGTGGCGCGCAGGGTGGTCATCGGGTCCGGGGAATAGTTCATTAATTTCTTGTACAGTAACGAGATGGCCTTCGCCACCAGAGGCTCTGTCAAAAGGCAGTCCTCCAGGGGGGCCGCCTCCGGCAGATGTTCCCTCACTGGGACATAGCGACCCAGCGCATGCCACAGCTGCTGATATCCAAACCGTTCTGTTCCAGCCATGGTGTATTCCCCCTGCAGGACCTCAAATGTCACCATTGCCTGACCACTCCAGATGACTCGCAAATGCTCAATCCCCAGAAAAGACCACCTGCAGGAACCCGCCCAGGGTCTTTAAGTCCTCCAACAGATCGCTACACCACAGGGGAGTCCTGGCCGTCAAAGTAGTTCCCCACCCAAGGAATCAGGTAGCATTCCACCACGCCCCCTCACCACGATGCGGTGTGTGCAGGCAGTGCCCACCCGCTCGCTGGGGCGTATAGTGCCCGCTCATATCCCCCGTTGCTCATCGTCTGCCAGTCCACCCAGGACATTGGGTCCTCCTGGTCAGCGAAAGGCCCAGTCATTGACCGTCACCAACTGCGTCACCCAGTAGTAACAACGAGGATCCGGAATCGCCAGACCTCCCTCGTACACCCCAAGTTCCAATTTCTGGAGTGCCACCCGGGAGCAGCCACCAACCCAGAGCTGTGATCTGAAGTCCCGGTCGAGGCGCTGGAACACCTCCTCCGGAATCTTGTAGGGGGTATTCTGAAAGACGTATAGCAGAGGCAGCAACGTCATCATCTTATAAAGGGCCGCTCTACCCATAAGAGAGAGGGGCAGCGCTCTCCAACGAGCCATGTCCCCTCAAAATCTGTCAAGCAGGGGCTGCAAATTCTCACTAAGGAAGCGCTCCTGATCCCTTGTCATGTATATACCCAGTTATTTGAAGCCTCCCGTGGAGATCGTTACATCACACTCCGGGGATGGCTGGGGGGGCCTCTGGTCAGAGGAAACATCAGCGACTTGGCCCAATTGCTCTGATAGCTAGAGTGATCCCTGAATATGCAAAAGATCTGAAGGATCCTATTTACTAACCATCAGGGATGGGTGACATACAGCAGAATATCATCTGAGTATAGGGAGATACGCTCCTCCCATGATGCTCCCGAGGCAATGCCCGTAATCAGGAGGTCCTGTCTGATCCATTCCTCCAAGGGCTCATGCGCTAATGCAAATAGGATCGGAGAGAGCAGGCCCCCCTTCCTCGTGCCCCTGGGTAGGGCAATGGGACATGACAATGTCGCACTGACCCGCACTCGGGCCACCGGCTTACTGTATAACAGCCTGATACAGGCCGGGAATCGTGGGCCCACTCCAATCCTTTTGAGAACTGCAAAAATATAGGGCCTTTCCACACTGCCGAAAGCCATTCTTGCATCAAGGGACAGAAGCTCTGCCTGCCCCTCCGTCCACTGGTCCGTCATGTGTAAGACCCCATAGAGTCTCCGCGATTTTCAGCTTGTCGACCTGGACGGCATGAAGCGCGATTGGTCCGGATGAATGAGCTCAGTAATAATCGTGCGCAATCTAGTAGCCAGGACTTTTGCCAGGACCTTGACCTCTGTATTTAAAAGGGATATGGGCCTGTAGGAGGCACACTTCTCAGGGTGTTTACCCTTCTTTGGAATCACTACGATAGTGGCCGTCCGCTGGTCCAGGTGTAGCGCCCCTTCCTCCCTCACATCCTGAAACACCTAATATGGCGTGTTATCTTGCTTCCCAGGCATTTGAACAACTCCACCGGGAGTCCGTTGGGACCCGCTGCTTTACCCGACTGCAGCCCCCCCAGCGCTGTGGTAACCTCCTCCTCTGTCAACCCGGCATCCAATGCTTGCCTCTCCTCAGCAGAGAGTCTGCGCAATCATCCTCCGTCATCCGAGTCACTGAGGTATACAACCCCTATGGGGGAGTGATCCAAAATCCCTCCTGGATAATGGGCTGCCTCCCGGAACTCGCCCAGCTGGGCCCCCGACGTGAGTAAATAGTCAAGCCCAGAGGAACTGTCATGGCGGATAGAGGTATATGTGTATTGCCGTTTCCCAGGATTGAGTGCCCTCCACAGATCTGTCAACCCAAAAGAGTCCATAAAGGACTGGAGCGCCACCGCGGCAGGGGGCCCCTTTGCATGTGAGAGCCTGTCTAACCCCGGGTCAGAAAGCAAGTTCATATCACCCCCATAATCAAGCAGCAGGGAGCCGAGGTCCATCAGGGTGGCTCCCTGAAGTCTTGGGGGAACATATACCGAACACAGATTGAGGACTCGGCCTTCCCAAACAACTGAAACAGCTACATATTACCCCAAGGGGTCTCACCCGGTGTGTGACAGGATGAAGGGCATAGATTTTAGGAGAATCCCCACTCCTCTAGAGTCTGATGTATAACCTGCGTGTACTACCAATAGATACCCAAACCTGTCTAGAACCTTATAATGGTTCCTCTTCAGGTATGTTTCTTGTAAAAGGACTAGGTCGGGCCGTACCTACACAGGTAATGAAGGACTATGGTGCGTTTAATACAACTGCATAGACCATTCACATTCTATGTCATGACCCTAAGGGAGTCTGTCATCGTTCCTGCCATGTGTATTCCCTCATCCCCGCCCTGGTCGCTGCGCAGCTCATCAGATCTGGTGTTCTCTCCCTGGCTGCTCCGCTCCCAGCACCATCTCACGGTAGCCCATTGCTGTACCATGTTGGAAACAGCATACAACCAAAAACAGTAGGTCAATAATTACCAACTAAACATTCCACCCACCCTGCTGCCCCATTTAGAGGGCTTAAAACTGCCCCGCCGCCAATCAGTGGAGTGCCTGTCACCCAAAACAACTTCAACTCTTGCATGGGTGGGCCGACGCCATCGTCCCACATCACTTCCAATAGTAATGCCAAGATAAAATGCATTTCAAGAACTATCCCCCAATATTCATTAGGGCTGTGTGCCTCCCAAAAATTCTTTGCAGGCGCAACGCCTGCTCTGTCCCCAGTCGACACTAGGGACCACCACTGCATGGGCCCAGTAGTCACTGCGATATGTTACTGCCAACATCACCATGCCTGACGACTACTTGCCAGCTGCCTCAATTCCCAGTTCCTGTCTCTGGGAGGAAGCGGTCATCCGCCCCCTCCCTCACGACTGCCTCCAGAACCCCTTTGAGCTGCACGGCCCCACCGACTGGGACCCCTCAAGCCACTCCCAGGCCTCCTCAAAGTGTCAAAATGCCAGGCCTTCCCCTCTGCGATCACTCTCAGTCTCAACGGGAAGAGCATCATGTATTTGAATTTGCGGTCCTGCAGTGCTTTTTTGACCTCCTGAAAGCTTTGGCGCCTCTGTTGGATCCTCAGCGTGAAGTCTCTAAACAAACCTACAGTAGCATTCTCATTTTGAAGATCTTTTTGAAAGTAAAACATTTGTGCAATGATGGTCCTCTGGGGGGGGCCCGGTCTGGGGGCGGGACTGGAGCCCTATGCACCAGCTCGACTATGAAGAACTTAGAGAGTCCCTTAGAGTGCAAGAAGTCCACGATCAGGGTCTCCAAGAAAAGCTTGACACTCTGGCCCTCAGTGCCCTCTGGGACCCCAACCACTCTAATATTGTTTCTTCGGGCACTCCCCTCCTAATCCTCCAGGCGCGCCATTATTTTCTCATGCTCTGTGGTAAGGAACTGGACCTGATCCTCCAGCCTCTTAGATGTAGACTGTAGCCGGGCTATATCTATTTCTGCATTAGTGACCTTCTCCGGGACTTTTTGGAGATCTGCGCAAAGAAGATTTATGTCCACCATGACCGCGTCCAGCTTGGGTTACAGTGAGCCACTTAGATCTTGGATTGCCTCCATTATTGCGCTCAGAGAAGGCTCGTCCGCCGGACCTTCTCCTGACCCCCCTCAGCGTCATCCGGTACCACCCTTCCCCCCCCCAGGTTTCGGCAATGCATATTTGTCCATTTTGTTCGCCTGGAGCAGAGGGCGTCCCCTTGTTTCTGACCATGCTAGTAAGGCAAGGAGGTCCACTAGCAACCCCTCCAGTCGCAGTCACGCTCACCTTCCGAACTCAATACACTCCCATGGCAAGGTCCACAAGCCAGTTGAGCCCCCTGCTGTGCGCTGTGCCCACGTCTGCACTGCGCCGTTCGTTCTGCCTCCGGACACCAGCTCCGCCAAAGGTTCTTCACTAAAGAGGGGGGGAGGCAGAGCCCTTCAGTCCCCAGCTGTGTCAGCCGTGTCCTCGCCTCCGCAGAGATGAAATGTCAGCGGGCGAGTAGGGGGTAGAGGGAGCCAACCATCCATAGCTCCCCCTTTGCAGGTCCATCACCCCTCAGCACGGGCCGCCAAGCCTGGGCTGCAGCCCATTTGCACCACACCCCGCCCAGTACCTCAGCCTCGGGTCCGTTATGTAGCAGCAGGCCTCCTCCAGCCTAACCTTCATGCTCGCCACCCCTCGTGCTGTCTGCCTCCTTGGTCCCGGATGACTTAGCCGCCACTGCCATTAGAGAGGGAGGTTGGGCTGGGGAGCAAAGACCCACCGGGCCACACACGCAAGCCCCCGGACCCGAGGGCTGTCCACAATCGCCGCCCTCCTCTGTCCACCAGCCGACGCAAGTCCAACGGCATGGCACATCACCTCTCTGCGGCCGACACCACGCGCCTGCCCTGCCGCTCACAGGCCGCAGGGTGTCCCGGCCCTCTCTGCCGTGAATCTCGGGGCATGATCAGCCCCAGACCTCCGCCCCATCAGAATGGCCGTTCCCAGCCCTTCCGCTCCGTCAGGAGGCCGGATTGTTGTACGGATATGAGGGGGGTGAGAGAGCAGAGAAAGGAGCTCCGCTAAATGGCAGCCGTTGCGGTTGGCCCCTAGCCACGCCCCCGCAAATCAGTCTTGACCCTGCTCCCCATGGGAACAGTCCAGCCCAAACTGCCAGGCCAGTCCTCCCTAGAATGGAAACCAGCATTGTGGGACCAGTTTTGGGGTATAACACCTCACCAGGCTAGCTTGACTTCAGAGGCACGATGGAGCACGGGACCCTTGTCTTGGCATACCCGTCCCACTTAGGGCAACAATTGCAAAAGGAGCAAGTGATGGACGGAATACTGAGCCTTATTCTGTATCAGTTGCAGTTACCACTGTCATGAGGTTATTTTAGTAGTTTTTATGTGCACATTATTTTAGCCACAGGCCTGTAGCTTGTGCCCTTTAGCCTAGTAACAATTTGTTTTATTTTTTTAGCAGAAGCTCTCTTCTGTGGTGTTGTTTTATTTTCCTTTATCTCATACACTTTTAACACAAAAAGTGTTTTAATTTATTTTACTCAAACATTGTTGTTCTGTGCTTTGCTCCCATGGGAACAGTCCAGCCCGAACTGCCAGGCCAGTCCTCACTGGACTGGAAACCAGCATCCTGGGACCAGTTTTGGGGTGTAGCCCCTCATCAGGCAGGCTAGCTTGACTTCAGAGGCATGGGGAGCACGGGACCCTTGTCTGGGCATACCCGTCCCACTTAGGGCAACAAGTGCAAAAGGAGCAAGTGATGGACCGAATACTGAGCCTTATTCTGTAGTAAGGCCCAAGTATGATTGTTTTGTGACGATGAAGGGGGTCGCAAATCAGTTGCAGTTACCACTGTCATGAGGTTATTTTAGTAGTTTTTATGGGCACATTATTTTAGCCACAGGCCTGTAGCTTGTGCCCTTTAGCCTAGTAACAATTTGTTTTTGTTTTTAGCAGAAGCTCTCCTTTGTGGTGTTGATTTATTTTCCTTTATCTCATATACTTTTAGCACAAAAAGTGTTTTAATTTCTTTCACTCAGACATTCTTGTTTTGTGCTTTTCTCAAGGTTGTCTCCAATATGTTGTCAGTTAAAGTAGAACATAGCAATCTTTGTCACTTCATGAAAAACATATGTGTTCTCACATTTGGGCAGGTTACTCAGAACACCAGCTGTTTTATTATACAACACCCCTCTGCCCCCTATATGTTAGAAGGAGAGTTCCAGCCAGAGAATTACCACTGCAGGCTGTAGCTTCTTTGCAGCTATTTGCTGAGACCTGGTATCTTTCCATTTACAGGACAGAGGACTCTCAGTAGACCAACAGCCTGCTTTACTACTTCATATTCAGTTATCGTATCTTCCTAGGGAACCAGAAGGGGGGGTTAGGGCTAACACTGCTGTGCTTTAGTAGTACTTTAGTGGCATAGGTAGGAATCCTGACACCTAGCACTGTGACACATTGGTGGGACTTTTCTTTTGTTTCACTTTCCTTGTCACCGCATTGCTATGATTCTGTTCTGTTTTATCATCCTAATCATTGCAGAACATGCTATTTTATCTAGAATGCAGTTGATTCAATAACATATATGATTTCTGTGTCTGTTTGCCTTTGCATGTGTCAGATTAATGTAACTGAGAGAAAAGGATGAGATTTGGTACACCATAATTTCCCTAAGAAATCAGAATGTCATGTGCATGGCTTCCACCAATTACTGCCACTTTCAGGTGCTGGTGAGGTACTGGTAGCTGGCCTGAAAGGTTAGGCCAACAATTGTCATACCATATGGAATTGGACTCAGTTCCCCACAACCTGGTGGTGCTGCCGTCTGAATCCAGCAGTCTCATTTAGTATGTTGAGAGCCAAACATGACATGGTGCCACCAATGTTTAATCAGGCACTGAATTACAGATCTCCCTGAGTATCTCTGTCTCACTACGTGCTAAAGACACCCCAATACTATATAAGGAGACTTCCCTGGTATTGAGGATTTCCTCCTCAGCTTGAACCTTATAAGGATTAATCCCCAGTTGGTGTCCTTATCTCTGAACCAGTATATTTAACATGGCAAACCTGCAACAGGTGGTAAATGCAGTAAACATGAGGCCCCCCTCACTAATAATTTATTAAATAATGGGCTTACAGCCCGAGGGATGCTGTTACATTTGTGGTTGAGGCTCAACCAGCTTATAGAACAGAAATGTTTTACTTTTGGGTCAATTTTCCAGCAGTTGATGGGAACACTAATACATTTCATCATTATACACATGCTAAAGCACCTGCGCAATACAGAGCATATGCACACATACCTCTATCTTCTCAAGACCACCAAAACTGGCTTAATGTGCTCTACCACATACAACACTACATGTTAGGCTAGGTCCTCTGAGTAATGATGGTCCTACTTGGCCACAGTTGGCCACATATACACTGCATCCAATGCAAGCACATTGGCGGTAACCGAGGTTCACCGCTTATGCATTGAGCTTGTAACAATATAAAGACTCTTAGTACAGTTTGTAATGCAACCATTAAATACTAACCCATCATGAGCTGCTCCAGCACAACCGCACACAGTCACACTAGGCATTACCCTGCAACAGTGTATTCAATTATGGGCCAAGTACCCTCCAAACATGAAGAAATTCAGTTATGGTTAGCTCAAAAAATAAATGTGCTGGAATGCCACACAAGATGAGAGTTTTATTGAAGAACAGGAACTGGGCACTGGCTTTGCTAGACAGTGCAGCAGAGGTCACAATAATTCATGGAAATATTCTAGAGCATCGGGAGGTGAAAGCAACTGATGACTTCATAAAAGTCAAAACTGCGGACATGCGCGTCTCCCCCCCCAATAGGGTGTATGAAATAAAAATGCAATTAGAGGGAGACATTGAGTGCCCAATTGATATAATATTTTGGAAATAATTAACTGGAATTTATTACATTTTGTTGGCTAGGAAGAATTGCCCACCAGAATTTGTCAGTGAAGACAAGCGGGGGCAGATCACAAAGCCTTCGCTCTCACCCCTAGTTTCAAATCGCATTAGGGTTTATAGAGCGCAACTTCTCACCTGTAATGGCCTCAAAGCTAGTTTCTATAGAATTAGTTGAGTCATACTAATTCGATTGGGCATTGGCATAGGACCCTGTGCTACAACGCAACCATGTTGGGTGGGAAAAGTATTCTCCCTACCTCATAATACCAATAAGGTCCCAAACACCTCAATATCCTACTAAGCATGAGGCAAAAGCTCCTGTGAGAGAGATTCTCACACAGCTAGAGTACCAGGGTGTAATTGAGCCCTGTGTCTCACCAATGAACAATAATTTATTTCCTGTTGCCAAACCAGAAAATTTATATAAAATAGTCTTAGATTATAGACATTTAAACAGTCATACATGCACATTTGCTATTCAAAACTCACACAGCCAGGACTCATTACAATTTAGTTCTCAAAAATGACAAAACAATGGATATTTCCAATGATTTCTTCTGTCAAAATATAGCTCCTGAAAGCAGGGATCTAACAGGCTCAGAGAAAAAAAATTAAAGGCTTTTACAGGGGTATAAAAACAGTCCTGGGCTGTTTTCAGCTTGTGTGACTTCTACTTTACACGACATTGACCCTGAGGCGTTGTCCTATGTTGATAACATCTACCTAATGGATGATGATCTAATTCACCACCTGAAACGGGTGGCCTGCTTTGGTGTGGGATTTACCGAATGCGGCTATAAACTTAATTTTAAGAAAACAAAAATTGCCTTTCCTAGTGTCCTACTTTTGGGATATGAGTTCTCAGATGAAGGCAAGAGTGTAACACCCCACTTTCTAGAAACGTCAGCACAATTGCAACCACCAAACACCACAAAAAATCTCCAGTCTTTATTGGATTTTCTTTAACTTTGGCAGAAATTACATTCCTGATTATGCACAACGCATAAAACCATTAAATGATTTTATACGCCCCGTCTTTTCAAGCAAATATTGAACCCAGGCATTCTCAGAGCATTACAACAAGACATGCTTGCAGCAAAACATTTACACACAAGGGACAAGACACATTTGGTCATCAGAGTAATTGCTTGTGCTATCAGTTTCACTTATGTAACATTTAATGAGGGTTATAGCGTCCCTATTGCATACAACTCACACTTGTGCTCCATAGCTGAACAACAATCTGCTCCCATAGAATAGATTCTGATTGCTGTTCAGATGGCTCTTAAAGAGAGACCTCTGGCTCAGGGGAAGCACAATATTGTTGTCTCTCCAAACTCAGGCATCGAGGCTGTCACAAAGGCTGGCGTTCCTATCGCAAAAGCATTACATCCACATTGGATTCAATGGGCAATGCTCTGACAGCCACTGGTGTAGACTACATCTATGATCCAAAATATGAAACTCAAAAATTCCTTACAAAATGGAATATCCAATACCAGCAAACACTTTGCCAATTGACCAATAGAAAACAATTATTTACACTGATGGATCAGCCCAACCAGCCATAGGATTAAAACATCAATACTCTGCTGCTTGTATGGCTGCGAGTGGCTACATGAAAGATGGTGAATTCCATCAACAAACACATACAGGCAGACCTTGGGGGACTGGACTGCACTGCACAACTAGCAGAGCCCAAGGCTCTGGTCATGGCACTGGAAGACACAGATCCAGAATAGCTGACTCTGATAGTCTGTGATTCATATTACTGTGTACAGTCTTTTAATGAATGCCTGCATTACTGGCGTCAGAATTGTTTCAGTGGTTCAAAAAGGAACACCATAAAAGACAATTTGCTGTGGGGGAAAGCAGGGGACCTGAAGGAAATGCTATCTGATGTCCATTTAGTGAATACATTGGGACATCAATGTGTAGGAGTACACGTTGCAGGCAATACCTTGGCCGATGAAGCGGCCAAGTCAGCATTAGCTACGGCTTCTGTTGCTGCAATAACTAGTTCACGAACAAGGTTGGATCATGAAACACTTGCTGCTATGAAAGCTTCAGCTGACAGCAAGCCATTACTAAAGTCATATCCTTCCAAATATCACTACCACATAACTAGCCTAAACACTGTCCTAGTAACAGTACCAGGGCTGGGCGCTCGTTTGATCCCCAATGGAGATCAAAAATCTGAGTTGAGAAAAGCGGCACATGAGGGAGTTGCTTCTGCCTATGCAGGTGTGGTGGCTACCATTTATTTAATGCAGAAACGTTATTGGTGGCCAGGTTTATACAAATAGACAAAACAATATATCCTATGCTGTGACATTTGTCAGCAAACTAAAGGGTCCACCATTAAACGCCCACCATAGACACCCCTTCTAATTTCAAACAAACAATTACAATGTGTGTACCTGAACTATTGTGGTCCCCTGATGGTGCACACAAATATATTCTAGTTGCTGACGACTCATGCACCAGATTTCTATGGGTCTGGCCACAACAATCAGCTGACACTCAAACTGTTATTAAGCATTTGCAGGTCTTTATCAGTATATATGCAGTTGTGGCTTTCCACTCAGACCAATGCCCTGCTTTTGCCTCAAGGGCATACAGGGACACCTAGTTTTATTAGCGGTTCAACTAAAGTTTTTGTACTCCTACCATTCTGAGGGTAGCAGTGAAGTGGAGTGGAAGAATCGAGGCTTAAAGCAACCCTTAACCGCAAGAGTAATATACACAGGTCATAGTTGGCTTAGTGACATGTATAGAGTCCAGAGAGCATTTAATAATCTACCCAGAAGGTCCTTGGGAGGGCGCACCCCAAACGAGGTGCTGCTTTGGACACAAATTTATGTTTCAGATCTTGATAGATCTGGTGCGGTGGTGGAAGACACACCTTTTGACATGTATGAACATGTCACTGTCTTGCAAGAATTAAAAAAACAGTTACAGGATGGAAACGTGTCTTTGCCACTGCCTTAGTACTTAGGGATGCACCAATCACATCTACCATCTACTGGCTGAATTCCGAAAGTTAGAGATCCAATATGAGAAAACATTGCTATGAAGAAGGAGTTTGGTTCATCATATCATGCACTGGTTCCAGTCCTGGGAATACACAATACCAGAACAGTTATTCCACCACCACTGCCTGGATCAAAAGAAAATCAGTTTGTCTCCTTTGATAATAGCAAGCTACACCGTATGGCCAATGCTCCACAGCAGACCTAATGGACTCCTGGGTAGTTCCTGAATCCCTCTAACTACAGACCAGGATGTTCATCTACAGGTTTTGAGCAGCGATGTGACATTTTCCCAAGCTTGGGAGGGTGGAAAATGAGCTTTCATTAGTACCACTATCTTCATCTGCGACAAGAAACAACCAAGGTAATGAGCACTACTACTCAAAAGCAACTCAAATTGAATGGCATTGCCTACTATGAACCACCGAGGGAGACTTCTGTTAGTTCTCCACTTCCTAACAGGGCTCCAGCTTTTGCACTAACAGCTTCTGGATATTTTGCCGATCACAGTGAGTCCTCTTGACTCATTCACTTCTTCTGCGACACCATTGTTAAGAGCACGTAAGCTGATAAATTGGCTTAAATATAACTATCTCATTTATCCATGGAACTATCTGTGTCTTTTATTAACTGTACTTGCCTTTCTTCTTCGGATTGGGATTGTCATCGTCTTTTTCTTACAGATACATGGTCATTACCTTCCTGAACGCTCTGCAGTCGAACTGGTGGATGACGTCCTGAAACCACATTTTTCTTCTCATAAGGTCAGTTAAGACTTGTCCCTAGTAAACATTTCAGCTATACCAATTCCTGATGGAATTGTTTTTGTTAAAGTATTTTTTTATATATTCAGGTCCGCAGAAGTTCTGCAAATACCATATGTTTTTAAACTTTATTTAAATTATGTAATAATACCTGGGGTTGTTTCTGATGACTGAGATGTAAAAACTGTTGATTCTATGTTATCTGAATTAAAGTACTTTACTGTATTTGAAAGTGAAGACATTTACCAACCAAAAGAAAATGATGGTGATATGTTCTGTCACAATTATTATGGACATCATTTCATTCATTGAGCAAGTACTAGAAAGATTATTTTTAATTAGACACAATGGGAACATTGTCTTAACCTGCCAATGAAGAGCTCTAAAACATATATGGATAAGTTTACATATTTTTCACCAACCAAAGAAAATGATGGTGATATGTTCTGTCACAATTATTATGGACATCATTTCATTCATAGAGCAAGTACCAGAAAGATTATTTTTAATTAGACACAATGGGAACATTGTCTTAACCTGCCAATGAAAATCTCTAAAACATATATGGATAAGTTTACATTTTTTTCGGCATGATGTTCAAGATGCTGTGTCCTACTACTTTTAATTACCCTCATTAGAAATGCAATATGTATTCTTGACTGATACAAAATTGATTTATTCTGATTCCTTTGTTTCCCTGTTGGCTACAGAAGGCTATGAATATTGGATGAAGTCGATGGTCTTAAAGAGTGTTTGGAGAACTAAACATAGGCAAAAACAGGGAATGGAAGGGTCATTTAGAGCATGTCTGATACCTATACAAATGATATTATTAAATGACACACTGCAGCAGACAAGGGGGTTATTACAACTTTGGAGGAGGTGTTAATCCGTCCCAAAAGTGACGGTAAAGTGACGGATATACCACCAGCCGTATTACCAGTCCATTATATCCTATGGAACTCGTAATACGGCCGGTGGTATATCCATCACTTTACCGTCACTTTTGGGACAGATTAACACCTCCTCCAAAGTTGTAATAACCCCCAAGTTGTTTAGGCTTGGCGAAAATTAAAGAATGAAATGCGCCCAGTATACCCACTCTCGCAAAATTTTACATTTGGCAAAAATACACTTATGCAACAGACGAACAGCTCAATGAGTGGGTCCACAATGGAACTTTCAACACAACACTTTCACGTTCTGGTGGGTTGTAAATTCCATGGGGGGTTTTAGAGCGAATAGACCAGACCTTTACTATGTGTCAATAGAACAGTCTGGTATTGTGATAACATACAGTGTGGGAAAATTATGCCAGCAATGGTTAAAAAGTTCCTCACTAGATGCTGTAAAAGAACATCTCAGTTACCTATCTAATAACACAGACTTACAAGACTTTCTGTTAGGCCCCAGAAGACAACGTAAAAAGTGCTTCTTATATTCAATTTATAATTAAATTAGGAAACTTTCACAACAAGAAGCTGCAGCCCAGTAAAGGCAAATAGATCAGGAAAACTTACAGAATGCATTAGCCATTGAAGATAATGGGGTTAACACCTTGTCTGACCACTTCAACACTCGCAACAACATAATTTCTTCTGCAATTGACACTATGCAAACTGACATGTCATCTCTGCAACATGGACAGAGTCAACTTAGGTCATTATGCAGTTAGATTGGACACTATAAACATTTTAAAATGGTCAAGTTCCATGGCATTATGTTAAGGCTAAGGACCTGTTTGCCGTATTTAATTTGACGTGACAACAACAAATATTGGATGAGAAAGAGGCTACCTATATTATGCTGAACATCAAACAACTTTTACTGTGTCGGAAATACCATCTGCTGTCTGGCTAATTCATAGGGCTATTAATCTGCCTATTTCAACACTTCAATTCACATCCTGCTTCAAAAACATTCCTGTAGGCAGATATGAAAGGATATGAAAGACTTGGAAACAGTTACATTCATGAGGTGCGGGAGCTGCCTTTTTCATACCAATGTTTCAATGGCATGAAAGAGGTCTTTCTTAGTGGCAGCAAATGTGAGATTTCTGTGAGCCATTCAATGGTTTGTAAGCAGCTTTCCTTGCACAAAGCATGTAATGCTTCAGCAGCAGATTTGGCCTCTTATCTGAAGGGAGTTCCAGCCCCTTGATTTGACCAGTGTTCCAGGTGTTCTCAAATGTAAATTATGTATTTCTTAACAGTAAGAACTGTTGTGGAATGTGAGTCAGAATTGCCTATGTAGTTTCAGGCTCCCAAATTGTAACTTGTTGTGATAACATCCTTTTTCTTCGTACGCAGTAGATGAAAGTAGCAGACATCTGGCCTCATGTTGCTACTTCTAATGTAAAGTCTGACAAACTGAGCAGACTGAAACCTCTATTTTTTCAGAAACATGTAGCTCTGACATTTGCATGTGAGACCTGTGCACTCCAATTCACAAGGTCATCCACGGAAATACAGTCTCTTTTAAATACAAACGTTCCAAGATACTTTGGTGAACTCGTGGGGCAAATATTTAATATGTCCAATAACTTCTCATTTATATTTGGCATAATACCTTCAGCCTTACTCTCAATATTTTTGGGCATTTTTAGGGCATTCCCAATTACTTTGGCCTTAATTGGTGGCATTTTGCTGTTGCTGTATTTCATTCGCAATGGATGCCCAATCTCACCAAGGAGGACTGATGGCTTTTCCACCAGCGCAACTGTGTCGTGAACGCATTATGCAGTATTCCGGAGCACCACTCCTAGAGGAACTAGAGTGCAACTGGTCTCTGTCATTCAGACCGGTACTGAACTGTGTGCAGGTCGTGTTTCATTGCCTTTGGTGCCTTTTCAAATGTGCACTTCAACTGTGTATTTCTATGAGGTGCTTACTTTCACTGGATGCTGATCTTTTGAGGTTCTCGATGAGGGCTCATTACCAGACATGCACGTTGAGGGTGAATTTGATACAGGAAGCTTCCTATGAGCCGCCCTTTGTGAAACAAGTGTCTCTGGGCACTTCAACATCTGGCACTGCCTGGACTACTGCCACCTCGGCTGGAGCTGAGGTTCTAGAACACAAGTGCTCTTTGGCTTTCCTTGACACTGATTTGGTCACATTACCATCTGCCGAAGTGGGATCATTTACTCGATTTGATTGTCCTGGATATAATTGGATCTTCTCAAAATGACAATGACTTGAAAAATATGTCATTCTGCTTTTAATACCAAGATCAACTTGGACATTTATATATATATATATATATCTATATATATATATATATATATATAAATATATATATATATATATATATACACTTTCCTTAGTCAATACACGAGGATACGGCACTCCACAGACAAAAAAAAATAATTAAAAATCCATTTATGCGACACGCGAAGGAATGCGTTTCGGCATAGCAGCCTTTGTCAACCTGACGGTCGGTAAATTGTTACATAAAGCTTCTCAATTTTCACATTGTTCTCACATTATATACACAATTATTACATTGAATTGCCACATTAAACATTTCATTTATAAAACCATCTCGTCTCAACAAAACATAATGACATGGATAGTACTCCAATACCGGTTCAATCATGATCTCAATTTATATTCGACTTTGATATCCATATTGGCTTTTCTACTTATCATCTGATTTTCTTTACTGAAATTTAAATTGTTAAACAAAGCTTCTCAATTTTTACATTATATACACAATTATTGCATTGAATTGCCACGTTTAACATTTCATTTATAAAACCATCTCATCCCAAACAAAACACAATGACATGGATGGTGCTCCAATACAAATACTAGTTGAATCATAACCTCAATTTACATTATATTTTGATACCCAAATTGGCTTTTCTACATATCATCTCATTTTCTTTACTGAATTTTCTGGACTCTTATTATTGCCAAACTTTTTATCCATTATGTGACTAATCAATGTACTTAATAATTTGTTTTCATTTGTCCTATTATTTTATTCTATCTGTAATGTGATAACATATATTAACATGAGCATAGATGGTATACTACCAAACACTGAACTAATGTTATTAATTTTCACCATTATTATTGTCTTTATAGATGTATATACAGTTCTTCACTACTATTTAAACTTATAGGTTCTTTGGTGTCCAACCTCAATATATATCTTGACTCCAAGATTCTTATTTTTTTCTCTCTATTACCTCCTCTAATATCTTTATTGATTCCATCAATTACGCTATATTTTATTTCATCCACCTTTCCATCGTGCCTGTCATATATATGTCGAGCAACAGGGTAAGTTTCGTCCATGTTTTGAATTTCTCTTAAATGTTGAAGAATTCTTTATGTACTTGCAATTTAGAACTCCCCACATATTTCTTGGGACAACTGCATCTTAAAACATATATTACAAAGTCACTTTTGCAGGTGTATTGTCCCTTAATCTTATGAATTATCTTATGTTCTACCTCAAATGACTTGATGTTCTCACCATGTTTACATGCTTTACATTTGGGACATTTATAAAATCCATCCTGTTGTTTTAACCAACTGTTCTCCACCTCCTGTGTCCCAATGTCACTCTTAACTAGTGCCAGTGCATTTGAAGCACTCTCCTAACTTGCATGTACCCCCTGTTATATGTAGTTATAAATCTGTAGCATCCTGTAACCTTCCCGTCCTTTTTCTTTCTTTTGTCCTGTGCATTGAACAAAAGGGAGTCTCTAGTACGAGATTTCACTTTCTTTTTAGCACTTTCCAATGTTGCCTCAGAGTATCCGCTCATTCTTAATCTCAATATTATATCCTGTTGCACTGACCCAAATTCACTTGCTGTACTGCAGATTCTTTTGGCTCTTAATAATTCCCCTAATGGAATGCTTTCCTTCAATGGTTGTGGGTGAAAACTACTTGCATGCAATATACTGTTACCTGCAATGGGTTTCCTAAATACTGAGGTTTCCATTTTTCCATTTTCTATCTTAATTTTGACATCTAAAAATTCAATTTCCTGAGTATGTATATCAGCTGTGAATTTCAAATTGAAATCATTCTCGTTAATGTCATGAACAAAGTTTTTTTGCACTTTCTTCATCACTTTTCCATATGACAAAGAAATCATCTATATATCTCACCCACATAACTATATTTTCATTTCATCCATCTAATGGGGGACTATTGAGCACCTGTTCTTCCCACCAGCCTATATATGGATTTGTGTAGCTTGGGGCAACGCAAGTTCCCATCGCCGTTCCGCACTTTTGTTCAAAAATTTCATTATTGAAAATGATAATGTTGTGTTTCAGACACCAATATATAATCGAAATTAACATTTTACAATGTTTATAAAGTCTTATAGGTCTTTCTCTAAAAAAGTGTTTATATATAAAGTATATAAAGTATATAAAGCAGTAACATCCAAGGTCATAAGAATCATGTTAGTGTCCCAACTCATATCGAAAACATATTGTAAAAACTCAGTGGTGTCTTTTAAATATTAAGGTAGACCTTCTACTAATGGATGTAAAAATACTTCAATATACTGTGATACAAATTCAAACAGGCTATTGCGTATTGCTACAATAGGTCTGCCTGGAGGTTTCCTCTAATTTTTAGGTATCTTGGGAATCAGATAGCATACTGGAAGTTTAGGATAATGAACCATCAGAAAATTGTATTCCTCATTAGTGATGAACCCTTGCTCTTTCCACAAGCTCAAATTTTCATCAAACTCTCTTTTGACGTTTTCAACATATTTCAAATCAACCCGCTTATAACAGGCTTCATCACTTAGTTCAGCATTTAGTTGCTTGTATGCTTCATCCATATAGTCTTTTATGGGCCATATCACAACATTACCTCCCTTGTCTGAACTTCTAATTACAATTTGTGAATTCTTGGACAGTTTATCTAATGTTTTGTTATAGCTTGTTATCATCCTTTTGATTGTCTCCTTTTTTTTAATTTATTAACCTTTTCAATTCTTTTATTATTATTTCTGCAAACTGATCAAACAGATATCCACAATATGGTGGAATCGTCTTCGATTTTGGTTTTAAACAGGATCTTCCCTCTTCATCCAATTTTACACCTTTAGACTCTAATCTTTCTATAACTCTCATCTCATCAATATTTACCATGGCATTTTCTTCTAGTTCCCATAATTCTTTCATCATAAAAAGTCCTCTGTTAATAAATTTTGTTGCTCCTGAGTCATATCTCCTCTAGTTTCCAATTTTGCTTTTTCACCTTAAGTTTAAGGATTTTCATTAATTTTAATTTTCTCACAAACAGGAAAAGGTCTATTCTACTTTGTACATAATCAAATTTGTTCATTTCACAAAACGATAATCCGAGTGACACGTTTTTCTCAACTTTTTCAGCCAGTATACAGTTAGATAAATTCAACACTGTCTTATTGTCCATCAATATCGCTTATTGCTCCGAGTCATCTTTCCTTGTTCGTCTGTACTTGTCTCTCTTACCGCCTCGTCTCTTCTTCCTCTTCCTTTTGGTTTGCCACTTCCTCGCCATGGCCGATGATTGGTCCTTCGATCTTGCCTTAAAAAATCAAACTATTCCTGCAGGGGGTGGTATGTGATTGAGCTCTTCCCGTTTCTTCCACATCTGTGTCTGAACTTATCACAACATTTTTTCCCATTGTTACATAAACTTCCTTGATATAAGATCCATTTGACCTTTGTCTTCTCCAATAATCAAACTTCCCCGCAAATGGGTAAATCTGACCTGTTTCATAATCTATTTTATCTCTATTAAATTTACATGTTTTTTTGTGTACAATATCTTCTTCCACTTTTCTTAAACAGTCTTCCATTGCTTGATCCAAAGTTTCTACTGACTTCTTATCAGTTAACACATCTATTTGTTTGCTAACTGTTTCAATCTGTTCTATTGTGTTGTCCCTATCTATTTGAGCATACTTCATCAATATTTTCATCATTCCCATCAAACTTTGGGTATTATGGATTGCCCATTCTTTTAACAATTCAGGATTGGGATTATCATATGTGGGAATATTAATGATTCTCAGCCCTCTTGGCACTCTTTCTGCTTCCAAATATCTAGTTATTGACTTGCACTCCACCATTTCTCTAGTTCTCTTTTTTTCAATTTTCCCCAGTTCTCTGAACAAGCCATAAATGTCTTTATCACTATTGCCATCTTCATTTGTCTGTTGTCTCCCCTCATTGTTCAATGGTTTGGCAAATAACATTTCTGCTCTTTGTTTCCTGTCATCATACGTATTCACAGTTTTGCTGGCCATATTGTATTCCATTTTCTGACTGCTCAGTATTAATTGTCTAATCGTCTGTGAGCTACATTCTTTTGGTTTAGTAATACATTCCACATGGCGGCACCCGGCTCCGCTTGTATTGATCAATGCAAACCGCTCTTACATCTTGTCAAAGTGTAAACTCCTCCCAGCGTCCTCCGACCCTGCGACGAGTTCCCACCCGGCTTTCGGCAATGCGAACAGCTCTATTCCCAAAGCAGGGGCTGAAAAGCAAATGTCAAATCACTCGTTTGTACTGTAACTACATTATATATTACATATATATTCATTTTAATGTAGTTTAGAGTGTTTCCTCTAACACTTTGAATGGACAAGGGGAGGGTGTTGTGAGGTTATTTTAGTAGATTTTATGGACATGTTATTTTAGCCATAGGCCTGCATCTTGTGCCCTTTAGCCTAGTAACAATTCATTTTATTTTCTGAGAAGAAGCTCTCTTCTGTAGTGATGTTTTATTTTCCTTTATTTCATACGCTTTTAGCAAAGAAACTGTTTTCATTACTTTTACTCAGACGTTCTCATTCTGTGCTGTTCTCAAGGTTGTCTTCAATATGGTGTCACTACAAAATGAAACACCACAATCTTTCTCACTTTTCGAGAAACATATTTGTTCTTACGTTAGGGCAGGTTTCTCAGAACACCAGATGTTTTATTATAGAACATCCCTCCCCCCATACATTGGAAGGAGAGTTACAGCCAGAAACGTGCCGCTGCATGCTGTATCTTCACTACAGCTGTCTGCTAAGACTTGGCGTCTTTCCATTTACATGAGAGAGGACTCTCAGTAGATCAACAGCGCTCTTCAGTACTATCATATTCAGGTGTGGGGGGTGGTGTCTTCCTATGGAACCTGAAGGTCAGATTAGGACTAACACTGCTGTGCTCTAGTAGTACTTCAGTGGAGTAGGTAGGAATCCTGACACCTAGCACTCTGACACTATCGTGGGACTTTTCTTGTGTTTCACTTTCCTTGTTACCGCATTGCTATTATTCTGTTTTAGCACCCTAATCATTACAGAACATGCTATTTTATCTAGAACGCAGTTGATTCAATAAAATATATTGAACCAATTTCTGCTTCTGTTTGTCTTTGCATGTGTAAGATGAATGTAATTGAGAGAAAAATATGAGAACTGTTGCACCACGATTTCCCTGAGAAATCAAAATGTTGTGCCCATGGCTGCCACAAATTATTGCCACTTTCAGGTGCTGGTGAGTTACTGCTTGCTGGACGTAAGGGTTAGGCTGACAGTTGTCACACGATGTGGAATTGGACTCAGTTCCCCACAGCCTAGGAGGGCTGCTGCCTAAATCCAGCAGTCACATTTAGTATGTTGAGAGCCAAAATGACACCGCCAATTTCAAATTGTACCAAAGAGACCCTTTTGCCTTTGTGAATGGGGGCACCAACATTTTTTCAGGGCAGCCAGTGGTCCCACGGACCACTGCCTACACTGAGAAAATGAAACTGAAATGTTTCATTTTTATTTTTGAAATGTATCCCGTTTTCCTTTAAGGAAAACAGGCTGCATTTTAAAAAAAACTGCTTGGTTTAAAAAGAAAATCACAGACATTGTGGTCTGTTGATCCCAGCAGGCCACCATCCCTGTGAGTATGGCCATTTCCAAATAGGTTACACATTGCGACCTGCTTTATGAACATTAATGAGGCAGGCCCCTTGCGACCGAATTGTGAATCACAAACAGTGTGGTTGGTACTGTTGCACATTTTGTTTTGCAACTCAGAACTTGCGATTCGCAAAAAAGCACAAATTGTGAGTCGCAAAAAAAAATAGTTGTACATCTGTCCGTATGTGTGCAGACATAGCTGATACCTTCGCAGATTACTACAGCAAGCTGTACAAAGTGCCCCCTATCCCTGGGACAGACATAAAAACCCCATCATAAAAGATCTCCCAGTTGCAGTGCTCTGATCGTATGACAGAGACACCCTAGACTTACCTATATCAGACACAGAAATATATGCTGTGATTAAAAAAAGTCAAAAAGAAGTGATGGATGGAATGCTGAACAATGTCAAACATTCATCCCAGTACAGAGACCTGGGCCTAAATCCAGCATTTTTTGCTACCCATACCATTCCAGTTTGGACCCAGCCATATGCAAATCAGTCTTGACCTTGCTCCCCATGGGAACAATCCAGACTGAATTGCCAAGCCAGGTCCTCCCTGTACTGAAAACAAGCATCCTGGGACCAGTTTCAGGATACACCCCTCATCAGCCAGGCTATCTTGACTCCAGATGCATGGGGAGCATGGTATCCACATCTGGGCATACGTGCCCCACTTAAACAATGTAATTTACCCCAGTACAAAAATCTGGTCCTCCATCCTAGTTTTTTTGCTATCCATGCCATTACAGTTTGGACCGAGACATATGCAAATCAGTCTTGATCCTGCTCCCCATAGGAACAGCCCAGCCTGAACTGCCAGGCCAGGTCCTCCCTGGACTGGAACCATGCATCCTGGGACCAGGTTTGGGGCTTGACACCAGAAGAGAAGTACAGACAGAATTTCAGGGACAGTCAGAAGCTATCCCAGCAGACCTGGATGTATTTTGTTGATCCCTTTTTTAAGGAACTGGATGGTTGGATGAAGAGCAGTGAGGTAAAGGATTACCAGGGGCTGTATAATTTGGTTCACATGTTCAGTCTTTAATTTTCCAGGTCTATGCCAATACCTTGTTCACAGTAAGATCTCTGACCCCAGATAGCTTTCTAAGAAGGCGGACTGCTGGGTTATCACCAGGGTCCACTGAAAGGTATCTGGGGGGATCACCCCAAGGGTGGGTAGGTTCCCCATCAGAAGATGTGGGGGAGGTAAAAAAAAAAGCAAAGAGTTCTCAAAAGGGTCCCAAAATAGTTCTTCACGTCAGGACTCCCATCTCTCTACTGAGAAGAAGGAGGAATGGTTCCCTAACAGTAGAGCTGCATGGAAAGCACCCCTGAAGTCCTTTGTCAACAGGGAAGGCTTTTTAGGGGAGATGCCAAGTGTCTAAACAAGCGGGCACAGCCCCCACTGGCAGGCAGTCACAGGGGTTGGCTAGTGTCGTGCTTGGGGAGAAGTTTGTCCAAGATAGTGTTGGGGACAGATTAGAGGTTACCCTAGTGTCCCTGGGTGATGGAGAAATGATGCAGAGAACCCACATGCCTAGTAACACCAGGAAGTACAGACAGTGGGTCACCATTAATGGGCAAAGGGTGGAGGCTCTGAGAGACACTGGAACCAGCATGACAACTATCGAGTGTCATCTGGCGTCTTTAGAGCAGGAAGTCCCTAATGTGTTCCACCAAGTTGTTGCTGCTGACAACCATGAGAACCACTATTCATTGGCTCTGGTTTCCTCTGAATGGGTAGGGAGATCTCAGGATCCTTGAGGGTAGCTGTGAGTCCAAGCAAGCCTGTGGATTGTCTGGTAGGGGTAGCTGAGGGATTGTGCCAGACCACATGGTCCATGGCAGCCCAAGATGGTGATCAGAAGGACCCATAGCCTGGAAGAATAGCCAAGGGTCCTACCAAAAAGAGGAAGGCAAGGTTTGAGGGAAACCCGCTCCTGAAACTCCCATGTTGTTGGAGGAGGCTGATGCTGAGGGGGACACCCAGGAGCCTACAAGGTGGCTGAACTGAGGAACATGCTTGAGCTGTCCAACTGGCAACAGGAAGGGGGTCCCACCAGTGAGGAGTTCTGCAAGGCACAGAGGGAATGCTCTAATCTTGTGGGTCTTCAGAAGCAGGCTGTGACTCAGGCAGCTGGTGATGCCTCTGACAAACACCTGATTTACTGGGACAACGGTTTCCTGTATAGTTAGCCTAAGGCTCCTAAACTTGGTGCAACCCATGTGTTGGTGGTCCCCCAGTGCTAGAGGGACTTTCTACAAGGGTCTGGCTCATGATATGCCACTGGCAAGTCATTTGGAGCAAGAGAGGACCTTTGACAGGCTTGCCACCCACTTCTATTGGCCTCAAATGAGGAAGGCTTCAGGTGCGTACTGTAGGTCGTGTGCTACCTGCTAGGCAAGTGGCAATTCAGGGGAGAAGTGCAAGGCTCACCTGCACTGATTCCTGTCATTAGCACCTCCTTTAAGAGGGTGGGCATCAACATTATTGGGACTGTGGGTCACACGACCTCCATGGGCAATAGATTTGTTCTGGTCTTGGTGGAGCATGCCACCAGGTACCTGGTGGCTATCCCTCTGAGGACAGTGACTCAGCTGACTGTGGCCATGGCACTGATGGGGACCTTTACCCATGTGGGTTTCCCCAAGGAGGTGGTATCTAACCAGGGTACCAACTCCATGTCTGGGTACATGAAGGTCATGTGGAAGTAGTGTATGGTAACCTACAAGTTCTCCACTCCTTACCACCCCTGAACAAATGGGTTGGTTGAAAGATTCAACCCAATACTAAAGGGCATGATCATGGGTCTACCAGAACCCATGAGGGATAAGTGGGACGCCTTCCTGCCATGCCTGTTGTTCACCTATAGGGTGGTATCACAGAAGGGGGTTGGCTTCAGCCCCTTTGAACTTCTGTCCTGGCCCCCTATGAGAGGGTCTCTCAGTTTGGTGAAGGAGGGCTGGGAGGGAGCAAGCTCCCTAGAAAGCCCCCCAACCAAACAGTGTGCTTCTAGAAACTCACCCAGGAGAATCTGGAAGCCAGCCACGAGGACATAAAATACTCATATGTAGAGACTGCCACTCTGGTTAAGTTTCAGCCTTGCCAAGAGGTGCGGGTGACGGAGCCTGTGCAGCCCTTCAAGACCACTGGTCTGGGCCTACTGAGGTGAAAGAGCACCAGAGCGATGTCACCTTCCTGGTGAACCTCAAGATTCCTAGGAACCCTTTGAGGGACCTGCATGTTAATCACCTCAAGCCCCACTTTGAGAGGTGTGAGCTTACCATGCTCTTGGTTACTGATGATGGGATGGAAGAGGAGAGTGAACCTCTCCCCGACCTCCTATCTTTAAGGGAGTAGTTAATGGAGAGTGTGAGCTTCTCCCCTACACGGACTCCAGACCAACAAAAAGTCTTCTGCCAGTTGCTGGGGCAGTTTTCCTATATATTCTCATTTACACCAGGATTCTCTACACCTATAAAGATAAAATTTAGTTTGTCCAATAAGGTGAGAACCAGCATCAAGGAGCATCAATTTTCCCCCTCCTGTGCCAGGCCTTTTTTTGCCTGTTTGGGGCAGTTCGCGCTTAGGCCTCATAACTTTTTGTCCACATAAGCTAACCAAGCCAAATTTGCGTCCTTTTTTTCCAACATCCTAGGGATTCTAGAGGTACCCAGACTTTGTGGGTTCCCCTGAAGGAGGCCAAGAAATTAGCCAAAATACAGTGAAAAATTTGTTTTTGTTTTTAAAATGGGAAAAAGTGTCTGCAAAAGAAGGCTTGTGGTTTTTCCCCTGAAAATGGCATCAACAAAGGGTTTGCAGTGCTAAACTCAGCAGCTTCCCAGCTTTCAGGAACAGGCAGACTTGAATCAGAAAACCCAATTTTTCAACACAATTTTGGCATTTTACTGGGACATACCCCATTTTTGCAATTTTTTGTGCTTTCAGCCTCCTTCGAGTCAGTGACAGAAATGGGCATGAAACCAATGCTGGATCCCAGAAACCTAAACATTTCTGTAAAGTAGACAAAATTCTGAATTCAGCAAGGGATCATTTGTGTAGATCCTACAAGGGTTTCCTACTGAAAATAACAACTGAAAAAGAAAAATATTGAAATTGAGGTAAAAAAACATTAATTTTTCTCTACGTTTTACTCTGTAACTTTTCCCTGCAATATCAGATTATCGAAAGCAATATACCGTTACGTCTGCTGGACTCCTCTGGTTGCGGGGATATATAGGGCTTGTAGGTTCATCAAGAACCCTAGGTACCCAGAGCCAATAAATGAGCTGCACCCTGCAGTGCGTTTTCATTCTATACCGGGTATACAGCAATTCATTTGCTGAAATATAAAGAGTAAAAAATAGCTATCAAGAAAACCTTTGTATTTCCAAAAAGGGCACAAGATAAGGTGTTGAGGAGCAGGGGTTATTTGCACATCTATGAATTCCGGGGTGACCATACTAGCATGTGAATTACAGGGCATTTCTCAAATAGATGTCTTTTTTACACACTCTCCTATATTTGGAAGGAAAAAATGTAGAGAAAGACAAGGGGCAATAACACTTGTTTTGCTAATCTAAGTTCCCCCAAGTCTCCCGATAAAAATTATACCTCACTTGTGTGGGTAGGCCTAGCGCCCGCGACAGGAAACGCCCCAAAACACAACGTAGACACATCCCATTTTTTTTCAAGAAAACAGAGGTGTTTTTTGCAAAGTGCCTACCTGTAGATTTTGGCCTCTAGCTCAGCCGGCACCTAGGGAAACCTACCAAACCTGTGCATTTCTGTAAACTAGAGACCTAGGGGAATCCAAGATGGGGTGACTGGTGGGGCTCTGACCAGGTTTTGTTACCCAGAATCCTTTGCAAACCTTAAAATTTGGCTAAAAAAACACGTGTTCCTCACATTTCTGTGGCAGAAAGTTCTGGAATCTGAGAGGAGGCACAAATTTCCTTCCACCGAGCCTTCCCCCAAGTCTCCCGATAAAAATGATACCTCACTTGTGTGGGTAGGCCTAGCGCCCGCGACAGGAAATGCCCCAAAGCACAACATGGACACATCCCATTTTTTGACAGAAAACAGAGCTGTATTTTGCAAAGTGCCTACCTGTAGATTTTGGCCTCTAGCTCAGCCGGCACCTAGGGAAACCTACCAAGCCTGTGCATTTCTGAAAACTAGAGACCTAGGGGAATCCAAGATGGGGTGACTTGTGGGGCTCTGACCAGGTTCTGTTACCCAGAATCCTTTGCAAACCTCAAAATTTGGCTAAAAAAACACATGTTCCTCACATTTCTGTGGCAGAAAGTTCTGGAATCAGAGAGGAGGCACACATTTCCTTCCATCCAGCGTTCCCCCAAGTCTCCCGATAAAAATGATACCTCACTTGTGTGGGTAGGCCTAGCGCCCGCGACAGGAAATGCCCCAAAGCACAACGTGGACACATCCCATTTTTGGACAGAAAACAGAGCTGTATTTTGCAAAGTGCCTTCCTGTAGATTTTGGCCTCTAGCTCAGCCGGCACCTAGGGAAATCTACCAAACCTGTGCATTTCTGGAAACTAGAGACCTAGGGGAATCCAAGATGGGGTGACTTGTGGGGCTCTGACCAGGTTCTGTTACCCAGAATCCTTTGCAAACCTCACAATTTGGCTAAAAAAACACATGTTCCTCACATTTCTGTGGCAGAAAGTTCTGGAATCAGAGAGGAGGCACAAATTTCCTTCCACCCAGCGTTCCCCCAAGTCTCCCGATAAAAATGATACCTCACTTGTGTGGGTAGGCCTAGCGCCCGCGACAGGAAATGCCACAAAGCACAACGTGGACACATCCCATTTTTTGACAGAAAACAGAGCTGTTTTTTCCAAAGTGCCTACCTGTAGATTTTGGCCTCTAGCTCAGCCGGCACCTAGGGAAACCTACCAAACCTGTGCATTTCTGAAAACTAGAGACCTAGGGGAATCCAAGATGGGGTGACTTGTGGGGTTCTGACCAGGTTCTGTTACACAGAATCCTTTGCAAACCTCAAAATTTGGCTAAAAAAACACATGTTCCTCACATTTCTGTGGCAGAAAGTTCTGGAATCTGAGAGGAGGCACACATTTCCTTCCACCCAGTGTTCCCCCAAGTATACCGATAAAAATGATACCTCACTTGTGTGGGTAGGCCTAGCGCCCACGAAAGGAAATGGCCCAAAATACAACGTGGACACAACATATTTTTTGACAGAAAACAGAGGTGTTTTTTGCAAAGTGCCTACCTGTGGATTTTGGCCTCTAGCTCAGCTGGCCCGGGGGGGGAGGGGGGGCAGAATTGCCCTAAAATAAATTTGACCCCCCACCCCCCCTGCCCGGGAGCGAACCTTGCCTACGGGGTCGCTCCCCATGCGTGACATTGGCGCCAAAAAACAAATCCCTGGTGCCTAGTGGTTTCTGCCCCCTTGGGGGCAGATTGACCTAAAATCGGCCAATCTGCACCCAAGGGGGGCAGAAATGGTCTAAATACAATTTGCCCCCCAGGGCAGCGACCCTTGCCTGATGTGTCGCTCCCCATCTCTAAATAAACAAAGAAACAAAACAAAAAACACAAGAAAAAAAAAATTACCCTGGCGCCTAGAGGTTTCTGCCCCCAGTTGGGCAGAAATGGCCTAAAATAAATTTGCCCCCTCAACCCGACCCCCCCCCCCCCCGGGAGCGACCCTTGCCTACCGGGTCGCTCCCCCTGCGTGACATTGGCGCCAAAAAACAAATCCCCGGTGCCTAGTGGTTTCTGCCCCCTTGTGGGCAGATTGACCTAAATTTGGCCAATCTGCCCCCAAGGGGGGCAGAAATGGTCTAAATACAATTTGCCCCCCAGGGCAGCGACCCTTGCCTGATGGGTCGCTCCCCATCTCTAAAAAAACAAACAAACAAAAAAAAAAACACAAAAAAAAAATTGCCCTGGCGCCTAGAGGTTTCTGCCCTCCCGGGGGCAGATTTGGCCTAATAATAGGCCGATCTGCCCCGGGGGGTCAGAAATGGCCTAAAATAAATTTGCCCCCCCAACCCCCACCCCCCCTGGGAGCGACCCTTGCCTACGGGGTCGCTCCCCCTGCGTGACATTGGTGCCAAAAAACAAATCCCCGGTGCCTGGTGGTTCCTGCCCCCTTGGGGGCAGATTGACCTAAAATCGCCCAATCTGCCCTCAAGGGGGGCAGAAATGGTCTAAATACAATTTGCCCCCCAGGGCAGCGACCCTTGCCTGATGGGTCGCTCCCCATCTCTAAAAAAACAAACAAACAAAAAAAAAAACACAAAATTTTTTTTTGCCCTGGCGCCTAGAGGTTTCTGCCCTCCCGGGGGCAGAAGTGGCCTAAAATAAATTTGCCCCCCCAACCCCCACTCCGGGAGCGACCCTTGCCTACGGGGTCGCTCCCCCTGCGTGACATTGGCGGCAAAAAACAAATCCCCGGTGCCTAGTGGTTTCTGCCCCCTTGGGGGCAGATTGACCTAAAATCGCCCAATCTGCCCTCAAGGGGGGCAGTAATGGTCTAAGTACAATTTGCCTTGCCTAATGGGTCGCTACCCACCTCTAAAAAAACAAACAAACAAAAAAAAAAACACACAAAAAAAATTGCCCTGCCGCCCAGAGGTTTCATCAAAATAGGCCAATCTGCCCCCAAGGGGGGCAGAAATGGCCTAAATATAATTTGCCCCCTAGGGAAGCGACCCTTGCCTAAGGGGTCGCTCCCCATCTAAAAAAAAAAAAAAAAAAAAGATTCCTGGTGCCTAGAGGTTTCTGCCCCCCCTGGGGGCAGAAAAGGCCTTCCTGAAAAATGCCTCCCCCCCCCCCCCGGGAGCGACCCTTGCCCAAGGTGTCGCTCCCTTTTGTCAATTTCTGAAAGAAAAAAAAAATCCCTGGTGTGTAGTGGGGTTTCAAAAGCCGGATTGAAAGCAATCCGGCTTTTGAAATCCTGGGAGAGACTTCAAAGGGAATGAAATACATTTCCTTCCCTTTGAAGCCCCTCCGGGCCTCCCCCAGTGATTGAAAGAGAAATGCTTTGCAAGCAGAGCTTCCAGCGCGATGGGGGTGGCCCCTGTGACAAATCCGCGTGCGCTCACGCGCTGACGTCACGGGGGGTGGGCGGGGTCGGGGTGGAAGGGGAAGGTCTTCCCCTTCCATCTCCGCCTTGGGGGGGTGCACAGGGAGGGCGCGCTTGCGCTCCCCCAAGTTCCCGTGTGCCTTGGACGAGGTGACCTCGTCCAAGGCACACAGGAACTGTAGCCTTGGACGAGGTCACCTCGTCCAAGGCACAGAAGGGGTTAAGGAACTGCTTCAGTCTCTGCAGAGTGCAGGCCTGGCTATCAAGGCTAGTAAGTGTCAGATGGGGCAGGGATCAGTGGTCTACTTGGGTCACCAAGTGGGAGGTGGCAAGGCGCAGCCCCTTTAGGCCAAAATTGAGATCATGCAGGAGTGCAACCCCCAAGATCCAGACAGAAGTGAGAGCCTTTTTAGGCCTCACTGGATGCCACAGGAGATGTGTCAAGGGGAATGGCAACATTATTGCCCCCCTGACAGAGCTGACTTCCAGGAAGCAGTCATATCAGGTGATTTAGAAAGAGGCATTTAAGAAAGTTTTTCACACTTAGAAGTAGGACATGTGCACAGCACCCATGCCTAAGGCCCCTGACTTCTCCCGAGAATTAATTGTGCAGACACAAGCCTCAGAGCATGGCGTAGGAGCTGTGCTCTCACAGCTGAATGAAGAGGGCCTGGATCAGCCTGTAGCCTACACCAGTAGGAGGCTACTTCCCAAGGAACAGAGGTGGAGAGCAAAAGAAAAGGAAGCCTTTGCTGTGGTCCGGGCTCTGAAGAAGCTGAGACTATGGGGGTCATTACAACCCTGGTGGGCGGTGTTAAAGCGGCAGTAAAACGCCAACAGGCTGGCGGTAAAAAAATTGGAATTATGACCGTGGCGGAAACCGCCAACAAAGACAGACACTTTAACACTCCGACCGCCACGGCGGTACAGACAAACAGCGCGGCGGTCACCGCCAACAGACAGGCGGAGGACAATGTACCACCCACAGTATCACAACCTACCAATCCGCCACCTTTTCCGGGGCGGATTCACCGCGGATAAAAACACGGCGGAAACAGCCATTTGAAAGGGAAAACGCTCACCTCTTCACACTCCACGAGGAACGACGACACCATGGAGCCGGAACTCCATATTCTGCAAGCGAGAGTCTTCCTGCACCTATAGGAGGACCAACAACGCCGGCGGCGAAGACCACGGTGAGTACTGCACCTACGGCATAGGGGAGGGGGAGGCAAAAACACAGGGACACACACAACCAACATCCCAACCCCCACCCCGACCCTCACCCACTACAACACATACACCAATGCATATCCAAACATTACAGTAACAACCCCCAACCCCCCTGAAGAATGCAAAGACAAAAGGAAATGAGTTGAACCATTGTAATATATCAAAATACAGTAACCAAATATATACAGATATATATATACACATTAAACAAAATATACAACCTTATTAGTAGTGCAGGTAATGCACCATTCATTGTCCGTGGACCACTGGGCCCAAAATGCATGGGTGAGGCCCACACTAGATACCTGATCAAAACGGAGAGAACACTGCAGGGGCATCAGATAGAAATACAACAGGCACCTCAGGGGGAAGGGAAGGGGGGGCACCTCAGCCGGATGAGTGCACCACGCCAGATCCACGAGGGGGCTCCATGCCCATTGATGTATCCTGGGGAGTGCAAAGCCACAGTCTCTCAAGTCTCTACAGTGGGTGGGCTGCCCACTGTACCATCCTGGGGAGTGCAAAGCCACAGTCTCTCAAGTCTCTACAGTGGGTGGTTTGCCCACTGTACCATCCTGGGGAGTGCAAAGCCACAGTCTCTCAAGTCTCTACAGTGGGTGGGTTGCCCACTGTTCAATCCTGGGGAGTGCAAAGCCACAGTCTCTCAAGTCCCTCCAGTGGGTGGGTTGCCCACTGCCATATCCTGGGGAGTGCAAAGCCACAGTCTCTCAAGTCCCTCCAGTGGGTGGGTTGCCCACTGTTCAATCCTAGGGAGTGCAAAGCCACAGTCTCTCAAGTCTCTACAGTGGGTGGTTTGCACACTGTACCATCCTGGGGAGTGCAAAGACACAGTCTCTCAAGTGGATGCATGTCTCCACTGGTTCTGGAGGGGGACTGGTGCCCAGAGTGCTTCATCCTGTGCAGGATAGATGGAGTGGATGCATATCTCCACTGGTTCTGGAGGGGGACTGGTGCCCAGAGTGCTTCATCCTGTGCAGGACAGACGGAGTGGATGCATGTTTTCACTGGTTCTGGAGGTGGACTGGTGCCCAGAGTGCTTCATCCTGTGCAGGATAGACAGAGTGGATGCATGTCTCCACTGGTTCTGAAGGGGGACTGGTGCCCAGAGTGCAGCACTCACCCCGTGACGGTCACAGTTCCGTCACTGCCCCTGCCGCTAATGGGCTAGCGGTGCTTGCCATGGCGGTCTTTGCCCTGTTCGGCGGTGCTTGAGTAGGCAATTTCTGACCTGTTCAGCGGTGCTTGCCCTGTTCAGCGGTGCTTGCCATGGCGGTCTTTGCCCTGTTCAGCGGTGCTTGAGTTGGCAGTTTCTGACCTGTTCAGCGGTGCTTGCCCTGTTCAGCGGTGCATTCCATGTCTGTCTTTGCCCTGTTCAGTGGTGCTTGAGTTGGCATTTTCTGACCTGTTCAGCAGTGCTTGCCCTGTTCAGCGGTGCTTGCCATGGCGGTCTTTGCCTTGTTCAGTGGTCCCTGGCCTGTTCAGCGTTGCTTGCCAGGTCGGTCCTACATTGCCCAGCAGGCCTGGTACTGGCGGTCCTTCATGGGTCAGCTGGGCTGAGGCTTGCGGGGCCCTCCTGGCCAGTGACTCTGGGGCTGGCGGTGGCCTCCTGGCCAGTGACTATGGGGCTGGCCTTCTGGGCAGTGACTCTGGCGGTGGCCTCCTGGCCAGTGACGATTGGGCTGGCATCCTGGGCAGTGACTCTGGCGGTGGCCTCCTGGCCAGTGACGATTGGGCTGCAGTGGCCTCCTGGGCAGCGGGGATGATGGCGGTCTTCTCCACCGTACTGCTCCTCCCAGACTTTGGAGATTTCTTCTGCCCCTTCCCCACCTTGGGAGGAGTCACAGCTGAGTCGACACTACCCCCGGGACCCTTATGAGCGGCTTTGCTGGCTGGAGTCTTCCCCCTCTCCCGCCGGGCACTGTCCAACTTCTGGTGCTTCACGGGGAGGAGTGGCTGTGCTATGGCTCCGTGCCACACTGGCTGGCCTGGTGGCCGGTGCACTCCACATACCTGCAACAGACACCACTGGTCCCGGCGATTTTTTGGCTGAGGTGCTAGTACGGGACCTATGAGTTGGAGGGAGGGGGGCGGTGGGAAAGAGGTCAAGGTTGGCCAGGAAAAGTTTCTTAGGAACACTGGGACGGGTAGCTGGAGGGGGTTTGGGAGTGAAGGAAGAGGTAGTGGTTGTAGGAGGTGTATGTTTGGTGACTTTGGGTGAAGGTGCATGGGCTGGAGGCTGTCGTGAGGTGGATGGCTGTTGGGTGGGTGTGTGCCTGCGTTTGTGTATCTTCGGAGGGGGCGTCACAGACACACTGGGAGAGGACACAGGGGACGTGGAAATGGGAGTGGGGGTGGTGAGTGCACGTGAGCGGGGTGTGGTGGTGGGTGTGCTGATGCGGGACGTAGTGGCTGTGGTGGTAGTGCATGCAGTTGAGAGTGTAGACGAGACTGGGAGGGAGGAGGGAGACGACGAGGAGGGGGACACAGTGGAGGCAGTGGATGTTGCTGTGTCTGTATGTGTGTGATGCTTGTGTGAGTGCCTGTGGGATGTGTGGTGCTTATGTGTGCCTGAGCTTCCCTTCTGTGGTGAGGTGTGTGCAGGCTGGTCTGATGGTGTGCTTGGGATAGGCTGGGGTAGAGGGGATTGGGTCTGGGTGGAGGAAGTTGGAGGGGGGAGGCTAGAGACAGGGACAATGGCTGCCATCAGTGCTGAGGCCAGAGTTTGCAGGGTTCGATGAAGGGCAGCCTGACCAGAATGAATGCCCTCCAGGAATGCATTTGTGTGTTGCAATTCCCTTTCTACACCCTGGATGGCATTCAAAATGGTAGACTGCCCAACAGTGAGGGACCTGAGGAGGTCAATGGCCTCCTCACTGAGGGCAGCAGAGGTGACAGGGGCAGGGCCTGAGGTGACAGGGGCGAAGGTGATGCCCACCCTCCTGGGTGAGCGGGCACGGGGCGAAGGCTGAGGGGCTGCTGGGAGGGCGGTGCTGGTAGGGGGGGTGGTGGCTGTACCTGTAGAAGTGGGGGCCAACACAAGGGAGCTCCCATCAGAGGACGAGTCTGTGTCGCTGGTTGCTGATCCTGTGACCGCCGTGTTGCTCCCCTCGCCCTCTGTCCCACTGGTGTATTCCGAGTCCGTGGTGTGGCCCTCCATGGCAATGTGGGATGCAGCTCCCTCGTGCTCCGGTGCCACTGTACCTCCGCCTGATGATGCTGATGCACACAAGAACAGGGAGACCACAAAAAGGAAGGGGGAACGACAGAAGAAAGACAGGTTGAGTGCATGTCTTACCGCTACTGTTGGCAAACAATACAGACACAGCAGCCCCCTGCACTACGTCGCGCTGTTGGGCTCTACAGATGCAATTCCTGGGATATGTCCTACATGGCTATGGTCGACATCTGCACACATAGATGACACAGGGGAATGTATACCTGTACTTGGCACCCTACAGAGGTTGGGGTGGGGTGCCACATGGCCTGCATTACAGAGGGACCTAGCCTATGGAACTCGCCCTGACCTAGGGAAACCCACAGCCCTCCTCCCCCACCCAGACACCTTCACTGCGCGCAAAGTCCGCTGAATGATGTTGTACTCCCCCCCTTGTGTCTGCTGTGATGCCCTCAGGCGCCCATCAAACTCAGGGTAGGCCACCACCAGGATCCGGAACATCAGGGGGGTCATGGTTCGACGGGCACCCCTCCCACGTTGGGAGGCCATCCCCAGCTGAGCCTCCGCCGTCTTCTTGCTCCAGTGGCGAATGTCCTCCCATCTTTTCCGGCAGTGAGTGCTCCGTTTGTGGTGGACCCCCAGGGTCCGGACGTCCTTGGCGATGGCACGCCAAATATGCTTCTTCTGGTGGGCGCTGACCTACATGACATGTACAGGGGAGGAAGAGAAGTCATTACTAACTGCACCGTCGAAGTGAGTGGCCCACATCCCTACCCTGGCCATGTGGCACATGCATTCACAGTCCTTCAAGCACGCAGAACTGTGCCCCTTCATTCTTACAACCAGCTCTCTCCACACAGGCATAACCCATACAACGTGCTCCCTGTGTACTTACCTGTTGGTCTGGAGGACCGTAGAGTAGCGTGTACTGGGGGAGGACCCCGTCCACGAGCTTCTCCAACTCCTCTGCAGTGAAGGCAGGGGCCCTTTCCCCAGACGCACAAGACATTGGCCCTCATTCTGACCTTGGCGGGCGGCGGAGGCCGCCCGCCAAAGTCCCGCCGTCAGGTTACCGTTCCGCGGTCGAAAGACCGCGGCGGTAATTCTGACATTCCCGCTGGGCTGGCGGGCGGCCGCCTTCAGGCCGCCCGCCAGCCCAGCGGGAAAGAGGCTTCCACGATGAAGCCGGCTCGGAATCGAGCCGGCGGAGTGAAAGCTGTGCGACGGGTGCAGTTGCACCCGTCGCGTATTTCACTGTCTGCGCAGCAGACAGTGAAATACTTGTAGGGGCCCTCTTACGGGGGCCCCTGCAGTGCCCATGCCAGTGGCATGGGCACTGCAGGGGCCCCCAAGGGCCCCGCGACCCCCCCTACCGCCATCCGGTTCCCGGCGGTCGGACCGCCGGGATCTGGATGGCGGTAGGGGGGGTCGGAATCCCCTCGGCGGCGCAGCAAGCTGCCCCGCCTTGGAGGATTCAATGGGGCGGCGGGACACTGGCGGGAGACCGCCAGTGTTGCCGGTCCGACCGCGGCTTTACCGCTGCGGTCGGAATCCCCATTGGAGCACCGCCGGCCTCTCGGCGGTGCTCCCGCGGTCCTCCGCCCTGGCGGTCTTTGACCGCCAGGGTCAGAATGACCGCCATTGTCTCTTCCAGACCGAGGTCACAGCAGCACTTGCAGTGTAGGTCCTCTCCTGTCGAAGATCAGGTATCGAGTGATTGAACAGATTGAAAATGGCGGTCATGTCCGCGGCGGTGTGTACCATCACCGCCGGCGTACATCGTCATTGGTTCCTGGGACCCCTAGGGTCCAATGTTAACCAATGCAGCATTGCGCTGCGGTCTTCAACCGCATACCGCAATGGTGTACAACGCCAGCGCAGTTACCTCACATCTCATTGTCCCACTTTAGAGGTCAGGCAGCCGCCATTTCAGGGGCCCACATGGCCTAATTACCAACTGCGTCACACAGACCTAGGCCTTGTCGCGCAACACAAATACAGGCCAGATTTTGTGTATGAATGGTGTTCTGTGTAGACTGTGGGTACATACCTCTGAGTTGTTTGACTCTGTAGTCGCTGTTGTCATTCCTAGGCACCGTCCGCTGGGACATGTGAGGAGATGGCGGAATCCTCTGGTGTACCGACCACTGGTGGACCTGTCGACAATGGAGGAAAGACATTTGATCATCACCTACAGGTTTGACCGTGCCACAATTCAGGAACTGTGTGCCCAGTTGGAGCCAGACCTGATGTCAGCAATCCGCCATCCCACAGGGATCCCCCCTCAAGTGCAGGTGCTATCAGTGCTCCATTTCCTTGCAAGTGGGTCATTTCAAACAACAGTGGCCATGACATCAGGGATGTCCCAGCCTATGTTTTCCAACGTGTTGTCCAGAGTGTTGTCTGCCCTGCTGAAACACATGCGGAGCTACATCGTTTTCCCTCAGGTGGAGGATTTGCCTACAGTTAAAGGTGACTTCTATGCCCTTGGACATATCCCCAACATCATAGGTGCCATTGATGGGACCCATGTAGCTCTGGTCCCCCTCCACAGCAGTGAACAGGTGTACAGGACCCGGAAGAGTTATCATTCCATGAATGTACAGATGGTATGTTTGGCAGACCAGTACATCTCCCAGGTAAATGCTATGTTCCCTGGCTCTGTGCATGACGCCTACATCCTGCGGAATAGCAGCATCCCTTATGTGATGGGTCAACTCCAGAGGCACCGGGTGTGGCTATTAGGGGACTCTGGTTACCCCAACCTGCCATGGCTACTGACCCCATTGAGGAATCCCAGGACAAGGGCAGAGGAACGCTACAATGAGGCCCATGGGCGGACTAGGCGGGTGATCGAACGCACCTTCGGCCTCCTGAAGGCCAGGTTCTGGTGCCTCCATATACAACTTGGCTTTGCGACGACAGGTGCCTTTCTGCAGGAGGATGGTCCAGATGATGGTGTTGTGGCAGCTGTGGAGCCTGTGGACAGTGATGAGGAGGAAGCAGAGGAAGAAGACATTGACAACAGGGACTCAGTTATCCAGCAATATTTCCAGTGACACACAGGTGAGAACACATTCCTGCCTACTACAAGTACTTTAACACTTCTACCTCTATCCTCTCTGTCAATTTCAACGAGTATTTGGTAATTGAGTTGTACATTTCCCTTACGGTTTCACAGGTGTGGTTTCCAACGTGTGTCATCTGCTTAGATTCCTCATGGACTTGAGATGTGTGACATAGATATGTTGACATTACATTTGAAAACGCATTTTGTCACTGTCATTGCTAATACACATTTTCGAAATCATAGACTGACTCCAGATTGTTTTGTGCTTCAAGGGTGTTTATTGAAGTGCTCAATATTGGGGGGGGGGTTGTAAAATGGTGAGGGGTGATGGTGGAGGACTATCCTTGGCAGAGTCCAGTCTATTAGTCTCACAGGTGCATTGCCCATATGGGCATAGGAAGTGGAGCTCGGGCAGTTCCAATATGGACAGGGTTACAAAGTGGGACAGTAGGATGACAATCAGGTTGGTCTCATTTCTTGGCGGGGGTCTTGGCATCGTGCTCTGTCTTGTTCCTGGATCTCAGGGAACGTTTGCGGGGTGGTTCTCTGTCTGCAGGGGGTGGGGTGCTGGTGTGGTGGTCCTGTGGCGGAGCGTCCTGTCCACTAGCGCCGGCGGAGGTGGTGGGCAGTTCATCATCCATGCTAGTGTCAGGGGCCCCTTGGACTGCCACAGTGTCCCTCCTGGTGTTAAGTATCTCCTTCAGCACCCCTACGATGGTGCTCAAGGCAGAGCTGATGGTTCTGAGTTCCTCCCTGAACCCCAAATACTGTTCCTCCTGCAGCCGCTGGGTCTCCTGAAACTTGGCGAGGACCGTTGCCATTGTCTCCTGGGAGTGGTGGTATGCTCCCATGATGGAGGAGAGGGCCTCGTGGAGAGTGGGTTCCCTAGGCCTGTCCGCCCCTTGTCGCACAGCAGCCCTCCCAGTTCCCCTGTGTTCCTGGGCCTCCATCCCCTGGACCGTGTGCCCACTACCACTGCCCCCAGGTCCCTGTTGTTGTTGGGGTGGTGGGTTATCCTGGGTTCCCTGTAGTGGTGGACACACAGCTGATTAACGTGTCCTGGGGACGGAGGTATGGGCCCGCTGGGTGGGTGCTGTGCTGGTGTTACCAGAGGGTGGAAGGTCTGTGGTGGCCTGTGACTGGGTGTGGGGAACCGACTGTCCCGAGGTCCACGATGGTCCGGGCTGGTCATCTTGATCCCGTTGGACAGAGCTGCTGTCATCACTGTGGGCCTCTTATGTGGGTGGGGTGGAGATGTCTGGACCATCCTGTCTGGTGACGTTGGGTAGTGGTCATGCAGGGGTGTAAAAGCATGATTATTGCATCTGTGTGTGTCATGTGGGCAATGGGTGGGTGACCGTGTACCCCAGTGCTAGCATTCCTGTGTGGGGGCTTGTGTGATGATGGTTGAGGGGAGTGTTATGGGTATGTGCAGTGGGCATGCTTTAGTGATGGGTCTCTGTAGGAAGTTGGCTCTGTATGTACTATTTCAAAGTAAGAAATAGCATGCACAGAGTCCAAGGGTTCCCCTTAGAGGTAAGATAGTGGCAAAAAGAGATAATTCTAATGCTCTATTTTGTGGTGGTGTGGTCGAGCAGTAGGCTTATCAGAGGGTAGTGTTAAGCATTTGTTGTACACACACAGGCAATGAATGAGGAACACACATGCAGAGACAATTCCAGGCCAATAGGTTTTTGTATAGAAAAATATCTTTTCTTAGTTTATTTCAAGAACCACAGGTTCAAGATTCACAAACAATACTTTAAATGAAAGGTACTTCACTTAGGAACTTTAGGAACTTTGAATTAGCAAAAGAGCATATTCAGTTTTCACACAAATGGCATATAGCTATTTTAAAACTAGACACAGAGCAATTTTCAACAGTTCCTGGGGGAGGTAAGTGTTTGTTAGTTTTGCAGGTAAGTAAACCACCTATGGGGTTCAAAGTTGAGTCCAAGGTAGCCCACCGTTGGGGGTTCAGGGCAACCCCAAAGTTACCACACCAGCAGCTCGGAGCTGGTCAGGTGCAGAGGTCAAAGTGGTGCCCAAAACGCATAGGCTTCAATGGAGAAGGGGGTGCCCCGGTTCCAGTCTGCCAGCAGGTAAGTACCCGCGTCTTCAGAGGGCAGACTAGGGGGGTTTTGTAGGGCACCGGGGGGACACAAGTCAGCACAGAAAGTACACCCTAAACGGCACGGGGGCGGCCGTGTGCAGTGTGCAAACAAGCGTCGGGTTCGCAATAGGTTTCAAAGGGAGACCAAGGGGCCTCTTCAGCGATGCAGGCAGGCAAGGGGGGGGCTCCTTGGGGTAGCCACCACCTGGGCAAGGGAGAGGGCCACCTGGGGGTCGCTCCTGCACTGGAGGTCGGATCATTCAGGTCCTGGGGGCTGCGGGTGCAGTGTCTTTACCAGATGTCGGGTCTTTGAAGCAGGCAGTCGCGGTCAGGGGGAGCCTCGGGATTCCCTCTGCAGGCGTCGCTGTGGGGGCTCAGGGGGGTCAACTCTGGCTACTCACGGTCTCGTAGTCGCCGGTGAGTCCTCCCTGTGGTGTTTGTTCTCCACAAGTCGAGCCGGGGGCGTCGGGTGCAGAGTGCAAAGTCTCACGCTTCTGGCGGGAAACGTGCGTTGTTTCAAAGTTGCTTCTTTGTTGCAAAGTTGCAGTCTTTATGGAGCAGAGCCGATGTACTCGGCAGTTCTTGGTCCTTCTAGATGCAGGGTAGTCCTCTGAGGCTTCAGAGGTCGCTGGACCCTGTGGAACGTGTCGCTGGAGCAGTGTCTTTAGAAGTGGGGAGACAGGCCGGTAGAGCTGGGGCTAAAGCAGTTGGTGTGTCCGTCTTCTCTGCAGGTTTTTCAGCTCAGCAGTCCTTCTTCGTCTTAGGTTGCAGGAATCTATCTTGCTGTGTTCTGGGAGCCCCTAAATACTCGATTTAGGGGTGTGTTTAGGTCTGGGGGGTAAGTAGCCAATGGCTACTAGCCCTGAGGGTGGCTACACCCTCTTTGTGCCTCCTCCCTGAGGGGAGGGGGGCGCATTCCTATCCCTACTGGGGGAATCCTCCATCTGCAAGATGGAGGATTTCTAAAAGTCAGAGTCACCTCAGCTCAGGACACCTTAGGGGCTGTCCTGACTGGCCAGTGACTCCTCCTTGTTTTTCTCATTATCTCCTCCGGCCTTGCCGCCAAAAGTGGGGCCGTGGCCGGAGGGGGCGGGCAACTCCACTAGCTGGAGTGCCCTGGGGTGCTGTAACAAAGGAGGTGAGCCTTTGAAGCTCACCGCCAGGTGTTACAGTGCCTGCTGGGGGAGGTGAGAGGCAGCTCCACCCAGTACAGGCTTTGTTACTAGCCACAGAGTGACAAAGGCACTCTCCCCATGTGGCCAGAAACATGTCTGGTGTCTGGCAGGTTGCTAAAACTAGCCAGCCTACACTGGTAGTCGGTTAAGGTTTCAGGGGGCACCTCTAAGGTGTCCTCTGGGGTGTATGTTACAATAAAATGTACACTGGTATCAGTGTGCATTTATTGTGCTGAGAAGTTTGATACCAAACAGTTTTCAGTGTAGCCATTATGGTGCTGTGGAGTTTGTGCACGACAGACTCCCAGACCATATACTCTTATGGCTACCCTGCACGTTTTGCTTAGACACTGTAGGGGCATAGTGCTCATGCACTTATGCCCTCACCTATGGTATAGTGCACCCTGCCTTAGGGCTGTAAGGCCTGCTAGAGGGGTGACTTATCTATACCTGTAGGCAGTGTGAGGTTGGCATGGCACTCTGAGGGGAGTGCCATGTCGACTTACTCGTTTTATCCCCACTAGCACACACAAGCTGGCAAGCAGTGTGTCTGTGCTGAGTGAGGGGTCCCCAGGGTGGCATAAGACATGCTGCAGCCCTTAAAGACCTTCCCTGGCATCAGGGCTCTTGGTGCCAGGGGTACCAGTTACAAGGGACTTACCTGGATGCCAGGGTGTGCCAATTGTGGAAACAAAAGTACAGGTTAGGGAAACAACACTGGTGCTGGGGCCTGGTTAGCAGGCCTCAGCACACTTTCAAATCATAACTTGGCATCAGCAAAGGCAAAAAGTCAGGGGGTAACCATGCCAAGGAGGCATTTCCTTACAGTGTCCATGCTTTGTTGTGTCATGCTGGGCTTGGTGTTGGGATGGGTGGTTTGTGTTATTAGTACATTTGTGAGGAGTTCGAGTTATTGGGGAGGGGGCGAGGGCGGGGGTCTGTGATAGCATGCAGGTAGGGTGGGGGATATGATAGTTAAGATTTGACTTACCAGAGTTCATTCCTCCACCGACTCCTGCGAGGCCCTCAGGATGCAGAATAGTCAAGACCTGCTCCTCCCATGTTGTTAGTTGTGGGGGAGGAACTGGGGGTCCGCCGCCAGTCCGCTGTACCGCGATGTTGTGTCTTGAGACCACGGAACGCACCTTCCCCCTCTTCCTGATGTTGTCCCGATTTCTTGGGTGCTGTCCCACTGCATTGACGCTGTTGACTATTCTTCGCCATAGCTCCATCTTCCTAGCTATGGAGGTGTGCTGCACCTGTGATCCGAATAGCTGTGGCTCTACCCGGATGATTTCCTCCACCATGACCCTGAGCTCCTCCTCCGAGAACCTGGGGTGTCTTTGCCGTGCCATGGGGTGGTGTAGGTGATGTGTGGAGTGGTGTATGTGGTGATAAGTGTGGTGACATGTAGTGGTGTGTGGTGTTTTGTGCGTGGAAGTAGTGTGGGTGATGGTGTTGAGTGCCTGTGGCTGCTAGTTTGTGGATGGTGGTGTCTCTCTCTGGCCTTCTTTCTGAAATCTTTGTCGTAGGGGTTTGTGGGTGATGTGGGTCTGTGTTTTATATTGTATTGGGTGTGTGGGAGTGGTGTGTGTATGTGTATCAGGTGTGTTTATTTCGAATTGTCCAATGTGGCTGTGTTTTGTAAGAGTGTGTGTATTTTGAGCGCGGCAGTGTGCACCGCCAATGGAATACCGCGGTTGAAAGACCGCTGCGTGGATTCGTGGGTCGTGATAGCATGGGCGTATTTCTGTTGGTGTGACGGTGGAGGTTTTGTTTTTGGCAGTTTATCACTGACCTTTGGTGTGGCGGACTTGTGTGGGTGTCTGAATTTTGTCGGATTTCGGGATGTGGGTCGTAATAGCTGTGGTGGAATTCCGCGGCCGCGGTGGTGTGTTGGCAGTCTTCTGCACTGCAGTAAGCAGCTTTTACCGCCAATGTTGTAATGACCCCCTATAATTGTTTGGTATTCACTTCCGGGTTCAGACAGACCACAGGCCCCTCAAATGGTTAATGCAGATGGATGGTGAGAGTCCCAAACTGTTGAGGTGGTCCACCTCACTACAGGGAATGGACTTTACAGTGGAACACCATCCTGGAACAAACCACACTAATACTAATGGTCTCTCCAGATTATTCCACCTTAGTTAATAGAAAAACCAAGGGTTTGGGTAGCTCTCTGTAATTTCAGCCGGGGGGGGGCAATAAGTTAGACCGGGCATCCTTGGTGTGGTCTTGTTTGACTTTTTTGCCTTATGACCTCCTGTTTGCTGAATTCATTTTTGTTGGTCGTAGAACTCTGGGCACTTTACCACTACTAACCTTTGCTAAAGAGCGTGTGCTCTCTGCTTACAACATGGAAACGTTGGCTAATGCATAATTAGCACATTTAATTTACTTATATGTCCATAGTATGCCCAGGGCCTGTAAATTAAATGCTACTGGTGGACCTGCAGCACTGATTGTGCCACCCACTTCAGTAGAACTTTAAAAATGACTCAGGCCTGTCATCGAAGAGCCAGTGGGTGCAGTTGTAAACTCCCATGATGACCTGCCACCTTAACCCACTTGCCAGGCCCAAACCTTCATTTTTAATACATATAAGGTACACCCAAGGTAGACCCTGGACATGTTTAGATAGTACAAAGCTCCCAAATTTGTTTTTCCCAACTCCAAGGTCTATCTCTCCCATAGGATAACTTTGGGATTGCCTTGTTACATTTTATAAGCGTAATTTCTGATTGGTTTGAGCTGGAACCCCCAAGCTTGGTGTTTCTAGAATCACAATTTAAAATCACAACTTATGGTGAAGTTGGATTTTGAATTGTAATTCTGAAAATGCCACTTTTAGAAAGTTGGCATTTTCTTACTTTAACCATCTAGTGCCTTCTCCCTCTCTCTGAATACACACCTGGGTGGGTGACAGCTTGGCTCCAGTGCATTCCCTCCAGAGATCCACACACAATGGGTGCTTAGGTGTGACTGAGTGGCTATCTACTTGTTGATGGGCCATCCTGGCAGGACAGGAGGGAGGAGCTGACACTTACACCTGAATAGGCTGTCTTGATCCCATACGAAGAGCTGCATAACCCCCAGTAGTAAGTCTGTAGCTAGGTCAGAAGGAGCAGGGACTCTTTGCACTTCAAAGGCCTCTCTTTGAAGACTCCACCCCTTCAAAGGCACCACTGGGTATAAGAACTGGTCTTACGAAACCACCAAATCAGTACACATCTGGACCTGAGGGCATTCTGACAGGAAGAAGGAATGCCGTGCTGCTGAAGGGACTGTCACTCTGCTGGACTTTGCTGGACTTCCGCTGGCCTACTTCCCTGGGAGTGAGAAGGGCTGGACCTGCATCTCTACATCCCCAGAACCAAGGTTGATGTAAGGGCTTGCTGGCTTGCTCACTGTTCTGTAGTTTCAGGGACATCAAAGACTTCTCTTTCATCTAAAAACAGCACCTGGACTTTGTTTGTATTCAAGTTTTACTCTGCCAAGTGGTGCCAACCCAGTTCAGAGCCCTGGTAAGTGAGTATAAAGTGGTGCATCCGCCATAACCTGCACATCAATGCCGTTGTGTCCATCAGAACCAATGCATTGCCTGATGGGAGATCAGCTCTGATGCATCATCATTGTTGCAGGGACTGGACCAGCGCATTGTACTAGAAATTGCTGCTCCACATTTGGAACCACGCATTGCTGCCACTGCATGGAGAAGATCGACGAATCACCCCTCAAGGGTGGAATAATCTGGCGCATCACATTCGGAACCACCCTACTGGGAACCGGTGCATCGCACACAGAACAGATGCTTTGCAGCAGTTGCATGGAGAAATCTGTGGCCACACCCCAACTGCATGGCGCTCATTGCCGCATCTTGTGCTATGACAAGTGTTAGACCTGACAGCCTTAGGGTAGTCACCCCTGACTTTTTGCCTGCCTCCCTCCACTTTTTGGACACTGTTTTTGCTGGTTTATAGATTCTGCGCACTTTACCCCTGCTAACCAGGGCTAAAGTGCATATGCTCTCTCTCCTAAAACATGGTAACCTGGAATCATACCTGATTGGACTATTACTTTACTTATAAGTCCCTAGTAAGATGCACTTTATGTGCATAGGGCTGGTGAATTAAATGCTACTAGTGGGCCCGCAACACTGGTTGTGCCACCCACTTAAGTAGCCCCTTTTCCTTGTCTCAGGCCAGCCATTGCAAGGCCTGTGTGTGCAGTTTCACTGCCACGTCGACTTGGCATTTAAAAGTACTTGCCAAGCCTAGAACTCCCCTTTTTCTACATATAAGTCACCCTTAATGTGTGCCCTAGGTAACCCCTAGAGCAGGGTGCTGTGTGGGTAAAAGGCAGGACATGTACCTGTGTAGTTATATGTCCTGGTAGTGTAAAACTCCTAAATTCGTTTTTACGCTACTGTGAGGCCTGCTCCCTTCATAGGCTAACATTGGGGCTGCCCTCATACACTGTTGAAGTGGCAGCTGCTGATCTGACAGGAGCAGGAAGGTCATATTTAGTATGGCCAGAATGGTAATACAAAATCCTGCTGACTGGTGAAGTCGGATTTGATATTACTATTCTAGAAATGCCACTTTTAGAAAGTGAGCATTTCTTTGCACTTAAATCCTTCTGTGCCTTACAATCCACGTCTGGCTGGGCTTGGTTGACAGCTCCTTGTGCATTCACTCAGACACACCCCAAACACAGGGTACTCAGCCTCACTTGCATACATCTGCATTTTGAATGGGTCTTCCTGGGCTGGGAGTGTGGAGGGCCTGCTCTCACACAAAGGACTGCCACACCCCCTACTGGGACCCTGGCAGACAGGATTGAACTGAAAGGGGACCTGGTGCACTTCTTAGCCACTCTTTGAAGTCTCCCCCACTTCAAAGGCACATTTGGGTATAAAACAGGGCCTCTGCCCTACCTCATCAGACACTTGCTGGAGAAGAAACCTGAACCAGAAACTACATCCTGCCAAGAAGAACTGCCTGGCTGCTCAAAGGACTCACCTGCCTGCTTTCTACAAAGGACTGCTGCCTTGCTGTTGCCCTGCTGCCTTGCTGAACTCTTGTCTGGCTGTGAAAGTGCTCTCTAAGGGCTTGGATAGAGCTTGCCTCCTGTTCCTTGAAGTCTCAGGACCAAAAAGACTTCTCTCTTTTACTTGGACGCTCCGTGCGCCGAACATTTCGACGCACAGCTTGTTTCGCGGCGAGAAAAACGCTGCACTCCGACGCTGATCGACGCAACGCTCTTGGGACGATCGAAGATCCGACGCACGGCCTCGCAGGGACAACGCCGGCCGACCTCTAGAGGAGAAATCGAAGCGACGCCTGCCGTGAGATCGTAATTTCAACGCGCAGCCCCGCAGATCGAAGTCTAGAGGAGAAATCGACGCGACGCCTGCCGTGAGATCGTAATTTCGACGCGCAGCCCCACAGACCGACGCGCAGCCGGAGAACAAGCAGGAAAATCCACGCACAGACCCGGGACATCTGGTAATCCCCGCGATCCACAGAAAGAGACTGTCCGCGCGCCGGAAAACGACGCCCGACTTCCCCGCGTGGAAAATGACGACGCAAGTCCGTGTGTGCTGGGGAGAAATCGACGCACACACCCTTTTTCCACGCACCTCTTCTCTTGTGGCCCTCTGAGGAGATTTTTCCACGCTAAACCAGGTACTTGTGCTTGAAAGAGACTTTGTTTATATTCTAAAGACTTAAGACACTTTGGCCCTCATTCTGACCTTGGCGGGCGGCGGAGGCCGCCCGCCAAAGTCCCGCCGTCAGGTTACCGTTCCGCGGTCGAAAGACCGCGGCGGTAATTCTGACTTTCCCGCTGGGCTGGCGGGCGGTCGCCTTCAGGCCGCCCGCCAGCCCAGCGGGAAAGAGGCTTCCACGATGAAGCCGGCTCGGAATCGAGCCGGCGGAGTGGAAGCTGTGCGACGGGTGCAGTTGCACCCGTCGCGTATTTCACTGTCTGCGCAGCAGACAGTGAAATACATTTAGGGGCCCTCTTACGGGGGCCCCTGCAATGCCCATGCCAGTGGCATGGGCACTGCAGGGGCCCCCAGGGGCCCCGCGACCCCCCCTACCGCCATCCGGATCCCGGCGGTCGGACCGCCGGGATCTGGATGGCGGTAGGGGGGGTCGGAATCCCCTCGGCGGCGCAGCAAGCTGCGCCGCCTTGGAGGATTCAATGGGGCGGCGGTACACTGGCGGGAGCCCGCCAGTGGTGCCGGTCCGACCGCGGCTTTACCGCCGCGGTCGGAATCCCCATTGGAGCACCGCCGGCCTGTCGGCGGTGCTCCCGCGGTCCTCCGCCCTGGCGGTCTTTGACCGCCAGGGTCAGAATGACCGCCTTTATATCACTTTTCAGTGATATCCCTACAATTTCCCATTGCAACTTTATTCTTTTTGACCTACAATTATCCTGATAAATATTATATATTTTTCTAAACACTGTGTGGTGTATTTTTGTGATGCTATATGGTGGTATTGTATGATTTATTGCACAAATACTTTACACATTGCCTTCTAAGTTAAGCCTGACTGCTCGTGCCAAGCTACCAGAGGGTGGGCACAGGATAATCTTGGATTGTGTGTGACTTACCCTGACTAGAGTGAGGGCTTTTGCTTGGACAGGGGGTAACCTGACTGCCAACCAAAAACCCCATTTCTAACAACAAGGATTAAGGAACTGTTGATCAGCAGGCCCTGTGCAGGTTTTGTAGCCAGCCTGCGCTTCATCACGTCAGCGTGAATTCTGACGTAAGAACTGATGGGCATATTTATGAGCCCCTTATACCACAGCTGCATCACCTTTTGTGATGCAACGGCTACGCAAACCTTGCAATCATAGACTATGCAAAGCCACTTTGCATGGCTTTGAATGGCCTCTTAGTTATGGAGTAAGACAAGGCAATGCAAATCACGGTGTTTCCTTACTCTGCACAAGGAAGGCATTGTATTCTGCAGCACACCTAGAAAGAAAAAGCCTCCCAGAATTGTTTTTGTGCTGGAAGGTGCCCCTTCCTCCACAAAACAATCCTGCATGCAACACAGATACCCTTGCACTATGGTTCAAGGGTGCCTGCGTTGTTACTAGGTTGCCAAAACATCCCCAGCCCAGTGGGAAAGGACAGGATTTCACCCTATGCTATATGGTGAATTCCTGCCCTTTCCCTATGACTCAGGGCAGCGAAGCAAGGTGACTTCCTGCACTGCCCTGCGCCAAAAGCTCATAAATATGGGCCTATATTTGTAAGAATATGGGTCGTTAGTTGTGTTTTCTTGGGTGGCAGCATCTAGGCTCTGGCCCACTCCAGAGGCAGAGATCAAGTGCGGCAGGGGAGCCCCACGTGTTGTGTTGCTGAAAGTAGGTTCAAGGTTTCCAAACTTCATCAGGACATACCATGGGTTCCATTGGGCTGATTAGGGCGGTCTTTGGCTCGTTTTGCTCCTGGTGGCGAGCCCTAGCCACCTAGAGCATTTCCTCAGGCCTCCACAGGTGATGAACTTTACTTTTCCTCTGATCTTCTGTCCTCCCTTGCGTAGATGTCCAGTCTTTTCCAGCAGGCTCCTCCTTCCAATAGTCCATGACAGATGCCTCCAGTTTTAGTGTCCAGCAGGAAGCACACCCAACAGAGTTCTCTCCTCTGTGCAGGACCAGTTAAGCAGAGTTTGGAGTATCCAGTAGGGCTGCAAGTCGGGTCTATCCTGAGGTGTCACATCACCTCTCCGCATCTGTCCCAACCTCCCTGCACAGTCTCCTGGGATAGCTCAAAATGGTGTCATCCAGGAGTCATTTGCCACATGTGCTCTGGTGGTCTCAACTCCACCCCTCACTGACATTACTGATGGGCCTTCCCCAACAAATTGTTAAAGGAGCTACTTCCCCTGCCCCCGGTTCGGCTCCAGAGGTCTGGACTCTGTTTATGGCCAGAGACAGGCCTTCTTCCTGGCACAGAATGACAGCTGGCTCCTATGGAATTGACTTGAGCAGTGTTTATTGCTCCCTTTGTGGGGAGAGGCCTTTGGTCCTACAACTGCAGAGAAAAGTAATTAACCCGGCCCAGCAGGGTCATAAAAGCCCTGGGCTCTGATCGTGAGCAGATACAGAGAAATATCACATTCCTGGATGACCCATAATCTCTACAGATATGCCTTTGAACTTTACAAAATTATTTTCATTGAGGTTACAATGTAGATCGATACAACTCTGGAGTCTGTATACCAAAGGAGAGCGGAGCTGCACCTTAAGGCAGCCTTCCCCTTAAGTGTATAATGAGGTGTCACTGCAGAGAAGACAGTGAAACACACTGACTTCCCTTATATGTGCCCACCCACATTATAAGGCCTATCCCTGGTCAATACCCAACCCTGCATGGTCCCTTCTGTGCCAGGCTACCTGTGCACAGTTCCTCAGCTGTGTACAACAGAGGTCTCTCACACGTTTACATGCATGTGCACATGTTTTCACATGCAATCAGCCAAGTCCTCTTACCCTTTGCTGTGCCACAGCAGCCTTATCTTAAAAGGTGGACACTGTTGGTAGACACGCACAGTTCATTTGCAATAAGTTTACAGTGGATGAGTCCCAGGTTATGAGGTTTTACTGCAGTAAAAGATATAAAACCAGGTGATCAAAAAGCAAAAAATCTGGGTCGACTATATGGGCAGAACTACTTTCTTACAATATTGCATTTTAATCTTAAAAAATCCATATCTTGACTTCTAGTTACTGGATTTTTGTCATTTTCATCCTGTTCTGTTCATTAAATTACGCTGTATTTTTCTTGCCTGGTGTGGATTATATTTGTGAAGATTTATCACTGTTTTACTGTTTTAACTATTGCACAAATACTTTACACATTGCCTCATACGTTAAGCCTGCCTGCTCTGTGCGAAGCTACCAGAGGGTGAGCACAGGTTTATTTATAGTGTGTATCTGACTTACCCTCACTTGGATTGTGGATCCTGCATCAACAGGGTGCATACTTCTGCAACCAGAAACCCAATTACTAACACCAGCTTACTAGTTAACTCATTATTAGCTCTCCGCAATGAATCACTACAAACAGAAAAGTGCCCAAGAGACCTGTGGAGAGTTCCAGTGGTGGTTATCAGCTGTCCCCAAAGTGGAAAAATACCCCATAGACTGTCCTATCTCACTCATCAATACTGAGGAAAAAATACTGGCTAAAGTCCTGGCACCAAAGTTAGATGGGGGTCATCTGTACTCTGGTCCACACCAATAAAAATGGTTTTATACCAGACACGTTCTCAGGAGAAAACATATGATATTTGACCTCCTCTGCCAATATCCAAGATGGGCAGTGTTACTAGCCTTAGACCTCAGAAAGGTGTTTGATTCAGTGTCTACGCCCTTCCTATTTCAGGTGCTGCATAGAATGAAATTTGGCCCAGTTCCTTTCATACATACAGCTCCTTTACAACTCCCCCTGGACCTGGATCTGCATCAACAGCCCGTTCTCCCATGCCTTCCCAATTGAGTGAGGAATAAGGCACGGTTGCCCACTATCCCCGCTCCTATTTGCCCTAATGATTGCAGTCTTCATCCGAATCAATGCCCAGGTATGGGTCATGGACCTAGGTGAAGTTGAGGAGGATCGAATCTTACTCTACACAGACAAAACACTTTTTTGCTTGGAACGCCCGCAGTTATCAGTCCCCTGCATCTTGCAGATGCTGAAGGTCCATAAAGAAGCCTCAGGACTCACAGTCGATTGGCATAAATATAACCTTGTTAATCGGGGGTGACTAACAAGGTGGCCCTACCAAACATCCCTACAATCACCCAGCCCATTCAAAAATTGAGCCTTCAGGTCTTCTTGAGACTAGAGGACTATTGAGAGCAAAATGTGGAACTGCTACTAACCAAACTTAAATCACAACTGGCAGCTTGAGGCCGGCTTCCACTTTCAATCATGGGGCAAATAGCCCAATATAAAATGGTTTCCCTCCTACAACTGCTTTACATACTCCAAAACTACCCTCACCCACTGCCTGGCACCTTCTTCAGCAGACTCTGAACCATTCTTTTTAATTACATTTGGGAGAATGGCCCCCACACTTTCATTCTTTAAAGTGGTACAGTCACCATAGGTTGGGTACTTCGGCTACTGGATATAGAACTCTTCTATCTGATGGCCCACAAGCTCCCTATACCCTATACCCTAACTTTACATGGACCAAGATGACCCCACGATCCAACAAGAGCTCAGTGAAGTCTAGAAATATGGGGTGTTAACACTCCTATACAAAGTCAAAACACCAGTGAATCTCCCCCTGCTACGAAGCTGATGAGTGAATGCTAGCTAAAGGCTCTGAAACATATTAAATGGATGAAGTGGCCCACATGGGCAACCACGTTATGGGCGGGCGATTGGCTACCCTCAGCCATGCACCTTGCAGGGTTCGAGGCATGGGACAAAATAGGCATAACAAAATTAGGGGATGTCTGAGGCACATCACACATGAAATCGTATGCAGACCTCGGAACTGAATTCGACCTTCACAGATCACAATTCTTCAAGTTCCACCACTTAAGGCATGCCCTGGAGGCACATAAGCAGGGCCTCGATCCCATCCCAGTCAACAACTTGCTTGAAACTCACTTGATATATGAGGTAATTGTAGGAAAGTACCACCTTGCCTGGCATGTTACCCCCATTTTCACTGTATGTATGTTTGTTTTAGCCCCTGTGTCACTGAGATCCTGCCAGGCAGGACCCCAGTGCTCATAGTATGTGCCCTGTATGCGTTCCCTGTGTGGTGCTTAACTGTATCAATGAGGCTCTGCTAACCAGAACCTCAGTGTTTATGCTCTCTCTGCTTTCTAAATTTGTCACTGCAGGCTAGTGACTAAATTTACCAATTCTCATTGGCACACTGCTACACCCATATAATTCCCTTGTATATGGTACTGAGGTACCCAGGGTATTGGGGTCCCTATGGGCTGCAGCATTTCTTTTGCCACCCATAGGGAGCTCAGACAATTCTTACACAGGCCTGCCACTGCAGCCTGAGTTAAATAACGTCCACGTTATTTCACAGCCATTTTTCACTGCACATAAGTAACTTATAAGTCACCTATATGTCTAACCCTCACTTAGTGAAGGTTGGGTGCCAAGTTACTTAGTGTGTGGGCACCCTGGCACTAGCCAAGGTGCCCCCACATTGTTCAGGGCAAATTCCCCGAACTTTGTGAGTGTGGGGACACCATTACACGAGTGCACTATACATAGGTTACTACCTATGTATAGCATCACAATGGTAACTCCGAACATGGCCATGTAACATGTCTAAGATCATGGAATTGTCACCCCAATACCATTCTGGTATTGGGGTGACAATTCCATGATTCCCCGGGTCTCTAGCACTGAACCTGGGTGCTGCCAAACTGCCTTTCCGGGGTTTTCACTGCAGCTGCTGCTGCTGCCAACCCCTCAGACAGGATTCTGCCCTCCTAGGGTCTGGGCAGCCCCAGCCCAGGAAGACAGAACAAAGGATTTCCTCTGAGTGTTACACCCTCTCCCTTTGGAAATAGGTGTGAGGGGCTGGGGAGGAGTAGCCTCCCCCAGCCTCTGGAAATGCTTTGATGGCCACAGATGGTGCCCATCTCTGCATAAGCCAGTCTACACCGGTTCAGGGATCCCCCAGCCCTGCTCTGGCGCGAAACTGGACAAAGGAAAGGGGAGTGACCACTCCCCTGACCAGTACCTCACAGCGGAGGTGCCCAGAGCTCCTCCAGTGTGTCCCAGGCCTCTGCCATCTTGGAAACAGAGGTGTTGGGGGCACAATGGACTGCTCTGAGTGGCCAGTGCCAGCAGGTGACATCAGAGACCCCCTCTGATAGGCTCTTACCTCTCTTGGTAGCCAATCCTCCTTTATTGGTAGCCAAACCTCCTGTTCTGGCTATTTAGGGTCTCTCCTCTGGGGAATTCTTCAGATAACGAATGCAAGAGCTCACCAGAGTTCCTCTGCATCTCCCTCTTCGACTTCTGCCAAGGATTGACCGATGACTGCTCCAGGACGCCTGCAAAACTGCAGCAAAGTATCAAGGCGACTACCAGCAACATTGTAGCACCTCATCCTGCCGGCTTTCTCGACTGTTTCCTGGTGGTGCATGCTCTGGGGGTCATCTGCCTTCACCCTGTACTGGAAGCCAAGAAGAAATCTCCTGTGGGTCGACGGAATCTTCCCCCTGCTAACGCAGGCACCAAAAGACTGCATCACCGGTCCTCTGGGTCCCTTCTCATCCTGATAAGCGTGGTCCCTGGAACACAGTAACTCTATCCAAGTGACTCCACAGTCCAGTGATCCTTCAATCCAAGTTTGGTGGAGGTAAGTCCTTGCCTCCCCACGCTAGACTGCAAACCTGTGTACTGCGTGATTTGCAGCTGCTCTGGCTTCTGTGCACTCTTCCATGGATTCCTTTGTGCACAGCCTAGCCTGGGTCCCCAGCACTCCCTCCTGCAGTGCTCAACCCTCTGAGTTGGCCTCCGACATCGTGGGACCCTCCTTTGTGACTCTGAGCCAGCTCTGGTTCACAAATCTTCTAAGTGCCTGCTCCGGTACTTCTACGGGTGCTGCCTGCTTGTGTGGGGGCTCTCTGAGTTGCTGAGCACCACCTCTGTCTCCTCCTCCAAGCGGCGACATCCTGGTCCTTCCTGGTCCCCAGCAGCACCCAAAAACCTCTACCGCAACCCTTGCAGCTAGCAAGGCTTGTTTGTAGTATTTCTGCATGGGAACACTTCTGCTACCTTCAGCATGACGTGGGACATCTTCCATCCAAAGGAGAAGTTCCTAGTCCTCTTCGTTGTTGCAGAATCCTAAGCTTCTTTCATCCGGAGGCAGCTTCCTTGCATCTTCATCCGGGGTTTTCTGGGCTCCTGCCCCCCCTGGACACTATTGTGACTCTTGGACTTGGTCCCCTTGTCTTGCTGGTCCAGGTCCAGGAATCCGTCTTCAGTGCTTTGCTGGTGTTTGTGGTTCTTGCAGAATCCCCCTATCACGACTATTGTGTCCTTTTGGGGTAGTAGGGGTACTTTACTCCTATTTTTCAGGGTCTTGGGGTGGGGTATCTTGGACACCCTGACTGTTTTCTTACAGTCCCAGCAACTCTCTACAAGCTCCCATAGGTCTGGGGTCCATTCATGATTCGCATTCCACTTTTGGAGTATATGGCTTGTGTTGCCCCTAGACCTATGTTCACCTATTGCTTCCTATTGTAATTCTACACTGTTTGCATTACTTTTCTTACTATTACTTTCTTGTTTTGGGTTTGTGTATATATAACTTGTGTATATTACTTACCTTCTAACTGAGGGTACTCACTGAGATACTTTTGGCATATTGTCATAAAAATAAAGTACCTTTATTTTTAGTAACTCTGAGTATTATGTTTTCTTATGATATTGTGCTATATGATACAAGTGGTATAGTAGGAGCTTTTCATGTCTCCTAGTTCAGCCTAAGCTGCTTTGCCATAGCTACCTTCTATCAGCCTAAGCTGCTAGAAACACCTCTATTCGACTAATAAGAGATAAGTGGACCTGGCACAGGGTGTAAGTACCACAAGGTACCCACTATAAACCAGGCTAGCCTCCTACATTGGGGGTGCAGCGGTGGGATAAGTACTTGCAACTGCTTTACCACTTTGTCATTTGGGCCCATATTTATACTTTTTGACGCTAAACTGCGCTAACGCAGTTTAGCGTCAAAAAATTTAGCGCCGTCTAACGCCATTCTGAAGCGCCATGCGGGCACCGTATTTATGGAATGGCGTTAGCCGGCGCTAGCAGACCGGCGCTGCCTGGTGTGCGTGGAAAAAAACCACGTAGACCAGGCAGCGCCGGCGTAGGGGGAAAATGGCGTTAGGGCGTCTTAAAATGGGGCAAGTCAGGTTGAGGCAAAAAAATCGCCTCAACCCGATTTGCGCCATTTTTTTCGACGCCCAGACGCCATTTAAATGACTCCTGTCTTAGTAAAGACAGGAGTCATGCCCCCTTGCCCAATGGCCATGCCCAGGGGACTTATGTCCCCTGGGCATGGTCATTGGGCATAGTGGCATGTAGGGGGGCACAAATAAGGCCCCCTATGCCACCAAAAAAAATTAAAAAAAATAAAAAATGATACTTACCTGAACTTACCTGAATGTCCCTGGGATGGGTCCCTCCATCCTTGGGTGTCCTCCTGGGGTGGGCAAGGGTGGCAGGGGGGGTCCCTGGGGGCATGGGAGGGCACCTGTGGGCTCATTTTGAGCCCACAGGCCCCTTAACGCCTACCCTGACCCAGGCGTTAAAAAGTGGCGCAAATGCGGGGTTTTTTGACCCGACCACTCCCGGGCGTGATTTTTGCCCGGGAGTATAAATACGACGCATTTGCGTCGCCGTCATTTTTTTAGACGGGAACGCCTTCCTTGCATCTCATTAACGCAAGGAAGGCGTTCACGCAAAAAAATGACGCTATTTGCCCATACTTTGGCGCTAGACGCGTCTAACGCCAAAGTATAAATATGGCGTTAGTTTTGTGCCGAATTTGCGTCGAATAAAACGACGCTAATTCGGCGCAAACGGAGTATAAATACGGGCCTTGGTACTTTTCATAAGAGAATCATATACCAAATAGTTCACTATATGTACACTTAACCAAAAAAGTTTACTTTTCTATTCTAAAACTTTTAACAAAGTTCTGAAAAGTTTTTGAAAACTTCTAAAAGTTTTCCCAAAGTTTGAAAAGGTTTTTCTCTGTACTTTCTAAGGTTCTAAAACTTTTTCTTTCTCACTTTCCTTAAACCTATACTATCATGTCTGTTGTAGAGCCTACTCCCAAAACTGTTAAGGCAACATATGAGAGTTTAAGCTACAAAAGTTTAAGGGGTCTCTGCCTGGATAGCGGTTTGAGTATGGGAAAGAATCCTACAAAAGAGTTTCTCTTTAACATGCTTGTTGTAGATGACCAGAACCAGTCTGAACCATCACATGAGAGGTTAGAAAAGGGAGAAGCTTCCCAGTCAGATTCAGAGGAGTCCCCTGGAGAAGCTGGGGAGGGTTCTTACAAGGGTCTGCCCCCTAGCAGGGCACCTAGTGATGCTGGTAGTGATAGAGGTTCCCACAACAGTAGGGCATCCTTCATCCCTAGAGGCCAGGGGCCAGATGTAAAAAGGGTTTTGCGACTCGCAAACAGCGAAAAACGCCGTTTGCAAGGCGCAAAAGCCTCTCCGATATGCAGAAATGCATTTTGCGAGTCTAATCCCTTCCTATTTGCGACTCGCAATGCTATGGAATTTCATTTGCGACCGCGAAAGCGGTTGCAAATGAAATCACAGTTACCATCCACTTGAAGTGGATGGTAACCCAGTCGCAAACGGGAAGGGGTCCCCTTGGGACCCCTTCCCCTTTGTGAATGGAAAAAATAAATAAATTTCAGAGCAGGCAGTGGTCCAATGGACCACTGCCTGCTCTGAAAAAAACCGAAACTAAAGGTTTCGGTATTTTTTTTCAAGTGCAGCTCGTTTTCCTTTAAGGAAAACGGGCTGCAGATGGAAAAATAAAAACTGCTTTATTAAAAAGCGGTCACGGACATGGTGGTCTGCTGTCTCCAACAGGCCACCATCCCCGTGAGAGCCCATACTCGCAATGGGGTCGCAAACTGCGACCCCATTGCGAGTTGCAGAAGGTGTCTGAGACACCTTTCTGCATAGCAAATTGCGACTTGCAATTTGCCAGTCGCAAGGACTCGCAAATTGCAAGTCGCAATTTGCTTTTTTGCTACATCTGGCCCCAGGTTACTAGGGTCCAGACAGTTAGGGACAGGTCCCCCTCTGAAACTTCCCACATTTCCTCTGTGTCAAAGCATTCCCAACCCACCCACCCTGAGGATAACTTGTTAGAAAGGGAACTCAAAAAGTTGAGGGTTGAAGAGACCAGACTGAAGCTTAAACAGCAGCAGCTGGCCTTAGATAGGGAATCCCTAGACATAGAGAGGGAAAGACAGAGGTTGGGGTTAGTTCCCCATGGTGGCAGCAGCAGTATTTCTGATAGCAATCCTGTTAGAGAACAAGATACCAGGAATCTGCACAAGATAGTCCCCCCTTACGAGGAGGGGGATGACATTAATAAGTGGTTTGCTGCACTTGAGAAGGCCTGTATGGTACAGTTGGTCCCTCAAAGGCAGTGGGCTGCTATTTTGTGGCTATCTTTCATTGGGTAGGGATAGGCTCCTTACTGTTAGAGAAAGTGAAGCCAATAACTACAAAGTTTTGAAAGATACACTCTTGGATGGATTTGGCTTAACCACTGAACAATACAGGATTAAGTTCAGAGACACCAGAAAAGAGTCTTCTCAAGACTGGACAGATTTTGTGGACTATTCAGTGAAGGCCTTGGAAGGGTGGTTGCATGGCAGTAAGGTATCTGACTATGAAAGCCTGTACAATCTTATTCTGAGAGATCATATTCTCAACAATTGTGTGTCTGACTTGTTGCACCAATACCTAGTGGACTCTGATGTGACCTCTCCCCAAGAATTGGGAAAGAAGGCAGAGAAATGGGTCAGAACAAGAGTGAACAGAAAAAGTTCATACAGGGGGTGACATGGATGGCAAGAAGAAGGATGGTAAGTCTTCTGAGAAGGGTGGGGACAAAAGTAAGCATTATGAGTCTTCATCAGGCCCACAAAAATCCTCTGGGGGTGGTGGGTCCAAATCCTCTTCCAAAAATCAACCTAAAAAGCCTTGGTGTTATTTGTGTAAAGTCAAAGGCCATTGGTCAAGTGATTCCACTTGTCCAAAGGAAAACACCAAACCTCCCACCACCACAACCCCTGCTGAAAATTCTAGTGCCCCTAGTAATAGCAGTGGTAGTGGGAAATCTACTACTAATAGCCAATTCAAGGGTGTAGCTGGGATCACTATTGGCAATGTAGTTGGGGTTGGTCTTGTTAGGGAGACCACAGAGGCTGTTTTAGTCTCTGATGGTGGCATTGATTTTACCACCTTGGTTGCGTGTCCCATTAATATGGATAAGTACAAGCACCTTCCCCTAATCAATGGTGTTGAGGTTCAGGCCTACAGGGACACAGGAGCCAGTGTAACTATGGTGATAGAAAAACGGGTCCACCCTGAATAACACATACTTGGTCAACAGTACCAAGTGACAGACGCTCATAACAACACTCTTAGCCACCCCATGGCGGTTGTGAATCTCAACTGGGGGGGGGGGGGGTTACTGGTCCAAAGAAAGTTGTGGTAGCCACAGATTTACCTGTAGACTGTCTACTAGGAAATGATTTGGAGACATCAGCTTGGGCAGATGTGGAGTTGTAGGCCCATGCAGCAATGCTGGGCATTCCTGGGCATATCTTTGCTTTATCCAGGGCTCAGGCCAAAAAGCTAAAAGGACAGGGTAACTTGGATCCTGGAACAATGGACCAAGTGCTCCCTAAAGCTAGGGGTAAGAAGGCTAAATCCCTACCCACTATCCCTCCCTCTACAGATGATTCCCCTTCTGAGGAAGAGGAATGTCCTCCCTGTGCAGAACCTACACCAGAGGAGCTGGCAGCAGACACTGCTGAGCTTTTGGGTGGAGGAGGGCCTGCCAGGGAAGACCTGACTGTGGCACAGCAAACCTGTCCCACATTAGAGGGTCTCAGACAGCAAGCTGTCAAGCAGCAAAATGGGGATGTCAGTGACAGTCATAGGGTATACTGGGAAGATAACCTCTTGTACACAGAGTCAAGGGACCCAAAACCTGGAGCAGCCAGGAGATTGGTCATTCCCCTGCAGTAAAGAGAGTTTCTTCTCACCCTAGCACATGACATTCCTTTACCTGGGCATTTGGGCCAGACGAAAACTTGGGAAAGACTTGTCCCCTTGTTTCACTGGCCTCATATGTCAGAGGACACCAAAGATTTTTGCAAGTCTTGTGTGACCTGCCAAGCCAGTGGCAAGACTGGTGGCACTCCAAAGGCCCGTCTAATTCCACTTCCAGTGGTTGGGATGCCCTTTGAAAGGGTAGGGGTTGACATAGTTGCCCCCCTTGACCCTCCTACTGCTTCAGGTAATAGATTTATCTTAGTGGTAGTGGACCATGCCACAAGATACCCTGAAGCCATACCTTTAAGCACCACTACTGCTCCTGCAGTGGCAAAAGCCCTCCTGGGAATCTTTTCCAGGGTGGGTTTTCCTAAAGAGGTGGTGTCAGACAGAGGTGGTAACTTCATGTCTGAATACCTAAAAGCAATGTGGAAGGAGTGTGGTGTTACCCACAAGTTCACCACCCCTTACCATCCACAAACAAATGGTCTGGTTGAGAGGTTTAATAAAACTCTCAAAGGTATGATAATGGGACTCCCTGAAAAACTCAGGAGGAGATGGGATGTCCTGTTACCTTGCCTCCTTTTTGCTTACAGGGAGGTACCCCAGAAAGGAGTGGGCTTCAGCCCCTTTGAACTCCTCTTTGGGCACCCTGTAAGAGGTCCACTTACTCTTGTGAAGGAGGGTTGGGAACAACCTTTAAAAGCTCCTAAACAGGACATAGTAGACTATGTACTTGGCCTAAGATCCAGAATGGCTGAGTATATGAAAAAGGCCAGTAAAAACCTTCAGGCCAGCCAGGAGCTGCAAAAGCAATGGCACGACCAGAAGGCTGTCCTGATCCAGTACCAACCAAGACAGAAGGTGTGGGTATTGGAGCCTGTGGCCCCAAGAGCACTCTAAGACAAATGGAGTGGACCCCATCTAATTGTTGAGAAAAAGGGTGAGGTTACCTATTTGGTAGACCTGGGCACTGCCAGGAGTCCCCTTAGAATGATTCATGTCAACCGCCTGAAACCCTACTATGACAGGGCTGATCTCACCCTGCTCATGGCAACAGATGAGGGACAGGAAGAAGAGAGTGACCCTCTCCCTAATCTCTTCTCCACCACTGAAGCAGATGCCTTAGTCGAGGGAGTAGTTTTAGCAGATTGTCTGACTGCAGAATAGAAAGACAACTGCATCAATCTCCTAAACCAATTTTCAGACCTCTTTTCACTTGTACCAGGTACAACATCCTAGTGTGAACACACAACTGACACTGGAGACAGCCTGCCTGTCAAAAGTAAAATTTATAGGTAGCCTGACCATGTCAGAGACTGCATTAAATAAGAGGTGCAGAAAATGTTGGATTTAGGGGTGATTGAACCTTCTGAAAGCCCATGGGCTAGCCCAGTGGTGCTTGTACCTAAACCTCACACCAAAGATGAATAGAGAGATATGAAGTTTTGTGTAGATTACAGAGGGCTCAATCAGGTAACCAAAACTGATGCTCACCCTATACTCAGGGCAAATGAGCTCATTGATACACTGGCTTCTGCCAAGTATCTTAGCACTTTTGATCTAACTGCAGGGTATAGGCAGATTAGATTGGCAGAACATGCTAAACCCAAGACTGCATTTTCTACCATTGGAGGGCACTACCAATTCACAGTAATGCCCTTTGGTTTGAAAAATGCACCTGCCACTTTTCAGAGGTTGGTGAACACAGTCCTGCAAGGGTTGGAGGCTTTCAGTGCAGCATATCTAGATGATATTGCTGTCTTTAGCTCAACCTGGGATGATCACCTGGTCCACCTATGGAAAGTTTTGGAGGCCCTGCAAAAGGCAGGCCTCACCATCAAGGTCAAGTCCCAGATAGGGCAGGGGAAAGTGGTTTATCTGGGTCACCTGGTTGGTGGAGAACAGATTACACCACTAAAGGGGAAAACCCAGACTATCATGGATTGGGTGCCCCCTACAACACAGACCCAGGTGAGAGCCTTTTTAGGCCTCACAGGGTACTAAAGGAGATTCATCAAGAATTATGGCTCCATAGCAGCCCCTCTTAATGATCTCACTAGCAAGAAAATGCCTTAGAAGGTGTTATGGACAGCTAGCTGTCAGAGAGCTTTTGAGGAGCTCAAACAGGCCATGTGTTCTGCACCTGTCTGAAAAAGCCCATGTTACTCCAAGAAATTCATTGTTCAAAATGATGCATCTGAATTAGGGGTAGGGGCAGTACTATCACAACAGAATTCTGAGGGCCAGGATCAACCAGTTGCTTTTATCAGCAGAAGGTTGACCCCTAGAGAAAAGCGTTGGTCTGCCATAGAGAGGGAGGCCTTTGCTGTGGTCTGGGCACTGCTGAAAAAGTTGAGACCATACCTGTTTGATACTCACTTTATTGTTCAGACAGACCACAAACCTCTACTTTGGCTAAAACAAATGAAAGGTGAAAACCCTAAATTGTTGAGGTGGTCCATATCTCTACAGGGAATGGACTATACAGTGGAACATAGACCTGGGAGTACCCACTCCAATGCAGATGGACTCTCCACTTAGACAATGAAGACTCATCAGGATTTGTCCTTCGTTTGGGGGTGTTGTGTAGGAAAGTACAATCTTGACTGGCATGTTACCCCCATTTTCACTGTATGTATGTTTGTTTTAGCCCCTGTGTCACTGGGATCCTGCCAGGCAGGACCCCAGTGCTCATAGTATGTGCCCTGTATGTGTTCCCTGTGTGGTGCCTAACTGTATCAATGAGGCTCTGCTAACCTGAACCTCAGTGTTTATGCTCTCTCTGCTTTCTAAATTTGTCACTGCAGGCTAATGACTAAATTTACCAATTCTCATTGGCACACTGGCACACCCATATAATTCCCTTGTATATGGTACTAAGGTACCCAGGGTATTGGGGTCCCAGGAGATCCCTATGGGCTGCAGCATTTCTTTTGCCACCCATAGGGAACTCAGACAATTCTTACACAGGCCTGCAACTGCAGCCTGAGTGAAATAACGTCCACGTTATTTCACAGCCATTTTTCACTGCACATAAGTAACTTATAAGTCACCTATATGTCTAACCCTCACTTAGTGAAGGTTGGATGCCAAGTTACTTAGTGTGTGGGCACCCTGGCACTAGCCAAGGTGCCCCCACATTGTTCAGGGCAAATTCCCCGAACTTTGTGAGTGCGGGGACACCATTACACGCGTGGACTATACACAGGCTACTACCTATGTATAGCATCACAATGGAACTCCGAACATGGCCATGTAACATGTCTAAGATCATGGAATTATCACCCCAATACCATTCTGGTATTGGGGTGACAGTTCCATGATCCCCCGGGTCTCTAGCACTGAACCTGGGTGCTGCCAAACTGCCTTTCCGGGGTTTCCACTGCAGCTGCTGCTGCTGCCAAACACCTCAGACAGGATTCTGCCCTCCTGGGGTCTGGGCAGCCTCAGCCCAGGAAGGCAGAACAAAGGATTTCCTCTGAGAGAGGGTGTTACACACTCTCCCTTTGGCAATAGGTGTGAGGGGCTGGGGAGGAGTAGCCTCCCCCAGCCTCTGGAAATGCCTTGATGGGGGCACAGATGGTGCCCATCTCTGCATAAGCCAGTCTACACCGGTTCAGGGATCCCCCAGCCCTGCTCTGGCGCGAAACTGGACAAAGGAAAGGGGAGTGACCACTCCCCTGACCAGTACCTCCCAGCGGAGGTGCCCAGAGCTCCTCCAGTGTGTTCCAGACCTCTGCCATCTTGGAAACAGAGGTGTTGGGGGCACAATGGACTGCTCTGGGTGGCCAGTGCCAGCAGGTGACGTCAGAGACCCCCTCTGATAGGCTCTTACCTCTCTTGGTAGCCAATCCTCCTTTCTTGGTAGCCAAACCTCCTTTTCTGGCCATTTAGCCCCTCTGGGGAATTCTTCAGATAACGAATGCAAGAGCTCACCAGAGTTCCTCTACATCTCCCTCTTTGACTTCTGCCAAGGATTGACCGCTGACTGCTCCAGGACGCCTGCAGAACCGCAACAAATTAGCAAGACGACTACCAGCAACATTGTAGTGCCTCATCCTGCCGGCTTTCTCGACTGTTTCCTGGTGGTGCATGCTCTGGGGGTCATCTGCCTTCACCCTGCACTGGAAGCCAAGAAGAAATCTCCCATGGGTCGACGGAATCTTCCCCCTGCTAACGCAGGCACCAAAAGACTGCATCACCGGTCCTCTGGGTCCCCTCTCATCCTAACGAGCCTGGTCCCTGGAACACAGGAACTCTATCCAAGTGACTCCCACAGACCAGTGATTCTTCAGTCCAAGTTTGGTGGAGGTGAGTCCTTGCCTCCCCACGCTAGACTACAAACCTGTGTACTATGGGATTTGCAGCTGCTCCGGCTTCTGTGCACTCCTCCCCGGATTCCTTCATGCACAGCCTAGCCTGGGTCCCCAGCTCTGTGTCCTGCAGTGGTCAACCCTCTGAGTTGGCCTCCGACGTCATGGTACCCTCCTTTGTGACTCTGAGCCAGCTCTGGTTCACAAATCTTCTAAGTGCCTGCTCCAGTACTTCTGTGGGGGCTATCTGAGTTGCTGAGTGCCCCCTCTGTCTCCTCCTCCATGGGGCGACATCCTGGTCCTTCCTGGTCCCCAGCAGCACCCAAAAACCTCTACTGCGACCCTTGCAGCTAGCAAGGCTTGTTTGCGGTATTTCTGCGTGGGAACACTTCTGCAACCTTCAGCACGACGTGGGACATCTTCCATCCAAAGGAGAAGTTCCTAGTGCTTTTCGTTGTTGCAGAATCCTAAGCTTCTTCCATCCGGAGGCAGCTTCCTTGCACCTTCATCCGGGGATTTCTGGGCTCCTGCCCCCCTGGACACTATCGCGACTCTTGGACTTGGTCCCCTTGTCTTGCAGATCCTCAGGTCCAGGAATCCATCTTCAGTGCTTTGCTGGTGTTTGTGGTTCTGGCAGAATCCCCCTATCACGACAATTGTGTCCTTTGAGGGTAGTACAGGTACTTTAATCCTCCTTTTCCGGGTCTTGGGGTGGGGTATCTTGGACACCCTGACTGTTTTCTTACAGTCCCAGTGCCCCCCAACAAGCTCCCATAGGTCTGGGGTCCATTCGTGATTCACATTCCACTTTTGGAGTATATGGTTTGTGTTGCCCCTAGACCTATGTTCACCTATTGCATCCTATAGTAATTCTACACTGTTTGCATTACTTTTCTTACTATTACTTACCTGTTTTGGGTTTGTGTACATATAACTTGTGTCTATTACTTACCTTCTAACTGAGGGTACTCACTGAGATACTTTTGGCATATTGTCATAAAAATAAAGTACCTTTATTTTTTGTAACTCAGAGTATTGTGTTTTCTTATGATATTGTGCTATAAGATACAAGTGGTGTAGTAGGAGCTTTGCATGTCTCCTAGTTCAGCCTAAGCTGCTTTGCCATAGCTACCTTCTATCAGCCTAAGCTGCTAGAAACACCTCCAGTCTGCTAATAAGGGATAACTGGACCTGGCACAGGGTGTGAGTACCACAAGGTACCCACTATAAGCCAGACCAGCTTCCTACAGTAATAAAGAGTAAAGGGGTCTCCAGGCTATGTAGAACACTGGTAGCTAACTCCCCAGACCCTCTGATAAAACTGCAGGAACAATGGATGGCCAATGTGGGGGAATCAGATGATGACGATTGGTGAGACACCAAAATGCCAACTAGGACACAGGTCATGTCCTCCCAGCTATGTCTGGTATACTTCAAGTACTTCTACTGCATATACTATACACCAGAGAAATTACTCAAAATTAATAGATCCTCGACCGCCAAATGTACCTGCTGCCACACAGCGACGGGAACCCTGCTACATATGACTAACATGGTGGCCCTCCTGGAGATCCATGACCTTCGACAATCACCTGGCTATTCAAGTACTTGGTTCTTCAGGTCTTGCAGAGACCAAAGGACTATTGGGAGTTAAATGTGGAACCTTTACTAACCAGACTTGAATCACAACTGGCAACCTGGGGCCGGCTCCCACTTTCAATCATGGGACGAGTAGCCTTATATAAATTGGTTTCCCTCCCTCAACTGCTTTACATACTCCAAAACTACCCACACCAGCTGCCTGGGGCCTTCTTTAGCAGACTCTGAACCATTTGCATTTGAGTAGCGTTTGCAGCACCCTAGGCTACCCTGTAGACAATGAGCCTTGCAGGTCAATACACAGCATTGACGGAGGGTGGGATGGCAAGAACTTGTGGCAAGATACTTTATGATATTGGTTGTCTAGTAGCAAAAAGGGACAAAGCCAAACACTGGTGCTCACTAGAAGCTGTACCACTGGCAGAATGGCTACACAGATTGGACCAATGTGCACTAGCAGAGGCCACAGTAATAAAGGTTGCAGTTGTCCCAGGAAATATAGAAAGGTGTGAGGCAAATGGATGAAACATTTTCATGATGTACTACCATGATCCACTACTGATGTATTCCAGGAACCCGGGCATTGCCTGCCTGGGCACCCCAGATTCTTTTTATATGGCTTGCTTATAACAATGTGTCACAAAGGGGCAACCCCAGATGTACTGGTAACTTTGTTTGTTGTGGTGTCAGTTAGTTGTTGTGTCTTAACCATAAACACTACAATAAAAAAAGTTGAAAAAAGTGTAATTTAGAGTACAAATCTTACCACAGGTGCACAAAAACAATGAACGAAGAGAGAGGGATGCTGATAGCTACTGTTGCTTTTGTTCTGTAGCATTTAGCGCTATTTTCTTAGCACAGAATGCATACTTAGGCCCATTTAGGAGATGAGGGTACATTTTGCACTAGTAAATGAGCACTAAATGCTGGATTATGATTCTCATATAATTATGCCTAATTACAAGTACTTTTGCATTAATTACGAGTTATTGCACTAGAGAGAATTATGCCAGTTATACCCACCCTTAGTCTGAAACTTGACTGAGTGGTGCAAAGGAGTTGGTGTCATTAAGGTATTCAACGAGGTATATGTTGATGATCTCCTGGTAGCCAGGAGATCGTATGTAGTTTGCAAGCGTTGAAGGGTCCAGAAAGGGTTCATTCAGCAATGGGAGAACAGTTGTGTGTTTCCAGGCATCTTGAAGGTTGCTGAAGAGTTGTAGGCATTCAGAATGGGTGTGGCATGGTGCGGATTGGTTGCAGTCCTCTAGGGAAAGTGTGGTGGAGGCATGGGTCTTATTGGGCCCCTGAGTGGATGGACTTCATCATGGCAGCGGTTTCTTCTGGGGTGATACCAGGCCATGCGGTTATTATTCGTTCTTTGAATAAGATCAGGAGGCATCTGACAAAGTCGGCTGTGGGCCAAGGTTGCTGTAAATGGTGTTGATTCTGTTACTGAAGAATTAAGAAAGCTGTGGATGAAGCCTATGAATGTTGACTGCCAAATACTAAGAGTGCATAATCTTAATTTTTACCTCCTACCTCTTTTACTTACCACCAGACACTCCCTGCTTCTTTATCTCACTGTTTTGGGTTCTTTGTCATCTGTGCTTTCTCCCTTTATCACTGTTTTTACATCTTTTTCCTCCTCTTTCTTTCCCCGTTCTGTGTCTTCCCTCTATTGCTCTGGGTTAAAGTCTGATGAGTAATAATAAGTGATGATCCCAAAAAATAAGTGCAGATGCCCCTCACATCCCCGCAACCACCGGCTCAAACTAAGCACTATCAATTTGGGTCCTTCAAGGAACACAGTAACAGAGAGGAGCATTGAGGGTTCATTTAAACCATTGCTCAAATTACCAAGTATGCATCTGAAAGCTGGCCTCATCTAAGCTGTCTTGGCGCTCTAGGCATTGGTGAGCACTTTAGGCGTAACTCTAAGTAGATGTGCAGGGCAAGTCTAGTCTAGGTATACTACAGCACACATCACATTTGTAATAGTATGTATGTCTAGCTTAGGTCATGTGTTATACAACACTGCTGATATTATCTCATATATGTTAAGTACATTTGTAGAATAAGCAGTAATCAGAAAGAAGCACATAAACCCCAAAACTGAAAGTATGATTTGGTAATAACATAACGGATTGGCAACCTTGCAATGAGAATGGTTATCTCATGTCGAAACCACTAACCTGTTAAAGCAGATGGTAATGGCAATGTTCTCAACTCATTGTGGATACTGTAGCTTACTGGAGGATTATCTTCTCAACAAAACAAATTACTTTGTTTAACATCGCTATTTTTTAAGGTCCACAGCCCTAAATGGTTGCTAACATCTATTGACCACAGAGAAAAGTGAAAACAGTGCTAATGATAACTGAAAATATAGAAAACAACAACACAATGGGACTGAAACACTCTTATTTCCGCTGTCAGATATAAAATAAGATGTTTAGGGCCATATTGATGGCCTAGTTTGCGTCACTGTTGCACCATGTTGCATGGTGTAAAAGCAATGCAAACCTATTTTTTTTTTTTAAATATGTTTATTCACATTTTATCATGGGCTAAATACAAACAATAATATGACTCAACAGTTTCTTGTTGTATCATTCGCCAACGTTACTTGCTTCCACAGTGCACGTTTGTATTCGCCATTTATCTTATCTATGTTACCTTGTCTCTATGAGTGTGTTTCGTTGTTACACTTTCTCTGTCATGTGTTTGAGTGCAGCTTCTCCAGAAACCTCTGTCTTGTAATATGCTATCCCCCCCCCCCCCCTTCCATTTATCTTAACCAAACTCTTAACAACCTATTAACATGATGGCGCGCGTGGGAGCATGCTAAGGATAGTTACTGTAGGATGTGGGGCAGGCTCGTACCAGGGGGGATGCCCGGTTCTCCTTACCGTCTACATCCCAGTGTTGCCTCTCGGTCTCCCCGGTGTATCGTGTTACTCTCCGGGCCTGATTGGGAGGGGTCTGAGGGGGCCTATATCTTGGTCTGATTTCTTTTTATGTCTCACCCTTCTGTTGTGGGCCTGTCCTTCCCTCTCTACTCGCATGTCCCAACCAGTAATATGTGTCCTCTGTTTCTCATTATCAGGTCTCATTTGTCCGCTGTCGCCTTCTCCGCTCCTTCCTCTCCCTTGACTATTTGTTCCCACTTCATCAATATTTCTTCCCATGTTGGAGCAATGGGTGTTAGTCGTATTTCCCGCGCTTCTTCACATTTAAGGGCTTGTAGCTTGGCTCTGGCTCATTTCAGCCCGTCGCGTCTCCATTCACTCAGGGAGGGACTCCTAGGTGACCCCAAGCCAAGTGCTATTCATTTTCTAAATAGTACCAGTGCCAAATCCAGGAATCGTTCCTTTATCTTCCCCACTACTAATCCTGTTTTCAGGCCTAGGAGGCACACAGCTGGCGGCCGGGTTACCTCGATCTTGAGCAACTCTTTCAGTTCGGATACCACCGCTCCCCAGCCCCTCTGAATGTCAGGGCAGTGCCACACCATGTGGTCAAAGTCAGCATCCACCTCATAAAATTTAGGGCATACCTTGGGAGTTCCTCCGTATATTAAAGTCAATCTATGTGGGGTAAGGTACGTCCTATGTAAGTAGTTGAATTGGGTATATCTTAGTCGTGTGTTCCTTGATATGCCCTGCGGGTATGCTATTCCCTTCCGCCATTCAGAGACCGTGAGATCTCTACCCAAGGCCCTCTCCCATCTCTCCCTTTGAGGTTGTAGTGGGTCCAGTACGCTTTCGACCTGTGTCTTGTATAACTTCGTTATTAAGTGAGCGTCATCTCCTGCTGTCAGCACTAGGTGCAGTACTTTGTGTGTGGCCGGTTCCGCGTTTACCGTGTCCCAATGCTTCATTAAATTATGTGTTAGTCTCTTGTACTGGAGAAACTGTCCACTTGGTACCCCCCCATTTTCCATCAATTCCGTGAATGTCCTCAAAACACCGTTGCTAAAGAGGTCCCTAATTGTCTCTACTCCTGCTTTCCCCCATGTGCCTAGTCCGGTTCCCTTCCGGTCCCTGCCCTTCAATTCCAACAGGAGTACTGATAATGGTATTCCAGGCGAGTAAGCCGGTCCTACGCCCACCCTTTGTGTGCATCTCCTCCAGCAGACCAGTGCCACCTTTGTCATTCTACTTTTTTCCTGTGGTTCCACCTTCCGGTGTATCATCTGTGCTATGATGTCATCTCGGCTCATTTTGCTGCTCGTGACACATCTGTCCAGTCTGCTTCCTCCTGCCATCCACCTGGTGACCCACAGTAACTAGCACGCCAAGTAGTAGGACTCAAAGTCTGGGACACCAAGTCCACCCTCTAGAGTTGGCCTGCAGAGTATTGCTAGCGCTGTGCGCCTTCGACCTCTGTCCCATACCAGTTCCCTGAGCAAGGTATTCAACTCCCTGAACCACGATGCCGGGATCATCACTGGGAGGTTAACAAAATAGTAAAGGAGGCAGGGCAACATGACCATCTTAGATAGTGATATCCTGGCCATTGTCGGTAGCTTCAACGTCAGCCAGAACCTAACTGAGGTCCGAAGGGAAGAGAGTGCCCTTCCCAGGTTCCCATTTTGAAGATCTTTAACATCGTGGTACACCTGTACCCCCAAATATTTGATGGTTTGTGGAGCCCACACCATATCCGGAGGACAAGAGGATGGGCGTGTCAACCCTGCTGTGATAGGGAAGACAAACGTTTTGCTCCTGTTAAGTCGAAGCCCGGACATATTCCCGAAGCAGTACAATATTTGTAGTGCCCAGGGCAGTCCTGTCTCCCCGTCCCTAAGATAAATCAGGACATCGTCGGCATAAAGTGAGATTATTTGCTCCGTTTGTCCCCATTCTACCCCCCTGCCCGCTCCTTCCAGCCAAAATTGTGCCGCCAAGAGTTCAATAGCCAGGGCAAATAATAATTGGTGACAGTGGACAACCCTGCCTGGTGCCTCTGTGTATTGGATAGGGTTCTGAGATCGTCTTCCCAGTTCTTACTCGTGCCAGTGGAGATGTATATAACAGGTCCACCCATCTTACCCAATCTTCCCCTATCCCCATCCTAAGCATCACCTTTCATAAATAGTCCCATCTGACTGAGTCAAAAGCCTTCTCAAAGTCGATAGCTATTAGCGCACAAGTTGGGGGTCGTTCTGTAATTGTCTTCTGCAGTATGGCAAAGAGGCATCTGAGGTTCAGTGACGTACTACGGTATGGGACAAACCCATTCTGGTCCGCGTGGATCAGCTTTGATATATGCTGGAGCAATCGATTAGCCAGGACTTTGCTGAGGATTTTGAAATCGCTATTCAGCATGGTGCCTCTCTGAGAGAGTCTGGCAGTCGTCCGGCGCGCAGCATTTCTGCATATAATTCTACCAGCTGGGGCGCCAACAGTGTTGTGTATTTTTTGTAAAAATCCATTGGGAGACCATCTGTGCCAGGTGTCTACCCAGGGGCCAGCTGTGCGATAGCCTCCCTAACCTCTTCTATTGTCACCGGTTCCCCCAGTTCATCCCTCCCTTCATGCGCCAGTACAGTCAGTGAGAGTGGTTGTAGAAATGTATCTAGTCGTCCTTCCTCTATCTGGTTGGGGCTCCGGTACAAGTATGTATAATAGTCCCTGAAGGCGTAGTTTATAGGGCCTGGTCTGAATCTATGCTCGCCTTTCATATCCCGAATGCTCACGATGGGGGATCCCTCCCCTCCCGGCCTTACCAGCCAGGCTAACAGCTTACCTGCCCTCCCCTCTTCAGTTTGTATCAATGTTAAATATTTCTGTGTGCAGTGGCACATGAGCTGTTCTTCTACCTGGGAGTGGGTCCTCCTTGCCTGCATATATTGTTCCTGATTCGGCGTGCCTTGGCTCCCTGCCTTTTCTGCCTCATGTATGGTTGCCTCTAGTTTGGTTAGTTCGCGCTCTAGGGTGTGTTTAATACCCACCGTTTGCCCTATACAGTAACCTCTCGTTGCTACTTTAAGTGTTTCCCACTATATATGTCAGGTAGTGGCTGATCCTTTATTAATTTTAATGTGGTCTGTCAGGAATGAACGTAGCACCTCCCTGTATGCTTGGTCTTCAAGTGCGGCAGGTTTTAATCTCCATAACGGTATGGGGGGCCTATCCTCTGCGACTCTCCAGTTGAGTAATGGGGGATTGTGGTCAGATATTGTGCGTCCCAAGTATTCAGAGTGGGTCATTCCCTGTGCTAGGGCAGCTGAGCACACCACTCTGTCAATCCTGGTGTATATGTGGTGTAGCACTGAATAATATGAGTAATCCCTGTCCTCTGGGTGCTGTTTGCGCCAGACGTCAATCAGTCCCCAGTCATGCATCCATTCCCTTAGTTTTTGGGGTACTTTATGGACCGCTGCTCCGGGTAATGGCGGGATGGAGCGGTCCAAATCTATGTTCATTATGATACTGAAGTCCCCCCCAGCAATAACTCGCCGTGCTGCTGACGTGTGAAACGGCTCGACAAGCACTGCATAAAGGGAATCTGGTCCTGATTGGGGGCGTAAATACTTCCCAGCACCAATGGGGTCCCGTGGAGTTTCCCTTCCACCAATACAAACCTACCCTCCTGATCAATGTCAGTAGATACCACCTCAAAGGGGACACCTGCCCGCACCCAAACCAGTGCCCCCCTCGCCTATGCAGAATATTTAGTAGCGAACACCTGCCCTCTCCATCTACGCCTTAGCTTTTCCACTTTCGCTGCTGTTAGGTGGGTTTCCTGTAACATCTCTACATGTATGCCTCTCCTCTTTAGATAAGAGTATTCTGTGTCTTTTAACTGTTGACCCCATCCCTCTGATGTTCCACGTTAGAAAACTATAGTCTGTCATTTAAAAGCATCAAAGAGGGTCGGCCTAACCTACCACCCCGGTACTCCACATCCCTCCATCCGTTATTCTCGGTTGCTCAGTTATAATCTGTTGCCCCCAGGTGCCATCAAAACTTAAAATTGAAAATCCCAACTCCCCCTCCCCAGGGTGCCTCTGAAACTGTAGGTAGCCCAAATAACCAGTGCAACAGTGCAACTTTGTCATCAAAGTGAATATAGTTCTCGCCAGTCTAACTGAGTGGACAAGAAGTCGGTACAGGGGTGGGTGGGTCCATGCCCGTCGGGGCCTTCAAATACTCCGTGTGCCCCATCACCAGACCAGGTCGAATGCAGTTATCCCAAGTCATCTGCTGTTTGCGGAGTCACCCTCGGAGGTCACCCGGAGCAGCCGGAGCCCTCCGCTGATGAAGCTGTCGTGCCAACTGAGTCTCTCTCATTGCTCCCTGCAGGGGATGCTTCTCTGCCTATAGCAGCTGCCAATCTCAAGGCCTCTGTCCTCTCAGACTCCCTCTTTGATTTTGTCGGTCCGGATCGGAGTCGGTTCCGGCTCCGCCGCCCCCGGGAAGCTCCCCGCGTCACTCTCTCTGTGTTGTCCGATTTCGTAGGCCGCCCTGCTCATCCTCTATGGGTCTCTATCCACTCCCATGCCTCCTCTGGATTCTGGAAAAAAGTGGTCTTGTCCTCTGCGATCACTATCAATCTTGCTGGAAAAAGGAGGGAGTATGGATCCCTTCCTTTCTGAGGGCTCTCTTCACCGCCATGAAGGACGCTCTCCTAAGTTGGATGTCCATGGTAAAATCCGGAAAAAGAGTCACTTCTCCATTCGCCACCTTAAATGGTCCCGCCTCTCTGGCTCTCTGGAGTAGAATGTCTCTGTCTTTGTAGTGGAGCAACCTGACGACCACTGCACGGGGTGGTCTTCCTGTTGCCAGGGGTCTGGAGGGGACTCGGTGTGCCCTCTCCAGCGTAAAGAATGGTGTCAATTGTCCTGGTGCTACCACAGTGTGCAGCCATTCCTCAAGAAATTCTACCATATTTGTGCCTTCTGCTCCTTCCGGGAGCCCTACCACTCTTACATTGTTCCTTCAATTCCTTCCCTTCACGGCTTCTGCCCTGCACTCCAAGCGCATCACTCTGTCCGTGAGGCTCAGTATCGAGGCTTCTAGGTCTTTTTGTCTCTGTGTAATGTCCGCAAGCGTGGTCTCCGTTTCCTTGACCCTATCAGCAAGCTTCTGGTGGTCCGCACGTAGGAGGCCCATTTCCACCGCCACATGATTGATGTCATGCTTCAAGGTTGCTTTTGTGTCCTCAATTGCCCCCAGTATTTTATCTAGGGTATCTTGTACTTTGGTTTGCTGGAGGTCTCGCAGGTCCCCTCCACCGTGATCAGCGTTAGTGATGCTCTCCATCGCTTTACTGCCGCGCCGGCCCTTAGAGGTCATCAGCCCAGGGTGGCCCGGAGCCCGGGATCTTAACAGTGCTTGAGGCCAAAGACGCACCCCCGCCGGACCCTTCTATCTCTGGATCCAGTGCCTTCAGTTCAGGTTCTTTTACTAGCGCGGCGGTGCCCAGTAAATCCTCCTCTGGTTACCCCAGTTGTTCATACAAAGCGTGTTCTCTAGTATGCACTGTCCCAATGTGTAGGCCCCCCGGGCCCGGGCATGCCCCCTTCCAGGAATTGACGCCAGGTGTAGCCTTAGGCCTAGTGTCTTCTCCAATGGCTTGTCGGTGTACCCCTCCAGCTGTACTTAACTTGTATCTGAGTCTAGGCCTCGCAGTAAAGTCGGATTTATAGAGGGCCCCTCCTGGGTGTCCAGTTCCTCTTACCCCGGTGCTCGAGGGATCTAACAGGGTCCGAGATGTTTGGGGGCCTCTGCTCTTCTTCACCGGAGAAAAGTGTGGGTCTGGCAGGCCCAGCGCCATTCGCACGGTCCACCCGGGCAGGACTCCGCCTCCACCGCTCGGGCGGAGCGCAGCATGCCGCTCCCCCAGTCCGCAGGTCCCAACTGCACCTGCCGCTCCACCGCTCAGGGCGATGCGCCCTCTCCCCCTATCTAGGGGGCTGCGCAGCCGGCGCCACCCCTCCTCAGTTCCGTGGCACAGCATCTCCTCACCGTCACCAGGGAGACCAGCACTCGAGCCCTGGCTCCATTTTCTTCCTGGGCTCCAGTCGCAACGCTCCGCAGCTCTCCTCCCGGGGGGTTCATAAAAAACATTTTCGCACTGTCCCTTTGTTGAGGCCCTCCAGGCCCGGATATGACCTCCTCCAAGAATTGGCGCCAGGTGTAGCGCTAGGCTCCGCTCCACTTCGCACTTGACAAACTCATCGTCCACTGGGCCCCTGTTATCTTTGCAGAGAGCCTAATGTCTTCTCCAGTGTCTCGTTGGTGTGCCCCATCTGCTGCATTTGTTGCTGAGTCTAGGCCTCACTGTGAAGTTGGATTCATAGGGGGCTCCTCCCGGGGTGCCCGACTCTTCTCACCCCGGCGCTCGTGGGAGTCAGGAGGGCCCGAGGTGTTGGAGGGCCCCGCTCTTCCTCTCTGGCAAAAAATCTGGGTCTCGCAGGCCCAGCGCCGACCACCTCCACCGTTCCGTCAGAGCGTAGCACACCGCTCCCCCAGCCCGTAGGGGCCGACCGCACCCTCTGCTCCTCCACCAGGAGTTACGCGCCTCCTTCCCCCATCAAATGGGGCTGCGTGGTCGGCTCTGCTCCCCTTCGACTCCACGGCGTCAGCGGAGAGATCGGCATTCGAGCCCCCGGCTCCAGTTTCTCCCTGGGCCCCGGCTGAGACACTCCACAGCTCACCTCCTGAGGGGTCCCGGCGAACCAGAATCCCCTCCGCCGACTATTCTCTGTTCCAGTGACCCCCGATGCATGGCACTCCAAAGGATGGCCAAGGGATGGGGTTCGTTTTTGCGGATAATTAATAGGCCCCTCAGGAGCCAATGAATTAAGCGGCCGCCATCTTGCCCGGCCCAGCCACGCCCCCAAAGCAGTGCAAACCTTAAGTGAGATTTAGGAAGCCATGCAAGACCACCTTGCATGACCCAGCGTGGTTTCATAAATCTCGAGTAATGTAACACCACGCAAATCAGTGCGCTGCTGTGTGCCAAGGAGGTGTTTCTATGGGTCTTACGTGGTTGTTCCCAAGCAACATTCATGGATTGTTGTGCATATCCAGATTTACAAGAACTTGTAAACTTGGGAATGCGTCAAAAAGATACGCCTCCCAGGAGAGTCACAACGAGGAGAAATATCTTTATTTCTCCTTGTTTTCCCTCTTTCTATGTGTGCTGCATTCAGAGGAAAAAGCCTCCCAGGATTGTTTTTGTGCAAAAAGGTGTCTCTTCCTGCACAAAAACAATCATCCGTGCAACACAGGCACCCTTGAACCATGTACAGGGGTGCCTGCATTGGCGCTAGGCTGCCAAAAAGTCATCAGAAAAGGGGGACAGAATGGGAATGCGCCGTATTGGATCAATACGGCAAATTCCTGCCCATTCCCTGTGACGCAGGGCAGCACAGCAATGTGACATGCTGGACTGCTCTGTGCCACAAAGCCCATAAATATGGTCGTTGTGTACATCTATTTGGAATTATTTGTTACTGGATGCCAAGGAGTTTTTGGCACTCTGAAGAACTATTCCAAACTTCGGTAAGGACAGTTCATTTATAAGTTAGAATGTTATACCCCCTTAATTTGTTGTGGACTGTTTTTGTTCTCTATCAAGATCATTTAAAACTCTCCATTTGGAGGCACACGAGCTGCCAGCAAAGATGGCTGCCTGATATCGAAGCTCTGCGCATCATCGGACGCATTTTTGCCGGCGGAGCCATTTTTTTCCTTAATCTTTATGGTGTTTTGCTCACAATAACTGTTGGATGTTTTGTTGAGCATTTTTATTGTTTTAGAGGCCGCCTAGCTTCTTTTCCTGACTTTTAAATTGTGTTTTTACATTTCTCCTCATGAGAGCGGCCATTTTGAATAACTTTTGCTCACCAATACAATGTACTTATTTGTTTGTTCTTTGAATCTTTGATGGCTTTGCTTGCAGTTTTTGCTCAAGCCATTTAATTTATTTTTGCTGTCTCATCAACATATATTTGGAGTTCCTGTGTCACTCGTTTCCCTATTGAAGGCTTTTTATTTTTATATGGGCAAACTAAAGAAAATAAAATCTCTGTTGCGTCAGTTCTTCTCAACTGACAAACTTTTGCAGTTTTTACAATTGGATACTGCTGCTGCGGCGTCTTCTTCTTCCATGTCAAAGATGTCTTCCTCATCTTCTTCTTTGCCTAATATTTCTACAACTACTCATAAGAGGGTTGGGCGTGGCTAGGTCCACCAGCAAGATGGCCGTCACTCTTTGAGGCTCTGCTGGGGGCCTGATTTTGCAGTTATCCTTGGAGCAGCCCTTTTCAACGCTATATTTCAGTGGGGGGCCTTCCCACTAACTCTCCTGAGGCAGTGTGCAGTTTCCGCGGCTACCAGCGGCGGCTTCCCCGTGCGCCCCTAGCCGGGAGGGGGCCGGCCCGGTGACTCCGGCACCTCTCTGGAACCCGTGGTGGGGAGGAGCCTGTGGCCTCGTGGATCGCGCTGTCCCGGGGCAGCGCTGGTTTTCCTGGTGGGCCGCTGGGGTGGCGGTTCCGGCTCCGGAAGCAACGGCGGGCAGAAGGGGGTGGGTGTTGTGCTCGGCCCCTGAGGCCGGATTGGCGGTCAGGCCGGGCCGCGACCTTGAGTGGAATGCGGCCTTGATTGGGACAGGGCCTGTGCTGCTGGCGAGGGTTCTGTGTGGGCTGGTTGGCGGCGGCTGTGGCGCTGTGTGGGTGCTGCGCAGACCCTAGATGGTAGGTCCGTTCCATGGCGGTGGAAACAGGCCTGGCAGGGACATGCGGAGGTGGGTGCCCCGATTTCCGCAGACTGTGATACCGGAGAGGGCCTGAGGCACTACTAGGCAGAACCCTGCCGCTTGTGGCGGTGGCTTGGTGGTGGCTGCTGAAGTGGGCAGAAGGTGCACTAGACTTCCCCAGTTGAGGGGCCCTTCTGCAGTCGGGTCAGTCCGCAGGCCGTTTGAGGCGATGTGGAAGCTGCTTGGATTGGGCTTGGCGCTGGAGTCCTACCCTACGTGTTCCTTCCAGACCAGTGGTGCGAGGCAACTGCTGGACAGGACCTGTGGATGGGGGCTGTCCCCTGGCTCTGCCGGGATCGGCTCCGACAGGCCGCCACACCGAGAGTTACAATTCCTAAGGGACTGTTGATCTGGGCTGGCAGGCTGGGGCTCCCTGGGGCCCGGCTGGGACTTGAGGAGTGGCTGTGTCTGGGCCTGATGCACCTCTCATTCCTTTGGTGGTGCTGATCTGTGCTGTTGCATTGGGAGAGCCGTTGACACTCCTTGGCTGTGCATCTTTCTTATCTTCTGCAGTCCTACTGGGAAGACTGTGGCTGGTGCCCCTAGCTGCTGGACCTCACTGTGGCGATGATGGGCAAGGCGGAGCAGAAACAGGCGTAGCTCACCTTTGATGGGAGTAGGAAGAAGGGTGGAGGGCCTGGTTCCCATTCGGAAGAGACATCTGCAGAGGAGGGGGCTCCAGACGCTTCAGTCAAGGCTATGTTTCTCGATCTAAAGAACAGCGTCGTTGGTATTGATGCTAAGCTTGATCATCTGACGGAACAGCTGGACCGGATCAAGGCTAGGGTGGATGATCTTGATTCCCGGTTTGACCAGCTGGAGGTGCGCACGTCGGAGATGGAGGATCAGCGACGCAGCAATGGGGAACATCTACTGCGTATAGAGCATGTATTGGAAGTTATTCGTAATAAGAATGAGGACTTGGAGGCGCGGTCGCGCCGCAATAACATTCGCATAGTCGGCCTTCCGAAGTCTACTGCGATGGGAAGGATGGAAGATTTTGTGGAGTCCATACTGTGTGACCTTTCCCTGATGAACTCTCCCGGCTGCTGGTGGTGGAGAGGGCTCACAGGTCGTTGGGTCCTCAACCGCCACCTGGCACTCCTCTGCAGCCTATCATTGTTCGACTGTTAAATTACAGCAACATATACACTGTTCTCAGACTGGCGAGGGAGCGGCGACCTGTAATTTACAAAAACACTAAATTTAGTATTTTCCCTGATTACACCCCGGGAGTGCAGGCTGCACGCATGTCCTTCCTTCCTTGCTGAGTGTGCAACATGGGGGTAAATTGCATTTCTTTACGGACCCAAAATTGGCGGCCAAGTTTGCCAAAACAGTGCCTAAAAAGGCAGCATCGAGGGAGCCGGAGGCCTCTGGAGTTGAGAGAGGTGCATTAAGTGACAATGACTAGAATGGTGGGGTGGTGAGGATCTCAGCTCTCTGTCTCTGGTGACTATATGGGGGCTCCCTGTTACTGATACTGGGTTAATTGTTTCTTCCGGCTGCTCTGATGCATGATTTGTTCAAGGGCTCTTTGCCCCCGTTCTCCTTCCCCATCTTGTATGGGCAGGTGGGATGGATGGCCTGGCTTGCACCCCTTGGATGAGTCCTTTTGCTGTGTTTGGGATTCTATTTCTGAAGAGGGTGGGTTTTCTGCTTCGACCAGATTGGGTGGCTGCGTGGGAGGGTGGGCCCTGGTTCTTGTTTACTGTTCTTGTTCTTTTTTCTCTCACTTTACTCTTCTGCATATATGTGGTGGGCGATTGTAATGAGACACTGTGGCAGTGCAGTATATTGGATTGGAAGATGCAATGGTGCGTGGAGATGTGACACCGGTGCGCTGTCTTACTTGGAATGTGCCCGGTCTGAATGACGGGCGCAAGGTGCGGCTACTGTCTGCTTATGTGAAGTGGCAGGAGATTGATGTATGCATGCTGCAGGAGACCCACTTAGTGGCCGCAACTCCGAATCAATTGAAGGCTGGCTGGATTGGTGAGTGTCACGGAGCGGTGTTCTTGCGCTATGCGAGAGGGGTTGCAATTCTGCTGCGGAAGGGACTGCAGTGGCACACTCAAAGAGTAATTGTTGACCCCAATGGCAGATATGTCATGATGAGTGGAATGCTGTTAGACAGAGCTTGCAGGCTTGTTTCTATTTATGGTCCTAGTACCAATGACCCTGAATTTATTTGAGAAGTGTGCCGGCTGATTGAGTCGCTAGGCAGCGGCACCTTGATTTGGGGAGGGGACTTCAATGTGATTCTGGACCCTGGATTGGACTGCGAGAGCCTGGCTAGAGTGCAGCACGTTGCTGCTGCTAAAGCCCTGTCGTCTGTAATGACCGAGGGAGCCCTGGTGGATATATTGCGGGTGAGGCACGGGGCTGCTAGAGAGGTCACCTGTGTTAATTGTGCTCATAATAGCTAGTCTCGTATCGATCGCTGATTGGGCACAAGAGTTGTGGTGCTCTCGACGCAGTTGTTTGAGCACATGGTGCGCACTCTGTCGGATCACTCGCCGGTCAAGTTAGTGCTGGCAGTGCGGGGAGGGCCTGGGCGTGCGTATTCGTGGCGTCGGCTGCATGGAGCATTGAGAGATCAGGTGTTCCGGGAGGAAGTTCGTGAGGCCATTATTCACTATTTCAATGAGAACTGTGGGTCGTGAGTTCTGCTGGTAGCTTGTGGGAGGCATTCATGGTGGTAATTCGTTGGGTATGCCTTTCTAAACAGCATGGTGTGCTGAAGTCCCTGCAGCAGGATTTGGCTGATCTGGAGGTGCAGATAGTAGAACTGGAGGGGCGCCTGGTTGTTGACTGGTCTGGGGATATGCTAGCAGCTTTGCGAAGAACTGTCTCACAATATGAGGAGGCCTCTCTGCACGAGATCTGCTTCCTGGGGAAACATGCCAAGGCAAGGAGATACGGGGTAGGTGAGAGGTCAGGACACATACTCGCGAGTATGTTACAAAGTCCATGGGCTAGTAACTATATTGTCAAACTGAACGGCGTGTTGGGTGAGCGGGTGGCAGGATCGGATGGCGTCATGTGGGTCTTTACTGACTTTTTTGCAGAATTGTACGCAGAGTCTCCTGGTCTGGACGCTGAGGTGGAGAAGGACTACTTTTCCCAGATTAGCTTCCTCTGGTTTGATGACTCGCACAGGTCCTACCTAGACGCCCCCTTCACTGTGGATGATGTCAAAATGGCGATTTGTAGTTTGCCAGGAGATAAGTCTCCTGGCCTTGACGGTCTTACTCGTCCTTTTATAAAGAATATGCGGACATTGTTGCACCTCACTTTTTGGAGGTTTATGCGGAATCTATGGAGACTGGGGTTCTTCCCGCCTCCTTGCGAGAGGCCTTGATCGTCACAGTTCTAAAGCCTGGCAATGATCCGTGCAGCTGCAACTCATATCAACCACTTTCTATGATTAATATTGATAACAAAATCTTGGCCAAGATGATAGCTGCGAGATTAGAGCCTTTGCTCCCAAAGCTGGTGTTGCCAGACTAATTTGGGTTTGTTCCCGGTCGCTCTACGGCACATAATCTTTGCACGTTCTTCGCTGTCGCGAGTACGATTGAGGCTGAGGACAATGCAGCAGTGTTTTTTTTAGATGCTACCAAGGCTTTTGATTCTCTGGCGTGGAAGTATATGTTTGCGTTGCTAGCCAGAATGGGGATGAGCAGTAGGTTTGTGCAATTGATCCGCTTGCTGTACTCGGAGCCTACTGCTCGGTTGCGTGTAAATGGGATTGTTTCTGGTTCTTTCCAGGTGGCTCGTGGGACTCGACAGGGCTGCCCTCTATCTCTGTTGCTTTTCGCGATTGCAATGTACCCCCTTGCGGCGAGGCTGAGACAACACCATAATCACTGTGGACTGGCATTTTGCCAGCTCCCTATATTGATATCCATGTACGCGGATGACATTGCATTGTATGTTCGCAAGCCGCGTGATCATCTTGATATCCTGCTTGATGAGATAGTGCGGTTTGGTGCATTCTCCGGGATTACGATTAACTGGTCTAAGTCGGTGGCGATGCCTCTTTCTGTGGGAATGCTGCGCTTTTTTCCAGGTACCCTATTGGGTGGGCTGATGGCCTGGTGCGATACCTGGGCATTTGGCTAAGTGGAGAGGTAGAGACACTATGGTCAGTTAACTATGGAAGGGCAATGGCGTGGCAGGAGGACAGGGTGGAGGCCTGGCGTTCGTTACCACTTTCGCTCACTGGACGTATTGCGATTGCTAAAATGGTGGTGCTTCCCAAATTTTTATACTTGTTTGTGAATTTACCTTTTATTCTTACGGCTAGTTTTTTGCAAAGACTCTGCTCTGCGTTGATTCGGTTGGCCTGGGTGGGCGGGCAACCCAGAATCTCTTGGGACAAGTTGATGCTCCCGTTTGAATTGGGTGGCCTTGCTGCTCCAGATTTGAAGATTTACTATCACTGCGCACAGGCTCACTTTGCTCATTTCTGGATATGCCCTGTCCGGTATTTACCGCATCTTGCACCTGAGAGTGATGCGGTGTGGCCAGACGGATTGTCGCAGATGATCGGGGACCTGTCTCGTCCTAGGCCACGTGGAGTGGACAAAGTGGCCTGTTCGGCCCGAGCCTGGGCTGCTTGGCTGCGCCGGGCCGGTGTGCGCGAGCCGTCTGCCCCTTCGATGCCAGTACTTGATGCACCGGGACGTCCTACTGCGTAAATTCCTCCGTGAATCGGATTTAACTAATCTGGGAGACTGGTTCATGGAGGGGAGGTTTATCTTGTCGGAAACAGCGCTGGGGGATGGAAGAGACTCTGCGTTACATCGGCTATATGTGCTGTGCATTGGTGCGATGCTCTATACACGCTACCCGGTTCTCCCTGAGGCCCCGTTGGTGTGTCAGGCGCTGGAGTTGCTGTATTGTGCGCAATCTCCTCGCAGGCTCATTACTAAATTGTATAATTGCTTGCAAAGAGAGAAGCAGGGAACTAAAACTACTGCTAAGCCACTGTGGGAAGTGGACATTGGTGAAGATATATCTTATGAGATGTGGAGGAAATGTTGCGCGTATATGCAGGTGCTCTCCCCCAATTATAGACTACGTCTTATTAATTTCAAATTCTTGCACTGCTTATATTATACTCCCCGCGGTTTGCAAGGCATGTGACTGCAAGTTGATTCTTGTTGTGAACGATGTGGGGCATCTGACGCAGATTTTATTCACCTTGAGTGGAGCTGTGCGGCGGTGTGCGCTTACTGGAATGAGGTGATGCGTATGATTGATGGAATAACCGCCCTGGTTCTGTCCTTCTCCCCCAAGCTTGCGCTGCTTGGATATGTGGAGGAGATACCGTTGGTCCATAGGAAGCTGGTAGGCCTCCTGCTGTTGTTGGCTAAACGTAGAGTGGCAATGTGCTGGGGACGTGGGTGATCCTCACGAGGATCTGAGTTGTTGCGAGATGCCTCTTTTTGCCAAGAACAACTAATGCTTTATTGGGAGTTGATGCCTGAGGGATCCCGACCTCAGGATATTTGGGCCCGCTACGCTCTTTCTTGGAGACCAACCTGTGAGATTGCAGATGGGGAGCTGCTCCCCGCCACGTGCATCGTGGTTAGAACCCTGCTTTAAATCTCCGTGTGCTTTGACTGATTTGCTGGAATGGATGCTGCCACTGCTTCTGCATCTCTTCTAATCCCACCTTTTTCTCTTCTCTCTATTGGTTATAGGTAGTGTTATACAGCACTACGGATGTTTTTTTGAGTTTTAATCTTTGTCCTTGAGATAGTCGCTATCTCTGCACGCCTGTCGTGGTGGCACCGGCCATTTTTGACAGGCTCAATGGTTAAAGTGTTTCGTGAGATTGATATAGGATGTGCAGATTTACGTAACTGTTACTTGTTAATCAGATCTGCGTATATAACACAATTTCTTTATAATTCTATGTGATGGGCTGACTCTGTTGTTGTTAAACTCAATAAAAAGAATTAAAAAAAAACTACTCATAAGAGGGTCAAAGAAGGCCCACCTTCACCAGTAAAATCTCCCTCACCGATCTCTCTTGAACTTGTGCTTGACAAAATACTTGCATTGCGTCCTTTTATTAAAGAAACTAATTCTTGGATACAAAATCTTGATACTAACTGGTCCCAAATGGAAGTGAGAGTCTCTGTTTTGGAGCAAAGAGTCAGTGAGGTGCAAGATGAAACACATAAAATTACTATTTTGGAGAAGGAAGTGGCAACTTTGAAGACACTTGCGGAAGATTTGGAAATCAGAAACAGACGCAATAATCTTCGCCTTTATGGATTACCGGAGAGTCTTGAAGGGAGTGACCCAATTTAATTGTTTGCTTCCTTCTTTCCACAGTTAGTGGGCCTACCATCTTATGCAGTATTGAACATCCAAAGCGCACGCCGCACTGGTCATCATCCTCCCCATTCCTTCACATCTAAACCAAGAGGCGTGATTATTTTCTTTCTTGAATTTACTGATCTATTGAGAGTTCTTAATGCTGCGAAAGCCCAAAAAACAAACCTCTTGTCAAGGAAGTAAAATCTTCATCTCACAGGATGTGTCCAAAGCTACAGCAAACAAGAGGAAAGAATTTTTGGATCTTCATCCACAGCTTCGTGACTTGGGAGCTCGTTTTGGATTATTCCATCCGTGTTTGTGCACCATGACATATCAAAATAAGACCACTTCATATATCTCCCCTGCGGCTCTTCGCAATTTTCTAAGACTACACTCTACAAACCCTATGGAAACAGCTGGTCCTTCTACACGTTGACTATATACGTTTCTTAATTTATTATGCTCTTGTTTATTACTATTATGATGCAGTTGATGGTCCTTCATATGCAGTCTATACATTATATTATTTTGATGTGACTATAGGTCCTCTTTGTTAATGTATTGTTTTCTTTCCACAGGTTCCTGGTGTTCTATAATCATTATTGCTCTCAACATTTGTCCATTGATGCGTTCCGTTTCCTTGCTGTGCCGTCTTCAGTCTGTGCTGTCACCACCCCTCTCCTATTGTTCATTCATCTCAAGTATATTTTTGCAGTCGTCTTTATTTGACATGTACTGTCTCTTCTTTTTTTCTTGAATATTTTCCATCTTTTTGCTTGCTGTTTCCCCTTTACTCTTCTCTCTCTTTGTTTTTCTTGTTTTCGTTTCCCCTATATGTATTTTCAGTTATTTATAGTTCAAGTCCTTTCGTGTATATATATGGTTATGTGACATAAACATTCAGGTATTTCTTGGAATGTCAAAGGATTTATTAACCCAGTAAAAAGGCAGAGAATGTTATCCCATTTAGCTAAATATAATCCAGACTTGGTTCTTTTACATAAGACCCATTTGACGGATTCTGAAGCTCTGAAACTTAAAAGAGGTTGGGTGGGCAATGTTTTTACTTCTCCTACATCTACAAAGAAAAATGGTGTAATTGTGCTCTGCCATAAAAAATTATCAGTTAATGTTATTTTGCAAGACTCGGATTCCGATGGTAGATGGCTGTTTGTGAAGCTAAGTATTAATGGGATTATAATGACTATTGGTAATATTTATGGTCCTAATCACGCCGATTATCTTTTCTGGCCTAATGTTACTAAACAATGTTTGCATTAAAATTATGAATGTTTTCTTCTTGGAGGGGATTGCAATCAAATTATTGATCCTTTTATAGATAGGCAATCTGTAATTAAATGTTCTCCTCATAAAATGCATAAACAATATAAGGCATTTCTCTCACAATGTAATTTAATTGATTCATGGAGAACCTGTAATCCTGATAGCAGGGATTTTTCCCTTTATTCTCCACCACATGGCTCCTTATCTAGACTTGACCATATTTTTGTTTCAAAATCACTATCCCAAAATCTTATTTATTCCTCCATTGAACCTATGGTAATATCTGATCATGCTCCAGTCATCACAGATTTGATTTGCTCCCGGTGCATCCCAAATCTAATAGGTGGCGATTTAATAATTCTTTGTTGCTTGATTCTAAATGTTCTACTTCCTTCGTTGCCCTTGCAGAGGAATTTTTCCGATTTAATGATGACTCTCATGTTTCCCCACAATTGTTATGGGATTTGTTTAAGGCTGCAGCTCGTGGACATATAATACATTTTGTCTCTAATAAAAATAAAACTTTTAATGCACATCATCAATCTCTGCTTCTCAAAATTAAATGGTTAGAACATCGATATTATTCTTCCTGTTCTAATTTTAATCTACAAGAACTTTTTCAAGCAAAATTGCAATTTAACAAAATCTTGATGGATAATGCCTCCTCTTTTCTTCTATGTAGTAGAGTCCCTATTATGGAGGTCGAAATAGATTGGGGAAACTTCTGGCTAATTATTTAAAAGTACGAAAGCAACACCACACAGTGAAGTCCATAGTTACAGATACTGGTGAGTCCCTTTTTAAAGATGACGATATCTTAGCTGAATTTGTTAATTATTACCAGACACTTTATACTCCTGAATCAGTCCTGACCTCCTTACGAATTGATGATTATTTAAAGAAGAATCCAAACCCTAATGAGACGCTAGTTGATGTTTTTTCACTTGAAGTAGATATTTCTTCTTCAGAAAATTTTAAAGCCCTTCAACCTCTAAAAAAAGGTAAAATTCCTGGTCCTAATGGATTTACAGTGGAATTTTTTCTACATTTTTCTGACATTTTACTTCCCAAACTTTTACAGCTTTTTCAATTCTTCATAGGTTCTGGATGTACAGGGGAAACATTTCAAGAAGCTTTGATTTGTTTAATTCCAAAGGAAGGTAAGGATCATACTTTCTGTAAAAAATAGAGGCCAATCCCTCTCCTCAATACAGATTATAAAATCTTTGCTAAATTGTTAACCTTACGTCTTGATACTCTTTTACCTGCGCTGATAAGTAAGGAACAAACAGGTTTTGTCAAAGGTAGACTTGCTTCTGACAACTCTGGAACATTCTTCAATATACTCAGCAAAGTTCCCACTCATTCGTACTCCTTAGCAGCAATTTCCATAGATGCTGGGAAAGCGTTTGATCGGTTAGACTGGTCTTTTCTATTAAAAGCTTTAGCCTGGAATGGTTTAGGGCCTCATTTCATTTTGTTTATCTCTTTGCTTTATCAATCCTCAGTGGCAACGATATTGGTGAATGGGAAATTGTCCAGATACTTTGTATTACGTTGAGGCGTTCGTCAAGGGTGTCTGCTCTCTCCACTCCTATTTATTCTAGCTCTAGAGCCCTTTCTATCCTGAATTAGAAATAACATTAAAATTGAGGGTTTCCAATATGGTGAGAAACACTTAAAATTTGCGGCGTATGCAGATGATATACTTTTATATATCTCAAACCCTGAACTCTCGATTCCATCTCTACTTCGGGAGATTAAAGACTTTTCTTTGATTTCAGGTTATAAGATAAATTTGGATAAAACAGAAATCCTTCCTCTAACAACATTTTGTTTTAGGTCATTGTTCGATATTACTGACTTTCACTGGAATTCTTCCAAGATTAAATATTTAGGTATTTGGTTCACCTCATCCATTAAAAAGTCCATTGACGTAAATATCTCTGATGCTTTAGGAGAAGGTCGATTAATCCTTTTTTCTATGGAATCCCTTATTTTTATCTTGGTGGGGTCGCCTTGACTCAATCAAATTGATGATTTCTCCTAACATTTTATATATCCTATCCATGATTCTGATTCTTCTACCTGTTACTTTTTTTAAACAACTGGACTCCATATTGTCTAAATTCCTTTGGAACAATAAGAAATCTAGAATTTCTCTTAGTCACCTTTGTCATTCTAAACAGAAGGGGGGGCCAATTTTCCTGATTTCAGACTATATCACAAGTCCTTTTGTTTGCGTCAAGCTTCTAGGTGGATCTCTTTGTCAAGCTCTGTGTTACTCCCTTATGGTTGGATATTGAATGTTCTTTTCTTCTACCTCTTTCTCCTCGTGAGGTGGTGTCCTTTTCTTATAATATTTCGCTTATCTCCTCCCTGCTTTTTAAACATACTTGTGCTCTTCTGCGTTCTCACTATTTACCTCCAACCGTCACTTATTCCTCTTTTCTGAAATCCCCTATTTGGCATATTCACCTCATCACTATCAATAAAAAACCTTTATTTTGGAAATCCTGGAGACAAAGAAATATAGCTGGGTCAAATATTTATTTTCCAATGATACTCCTTTGCCCTCCTTTCGTACCTCATTTCCTAAGGCATCAAATATTTATAAACTTTTTAATTCTCCTGTTTTGACACAACCTAAATCTAAAATTGAATCTCAATGGGAATTGGAGTTGGGATGTACCTGGACTGTTCCCTTCTGGAATAAGATATGGCATTGATCTTATAAAATATCTAGATCAGCTTCTACCACACAGTCACTTTTCTTTCTGTACCGCAGACTTTATTTTACCCCTTCTACTATAGTAAAATTTTCTGTTGGTCCTGCGATAGTCCAAAGGGTTACCTTATGCATATCCTTTTTGAATGGCCTCCCACTGTGTCTTTTTGGAGAAAAGTTTGGTGTCAGCTTACCTCCATTTTTCATTTGCAATCCCAATTATCTCCCTCAGTGCTTTTTCTAGATAGCCTCTCTGCTAACATTGTTTCAGATGATGATCATTTAAAGCTGTTGGATCCCATGTTAGCTTTAACCTTTCAGCAAATTACTCTTAATTGGAAAAATTCATCCAACATTTCCTATAAGTCTTGGTGGTATTATGTTTGCCACTACCATAGACTAGGTATTGCTTTTACCTCTTTATTCTGCCCCTCCATAAATAGAGATCTGTATTGGTTACCTTTGACTGATTATCTTAATGCTGTTGCTTGCAATTCTACTAATTGTACATTATCTGAGAATTTTAAGCCACCATGAATTGTTTGTTTTCTCTGCTCTTGATTGAATTTAAATTTAGCTCAACTTTATGCTTCATTGAATATCACTGTTTTTAGCTTTTTAATACACATTGTACCTTTCTTATTTTAATTGGTCTTGTTCCATTTTATTGTTTTCCCCCATTTTATACTTTAAAATGTTAAGCAGCTTTTACAATTCTTTTCAAAATTAAATCATTAACATTGTGACAGATATCTTGCATTGTTATTATGAGACCCGTATGTATTTTGATTTTAATAAAGCCGATTTACCTTAAAACTCCCCATTCATTCTGTGATGCTATTGGGGCAGGTTGGCATTAATATTTAAACTTTATCTAGACTTACAAAGGGCACTTGATGTGTCTATTTTCTTTCTATCCTCAGTATACTTTACAATAGTGCACTTCTGAAGGAATAAAATCGATAAAGAACTCGGGTCAATTTACACTTGCTAATGCGAGAGAGTTAGACCCCTCTCCTGTGATATTTCAGGCACTGGTATCTTACCCCTATAAGGGGACGAAAGGACCACCAGTTAAAATCATAGTAGACATGGATATTTACATTAGAATTAGGTCTTAAGAAAACCTTGTAAGCATAAAATGAGAATGAGCATTACGTGCGTCTTGTTTACATTAGACACATGCATTTTATCAGAGCACAGTGCTCAATGTGAGTTGATGGTTTCATTTTTGGATCAAAGTAATTTTGTTTCCTCATTAGACTCTGACTCCGAGCAAGAGAGAGAAAAACTCACAAGAGGGAAAGAAGGAGGAAGAGAAAGACAGAAAAATCGTAAAAAAGGGAGAAATCAAGAACGTAAAAGAAACCTGAAACGTGAAATAAAGAGGCCGGGAGTGTCTTATGGTGGATTAAAGAGACAGAAGATGGAATTGAGACTATGCACCAATGGTATTGGACACGCCCATATTCAGTAGCTCAGGGGTGCGGGATTCTTGGGAAAACCCAAGGCCTCAACAAAAATTATGCACTGCTAGAGCACATTCTTCACAAGTAGAAGCACCAGGATTATCCAACCATCTGATGAGGATATTGCTTGTCAGTTTCGATTATCTCACTTAATACTTCTTGAATTGTGATTATTAATTTTTTTAAAAACTGAGCTTCGGTGAATGTTGGTTGTTTAGATACAAAACACATTTTTCACAGACATAAATAATAAATCTCTTTCTCTCAATCAATCAATCAGTATTTGTAAAGCACAGCTACTCACCCGTGAGGGTCTCAAGGTGCTGGGGGGTGGGGAGGGGCCTCATTCTAAGAGCCACGTCTTGAGGTTCTTCCTGAAGATGGTGAGTGACAGGCTTTGACTGAGGTGCAGGGGGAGGTTGTTCCAGCTCTTTGCTGTAGTGTAGGTGAAGAATCGTCCTCCGGTGGTGGTTTTGTGGATGCGTGGGATGGTGGCCAGGGCCATCTGAGCGAGCAGGTAGGGGTGTGGAAGGTGACACAGTGGTTCAGGTATGCTGGTCCTGCTTTGTGTATGGCCTTGTACGTGTGGTTGAGAAGCTTGAAAGGGATTCACTTCTTGATCAGTAGCCAGTGGAGGGTCCTTAGGTGTTGAGAGATGTGTTCTCAGTGAGGGAGGTCCAGTATGACTCTGGAGGCGGCATTCTGGATGAGTTGTAGTTTTATGATGTTCCTGGTTGAGCTCCCGGCATAGACGGCATTGCGGTAGTCGAGCTTGCTAGTGACTAAGGCGTGGGTGACTGTCCTGTGACAGACTGCTGGGATCCATCTGAAGATCTTCCGAAATTTGCGGAGTATGAGCCAGCAGGAGGAGGCAACAGAGTTTACCTGACAGGTCATGGATAGGGAGGAGACAAGGATGATTCCTAAGTAGCTGGCGTGCTCAGTCGGTGCAGGAGGGATGCTGAGGGTTGTGGGCCAGCAGGAGTCGTCCCTAGCTGAGTTGGTGTTTCAGAGGATGATGAGCTCAGTCTTGTCGGAGTTGAGCTTGAGGCAGCTTTCTCTCATCCAGGTGAGAACAGCTTCCATTCCAGAGTGGAAGTTCCTTTTGGCTGTGTCCAGGTCTTCAGTGAGGGAAATTATGAGTTGTGTGTCATCGGCATATGACAAGATGTTCATACCATGGCTTCTGACGATGGCAGCGAGAGGGGCCATGTACATGTTGAACAGTGTGGGACTCAGTGAGGATCCTTGGGAGACTCCACAGTTGATTCCTGTGGGTCTGGAAGTGTAAGGCAGGAGTCTGACCCTCTGCGTCCTCCTGGAGAGGAAGGAGTGGATCCATTCCAGGGCTCTTCCACAGATTCCTATGTGGTGGAGTCTGGTGCACAGGGTGCTGTGGGAGACCATGTTGAATGCTGGTGAGAGGTCGAGGAGTATGAGTGCTGTGGTGTGGCCGCAGTCTAGGAGTAATCTGATGTCGTCAGTGGCTGCCAGGAGGGCTGTCTCCGTGCTGTGGTTGCTGCGGAAGCCCGACTGGGAGCTGTCCAGGGAGTTGTTGGCTTCAATGAAATTCTGTAGTTGTGCGCGCTTTCTCCAGTACTTTGGCGGGTTAGGGTAGCAGCGAGATGGTCTGCAAATCTTTTTTTCTGATGGGTCAGGCGAAGTTTTATTCAGGAGAGGGCATATTTTGGCTTGTTTCCAGTCCTTGGGGAAGGTCCCTGTGTTGATGGAGCAGTTGATTGTGTTCCGAAGCTCCAGATGCGCTGGCTCTGATATATATGTCGTGCAGGCAGGGGTCTGACGGGGGCTTCCGGGTGGGTGTTGTTCATGATGTTGACTGTTTCCTCTGTGGTGAGCATGGACCAGTTGTGGATTGTGGGGTGGGTTCTGGGGGGGTGGGTCGGCCACAGGTTCTGGTGCCTGGATTTTCCGAGAGGAAGCTTTTGTAGATGTCCTGGATCTTGTGGTGGAAAAAGGAGGCGAGTTTGTCACAGAGGCCCTGTGACGGGGGATGCTGGTGGCTTCGGAGAGGGGTTCTGTGAACTCGATGACTGAGAAGAGTTCCTTAGCGATGTGTGCGGAGGAGTTGGTGCGCTCCGTAGTGTGTCCTTCCTAGCGTTCTTGATTTTTCATCGGTGGGCGGCAGTTGTGGCTCTGTTTAAGGCTAGGTCTTCACTGGTTTGGCTGTTCCTGCATTTTTTGATTCTTGGAGTTCGGTAGTGAACCAGCTGGCTTCCTTAGGTACGCGTTTGGCCGATGTCAGCTGGAGAGGGGCTAAAGAGTTGGCACATTCGGTAATCCATGCGTTGAGATTGCGTGCTGCTGTGTTTGCGTCGTCGGAGGGAGGGATTTGGCGAGCGATGAGTTGATTTGCTCATTGGTGATTTCATTCCATTTCCTGTGGGGGGTCCTGGAGGTGTGGGTGTGGCTGCTGGGTGTGGTGATTGTGAAGTGTATGCAGCGGTGGTCGGTCCAGTCTGGGGTGGAGATGGTCTCAATTGTGATCCGGTTGCTTGAGATGAAGATGGAGTCCAGTGTGTGTCCTACGATGTGTGTGGGTGCGGAGACCAGCTGTCTGAGGCCGAGGGTGGTGAGGTTGTAATGTAGAGCATTGGTGCTTGCATCAGTGCGGTCCTCGAGGTGGAAATTCAGGTCACCGAGGAGGAGGTAGTCGACTGACGCCAGGGCCTGGGGGTAGTGATGTCTATGACATCGTCTATGAAAGCTGGGCAGGGTGGCCTGTACACCAGGTGCCGCGGATGGAGGAGTTGTGGTTGGAGTGGACCACTTTTTCTCAATCACACACACGCACACACCCTGTAATTACTTGAAAAAACACAAAAATGAAAGCTACATTATAGTTATGTGAAGATGTCAGTTGACACATTAAATTTGAAGCTCTAAAAGCCACTGAAACTCACAACTACGCAAAGTGCCATTCTCTGCTATATGGTCGTGCTGGACATGGTCAAAGTTAGGCCAACTGCAATGGAGCGTGAGTCAGATACAGGGATTTGGTTCATCCCGGTGAAGAATTTACCTTCTCAGAGCTCACATCCACACAAGGAATCTCAGCTGGAGCTTTGCATTGGCTGTGGGGTCCTAGGAGGACAAAGTTGATGCAAGGAGGGCTCGTCACTGGAGCTTTGTGTTGGCAGGAATGGGCTGTTTTGTGCAAAGAGTACGTTGGCGTCTGAACTTCAAACTTGCAGGAGATGCAGCTACTGTTACTCACACAATGAGCCCACTGGTGGTTGGAAAGAGCCCCAAACTTGTGGATTTCCACCTGTAGCATGGTTTTGAGGCATGAAGAGTTCACTCTGATGATAGCCAAGGGCCCAGGTCCTGGAGGGAACCTCTTTGGGATGAGGACTAACTGTAGCAGAAGTCAGCAGCAGCCTCCAGGCAGGTCCAGGTGGTGCTAGTCAGCTGGACAATTGCAATAAGCCCTCTGGAAACTTGTGTCCTTTTAGCTCAAACAGGAGGTCAGCCAGCTGACACTTGGAGTCACTTCTGGGGATCCTGGGTTCACTGCAAGCAAGTCCAGTTTTCTTTCTTCAGACAGCATGGCAGTCCTTCTCATTCTTCCACAGTTTCAGAACTGTTCTGATAAGAGGTTCTGAAGGTGCTACATTTAAAGCTAGTGCCAGCCTTAGTGTGGGGGACAATCCCTGCTCCACTCCCAAAATGGTTCTGGCCAGTTCTTCCCCTAGTTTTGACTCCAAACTGTCTACAGTGACAATGGCAATAGCAGGCCTGATGTAAAGTTCTTTTTGTATGCTGCAGGCAGGGTCCTTTCATATGAAATCAATGCAGGGCATAACCCCTCCTCTTGTTAGGAAGACCCACTCCCTCTACACCCAGGCTCCTTCTGTCCCCATGTCCAGAAAAAATACACACCACACCACAGGCGAGTCATTCATAGATATGAGAATCTGGACACTGACAGAAAAGCCCATTTTTTTACATTTCTTTGTTAGGTTTTAGCCAAACCAAAAAAACATAAACAGAGCAAACTGGGCACACAACCTTACACTGCTATCGGTAATGTAGTCACACTTTCAAAGCAGTCCACCGTCCCAGAGGTGGGTTGGTCAGCCTCACCCATTTATATGCAGGCAGAAAGCATATAAAAACAATTTATGTAGAGGTGTAGTCAATTCACATATTGACATGCACTTCGGTTGACATAGGGTCTCATCAACAGTGAATAATGAAGGTTATAGTGCTCACGATGTCAGGTTTACAATTATTCAGTATACACATCATGTCTGGTAATAATTTCCATCTCATCACTTTTAGCCTTAAATTGTATGATATATTTGTCCCAGATAATGCCTATTGAATCCTTTCCACTCAAGAGTCAGGCCTTGGTGATGACATCCAACTCTGCCTTAGCCCATTTCAAAACCCACCGTAGTCAGTGCTTAGTTTCAGGCATCTGCTCCTGGATAGTACTAATGCCAGATCAATGAGCCTGCAAATATATCTGTCCCCTTTGGCTTTAGACCTCATTCCCAGGACACAGAATTCAGGGGTGAGTGCCATTATGTGGTCTACTACATCTGATAGGATGCCTGCCACGTCCCTACGCAGGAGTTGAAGCACCTGGGTGTCACACACCATGTGATATAAACCAGCATCTTGATGACAAAATCTAGGACATTCCGATGGAACCTCTATTGATCTATGTTGGGCCGCCAATCCAGTGTGAATGCCCTCTAGGAATGCATTTGTCTGTTGCATTTGGGCTGCCAGCCCCTGGATGGCATTCACAATGGCTGATTGCCCAACAGAGATTGATCTCTGGAGGTCAATAGCCTCCTCACTCAGGGCAACAGGGTTAACTGGGGCAGGGCCTGAGGTGTCTGGGGCGAAGGAGATGCCCACCCTCCTGGGTGAGCAGGCACGGTAGACCCGCTGAGGGTGGCTGCTGTACCTGTAGCTGTGCCAGCAGCAGCGCCACGCCAGTTGACCGCCACAGACCGTGTCATGATCCATGATACATCCTGGCTGTGTTCTGCTGGCAGCAGCACCACGTTCCGTCTCCTGACGGAGGACCCCCTGCAAGCAGGTAAGTCGGGTGCTCCGACAGGGGAGGGGGTGTTCTGTGTGTGTGTGGGGATATGTTTCTGTGTGCGTGCATGCGGGTGTGTGGTGTGTGTGTATGTTGCGTTGTGTAAATGCGTGTGTGCTTGTATGTATATCAGTGTGTGTGGATGTCTGTGTGAATGTATGTATGCATACGTGGGTGAATGTGGATATGAGTGTGTGTATGCGTGAATGTGCGTATATGTCGTGGGGGGTTGGGGAGGAGGGCGGGGGAGTACTCTGGGGAGGGGGTCGGGGGACACCCCTATCATTGTCAGGGAAGGAATTCCCTGGCACTGATATTGCCTACCGCCATGGTTTTCGTGGCAGTAAGGAAGCCACGAAAACCATGGCGGTAGCTGGGGTCATAATCCTGCGGGTGAGACAGTGACGGCTACCTGGCCGGAGACTGAAGTCTCTAGCCCGGTGGCTGTTACCACCCTGGCGGACGGAGTGGTACATTGGCAGTTTGGCTTGAGCCAAACCGCTAATGTCATATTTTGGGGAAAGGAACCTCCAGCTTGTTTGCAGGACCTTTCGCCAAAATAACGCCGTCCGCCAGGGATGTAATGAGTGCCTAAATATCTTTAAAATTCGTATCTTGACTTGTGTATGTTGGATTTTTGTCGAGTTGGTCTTGTTTGATTTAGATAATTATTAACTATTTTTCTAAACTGGTTTGGTGTCCATTTTGTAGTGTTTCACTGTATTACTGTGTGTGTTGGTACAAATACTTTACACATTGTTTCTGAAGTTAAGCCTGTCCGCTCGTGCTAAGCTACCAAGGGGGCGAGCGGGGTTAACTGAGGGTGATTTTCCTTTACCCTGACTAGAGTGAGGGTAACCTGACTGCCAACCAAAGACCCCATTTCTAACACCATGCCCATGTGGCAAATGTGTTAATGCAGGTCTAGAAAGCAAATACACCATCAACAGCATGGTCACACAACGGGACGGCTCCTTCGCAATGGCGAAGGAGCGTCACCCCACCGGCTGAACGAGTAGCAGAAAAATAAATGATAGTTCACTATTGTTTTAATATTCTTCTGCTGGCTCAGCCAGCAGCATGTGAATGGAAGGGTTGGGCTGGGCCACGGGAGAGGGTGGAAGAGTGGAGTGTACCAAAGTGTGAATGCATGTTTAGTTGGCCATCTCAGGCCCCCCAAACACACATGTGCCCTTAGGTTTCTCGGGCCCGGCTGTGTTGAACAGCTGGGCTGGAGAAACTGCACAGGCCCATGGTGGTGTCCGTGTGGCAGTCCAAGCATCTCAGACTAATTCTGACACTGCTTTCATGCTAGCCTTAGCTTGAAAGCAGCACCAGGATTGCTGGGGAGCCTGTGCTGGTGTCCCAGTAAATGCTGGGACACCTCATCGAGGGAAGAGGAGTGCGAGGCGGCAGGAGACAGTGGCATCCAAGAAAGTTAGTTTCTTTCATTTATTTATTTTTTATATTCACTCCCCCATCTACATCCTCTCCACCCCGTCCTTCCCTTTAGATTTGCGGCAGCCATTACTGGTAACACATCTAGATAAAGTAGGTGTGAGGTACACACATTACAATGGAAACATATCCTTTCAATTGTGTAGGAAGGTAGCACAATTGAACACCCTCTATGTGTGGGTAAACAAACCTTTAGCTTAGACGCATTAAACAAATGTCCAATCTACATCAGGAGGGGAAATGTAACCCAATAAATGTTTACAGTGGCCAATAAGCAATACTTACCATATGAAACAACACTCAATGCAATGCCAACCCAATTGAATCTCATCCAACACATTAATCCATAGAACATTTCCCCTTGTCCTGGGTGAGTCTAGCACTGGTTCCAGATATTACCAACCTCAGCAAATTGATCGTCAATCAGGGTGAAACAAACACAACTGTAGTCATACCTCACATATTAATCATGAACATCAAAACAGTAGAAAAGTAATGGCAGGACCAAAGCAAACAACTGAACTTTATTTACATGCCTCCAAAAATGGAGAAGAGGCCAATGGCCAGTCCTTGGTGAAAGGTGTGCTGAACACACTGCTGTGCCCAACAACTTGCCTCACAGATTACGGCCACAGAAACCTCCATAGGAAGGGGCATTTAGTGGGCATTCCAGGCAATTCATTGATTACCCTTGTGTGCGGTCGGGTTTAGGATGGGTGGGTTTGGTCTTGGGAGAGGTGGGCTTCACTTTGGGAGGGGTCAGTTTCTTCTTGGGTTTGGGTGGGGTATAATAGGGCTTGAGGGAGGCAGGTGCCACAGAGAAGGACTTAGACATGGAAGGGATGGGTTGAGGTGTGGTCGGGGTCCTTTTAACTTTGGGGTGGGGGGTGAGTTCTACAAGGGCAAGGGCAAAAATAAAAATTTCTTTGGGAAAATGGGGAAGGTATACAGGAGGGATGCGGGTTTGGGAGGTTGAGGAAATGCCTGTGTCAGGTGTGGCTTTGGGTATTGATGGTGCTGGTGTGTGTGTCTGAAGTATGTTTGTGTTCAACTGGTGCCTGTTCTGTGTATAAGTGTGAGGGTTTGCATCTCTTGGTGGGCTGTGATATGGATGTGATGGGTATGGTGGGAGTGGTGGATGTGTCTGTGTGGGTGAAGTGGTATCTAGAGGTATGAAGGATGTGATCACTGTGTCTGTGGCTGTTGGTGTGGTGTCTGGGGGTATGGTGGATGTGGTTTCTGTATCTTTGTGTATTGAGGTGGTGTCTGGGGGTGTGGTGGATGTGGGGGCTGTGTCTGTGTGTTGGAGTGGTATCTGGGGGTATGAGGATGTGGTGGTGGTTGTGAGTGAGGTTAGTGACTGTTCAGTGCTTGCGTGCTTGTATGTCTTGTGGTGTTTGTGTGTGCTGTTTGTGGTTGTTGAGATTGTGTGTGCATATGTGTGAGTGTGCTTTGGACAGAAATGAGAATAGGGAAATTGAATGGGAAAGATGAAGGCGGTGGGCGGAAGATTGTGGGGGGATGGAAGGCTGCCGTGGGGGAGGAGGCCAGAGTCAGAAAAGATCTCTGTGGGCCACACATAGCACTGTGAATGCCTTCCAGGTACGCAACTATCTGTTAAAGCTTGGTGCCCTGCATGGCATTCGGAATCACAGTCTGACCCACAGAGATGCTCCTCAGGTGGTCAATAGCCTCCTTATTCAGGGCAGCAGGCATAACAGAGGCAGGGGGTGACGTGCCTGGCATGAAGGACACTGCTCCCTCTTGGGGGAGCAGCCCCAGCAAACTGGGTGGGGAGCAACAGAGAGGGTGGAGATGGAACTGGGAGTGGTGGACAAGGCTGGAGCAGTTGCAGGTCCTGAGTGTTCGGCCACCACTAGGGAGTGTTCACTGGAGGTCGACTCCTAAGAAGATGATGTGGAGCCGGTCTCCTTTGCGGCTCTACCCTCACTCGCTGGGCTACTGGGTCCTTCCGTGTCAGATGTCTCATGACTGGTGGTACCGTGGCCAGCTGCTTCCCCATTGATGTAGGCCCTGTCTCCTCTGCTTGCCTGTGATGATGCTGAAATGACAAAGACAAATAGGGTCAGTCTGTGTGCCAGAGCACACTTGAACAACAGCTTTGATCACAAACCATTCTCATAAGGTACAGTAGCCCACAGCCACAGGGTCCTCCAATGTGCCTCCTACATTTACAACACCACATGGATGCAAGCTACATAAACAGTAAACATTTGCACACAGGAAAATCAGTATCACAGACAACTACAGTTGTATGAGTGAAGTTGTCCAATAAAAATAATCATGGATCAAGGAAGACACCTTGTCACCTTGAACGGGTTGGCTCTTGTAGCGCCCCTCACTAACCGGTTGGCATCAAATGTAATGGCAATGCCAAGCACATTCTCACAGATTCCACATAAGGCCCTGCAATCAGCAAATGTTCATATACACAAGACCACATCAGATGAAATGATGGACAAATAATCCAGTACAATTGCAGTAAGAAGTACAGTAGCCCAAAAAAGGTGACAAGATAACACCCATGACACACTGTAAAAAGTCACCAATGGTAACAACACAATATGTACATTGTCAAAATAGTGTGATGGAAGTTGCACCAATGTTGCTTTGATAGATAACACATTTTGCCTTAGAAAAGTACACTGGAGACAATCTGGTAAAAATATCTGGGAGATTTATCAACAAATATCCACATCAAAATGAATCAGCTAGGGAAATCGCCTGTTTCAATTGATCCTTCTGAGAACACCCTTCTAATATTGCATTACTGAAAGGCAATAGTCTATTGAATGTTGTTGTGGCTCAGGGAATCTCCAAAATCTGAAGATGGCCTTTACCATGTTTCTCAATGGGAAGGCTTATGTCTGTACCTTTGTGTAATGCAAACACAGATTTCATTAGATGCATGTCAACAGATAATGAACCTTCACCTTCAAAAGTTGACATATTCAAAGCACTTAGCCAAATGATTCAACATCAATGGCATGGAAATGCACATTGTAAGCAAGTAAATACTGGAGGTCTACCTGTTATGTTCTTCATTGCTTTTGCAATTGTTCATGATATGACATGGAGTAATGGGTTAGGGTATGTGTGACCCAACAAACAATGTTGACACACTCTGGTATGTGATAACACATGAACTGTATACAGATCACACACAATTATTTAACAAGAGCTTTTGTCATACACACATAAGTAATGGAATCAGACATCATCCCAGAAAGACAAGTAGAACAGTAGTGGAAATATTACTACAAAAGTGCAACGTGCACATGCTAACATGTAGCACAAATAGTGATGCCAACAGTGATGTTACACAAATCATTTAACTTTACATTCTCTACTTACCAGGGGAAAGTACTGCTCAGTGACTGCACACAAAGGACAATGTCTGCTATGTCACATGTGTATGATGGCCACCACTACGTGAGAGACAGTAGTGAGCCACCAGCACTCTTGTCACTCTAAGGACAAGTGGCCTGTTGGGTATAGATGCCAATATACTCCTTGACCAGACACATGGCTAAGTACAGTGATCTTCTACCTCATGGTGTTTGATGTTGGGGCTGACACACTGAAGACAAGTGGACTGTTGGGTACAAATGACACCCACAACATGAAACAACATGAGATGATTTACCACTGCACACAGCCTTTTATCTGCTCAAGAGAGTATATTGTTAGTGGACTGTACCATGTTGTGTCCCTGGTCACCAGGGCAAGAGTCAAGGCACATCACCATGCACCAACTGCCATACCTACACAAACAAAAACTCATCTTGTGTATTGCACATCGTCCATCTCCAATATTCATGTGACGATTGCTGTCTCTAACACATCAACCTGGCAATGCAACAGGTATGAATCCGCCCAGGAATCACCCCTTTGTAGCTGCTGTGCTCCCTCAAACGCCCATCAAGCTCGGGTAGGTTACCTCCAGTATGCGGGTCATCATGGGGGTCAGTGTCTGACATGTGCCCTGCTCACTTTGGGAGGACAGTCCAAGCTGGACCGCTGCGATCTTCAGGGCCCACCCAATGTCTCAGGTCTTCCCATCTTTTTTGACAGTGAATGTTCCACCAGCGATCGAACCCCCCAGTGTTCACACCTTCCGGGCAATGGCTCTTTAAATCCCTTGCTTCTGATGGGTGTTGACTCGTATGGCTGCAATAGACAAATCAAGAGGTGACAATTGCATTTTTTAAGGGTAACTGGTTGTGTAACACACATTTTTTAAACGCCTACCATAAGCATCTTATAATTGTCAACACACAACATGTGTAAAGCAAACATGGTGATAAGTACAGGGACACAAATGCACACTTTTGGAGTCTTCCGCTGACTATTCACAAACCTGGTCATGGCCTACACTGACTAAGCGATCCCACTGACATATTGTAGCCCAGGGCCAAGCAACATGTACTGTGATGTGAGCATCTAGGAAACACAACACACCATTGTGACTTTTGAAAAGATAAACTACTTGTACATAACTGTACAGACACCTTTACATCCAACCACATTGGCTCACTGCATACAGGAAACTACCATGGCATAGACTACACTGTAAGACTTAGGTGACAATGAAAGGGCTGGCATGGGTGTCACTGGAAGCTTCTTCTCTGTGGATGTGTGTTGTCTACATAATGGAATCTTATCCTAATTCTTAGTGGGTTTGTGTGGTATGTACTTGTATCACAGGAGACACCTCTTACCTTATGTAGCACTCCTACAGAGATTACATTGAACATACCTAGGTATGTTTGGTTTGATTAGTTGCATGGAACAAAGCTAGTGATATGTAATGTAATGTGATGTCATGATCTCCCCTGCATCAACCAATTATCTGCGCTGTGGATTTTTCACTTGTGCAATAGGCCTGCACTGTACAAATGTGGCTTCTGGAAGTGTGACAACAGATGTGTGGGAGTAAGGGGCCTGTCATTAGGCAATGACACACATTGACAGTGAGAGTCAATGGAAATAAGTAGGTGTTTACCTTAATCCCCATTCCTAATGCAGTTAATGTAAAAGCATGCAGGCCAAATCTTGCTTCAGAAGACTCATTTTGGCCGCATCCAAGGATCAGAAGGTCTAGATGGGGTGGGCCCAGTGCCTCAGTTGCATATCCACAGTTACCGTGCACCAGCCTGGGCTATGTCACATACTGTGGAAAGGCTTCGACCATCCTTGCTCTTTGCAGGCTGAGAAACAGAACCTACATGAACAGCACATTACCATGCATGATAGTACATCCTGTGGCCATCCAATATTAGAATTCAGGGTTGTGTGACACTCTGAAGGGCTCAGTGCGATTTACGTTGGTCTCATACCACAGTTTTCCAAGGCCTGATTTGGGCTGAGTGATTTGTGGGACTTTACACTTTGCTAACAACATCCTCAACTGACTCAAACAGTACATATATATATAAACCTCATACTGTAATGCAGATAAATGTACTGTGTTATTTACTATCATCAGATCAGACAAATCATTGTTTGGCTGTAAAGTGTATTCACATATATATTTGAATGCAACAGAAGGAGAATCTGGAGCTTATCACACATCACAAAAAAACAATTGTTGTATTGTATTGTATTGGAATAGTATTTATATAGTGCTTACTACCTCTGACGAGGCGTCAAAATGCTTTTCGGCGAGTAGCACGCTACTTCGGAACCCAACAAGAATTAGTGATGGATTACTATCGGGAAATATGAGTACAGTTTGAGTATTATTATGAGTTAATTTGAGCCGCAGATATGAGAGTTTGTTAGTTAGATTGACTGGAGTAATGGAGGAGTGGAGGAAGAAAGAAACCAGAATTGTTAATTGGGAGTATATGGTAATAGGATTTAGGCTTGGGATGAGTAAAGGGGGATGGAGGAGAGAAGAGTCTGTGGAAGGGGCTAGGGAGATCACAGTAGCAGGGTGAGACAAATGAGGGCTAGTTTAGTAGGGTTGTTTGGGAGGTCATGGAAGTAAAGTGAAGTTTGGTGATTTAGATGTGGAAGCGGAGGGAAGAGCTTAGGCAGAGTTATTTAGGAGATGAAAGTAGTAGAATGGATTTGGAATGAGTCAGGTGGGAATGGAGGATAGGTTGGTAGAGACATGACATATGATGATGGGTAGATAAGTTGATATAAGATGAGAGCAGGGATTCATAGATATCTAGTATAACAACCCATCTGGGAGCCATGCAATGACCCACCAACATGCCAAGCACAGAACAACATACACACATACATACATATATATATATATATATATATATATATACAAACACACACACATACATACACACATGAATATATACACATATGCGCACATATATGTACATACAATACATATTTAGAACCGTGGGTAAATATACTTAGTTAAACAGGTTTTAAAGGTGTGTGTGTATTTTATTGTTATGACATAGTAGTGATACATATTTTCTAAAGAACTATACATAACTAGAAATATACACATAATCAGAAAAAATATTTATCAAAATAAGCATATGCAGTCCATAGTTGTGTGAATATGGTGGTTACGAAGGAAAGAGACAACTCTTGAGTAGTTTTCTGAAGACAAGAAAGTTATCTGTGGCTCTTATAGTTGGGGGTAATAAATTCCATAGTTTGGCTGCTTGAACGGAGAAGGATGTACCACCTATAGTCTTTTTCTTGTATGGTGGTGTTCTAAGGCGGGGTGCCAATCTTGAGCGGAGGTTTCTTTGTTGGATGTATTTGGTTATTTTGTTTCTGATAAAAAGCAGTCCTGTTCCATGTATAGCTTTGTGGGTGATACAAAGCAGCCTGAAAGTGCATCGTCTGGCAATGGGTAACCAGTGCAGTGCTCTCAAGGCAGGGGAGATGTGGGCTTGCAGCTTTACATGTAGTAGTAGCCTGGCTGCGGAGTTCTGAATACTTTGTAGTTTTTTCATAATAGATAGAGATGATCCATGGTGGAGGCCATTGGCATAATCCAGTTTGGATAGTACAAGCAAGATAGTAGTTTGCACCTTGTGTGGAAATCCGAGGTGGGGGAAGATGCGTCGTAGAGTCTTCAAGGTGATGAAGCTTGTTCGTGCTAATTTGCCCACTTGGGCCTTCTTATTTAACTTGGAGTCCATGGTGATTCCAAGGTTTTTAACTTCCTTAGATAATTGAGGAGGTGGTCCGAGATCGTCAGGCCAGACGCACAGAGGGTCATAATTTTTCCAGTCACCACATATGAGTATTTCTGTTTTGGAGGTATTTAGTTTGAGATGGCTCCAGGTCATCCACTGATCAACGGCTCTGAGGCAACTGAAGATATCTGAGTTTTCAATGTTTTTGGGGCCTTCTAATTTAAGAAGTATTTGTGTGTCATCTGCATAGTTGTAGCATGTGAGATGAAAATCAGTGATCAGTTCTGGTAATGATATGCTTTTGTGAGGTACGGTTTGTACAAGAAGGGGGGCGAGTAGATGATATTAGATCTTTTTTGAAGATAGGAAGTAATCCAGTCGAGAGCGGTCCCTTGTATGCCGGCTTCGTGGAGTCTTTGAATTAGGGTGTCATGGTCAACCGTATCAAAGCCAGCAGACAGGTCCAAGAGAAGTAGTGCAGTGACTCCATTGCGGTTGACTGTGTTTTTAAGATCATCCCAGATTGTTATGAGTGCTGATTCAGTGCCTCTTCCTGGGTGGAATCCAGCTCGGAAGTCTGAAAGTATAGAATTGTCTTCAAGGAATTGTGACATCTGGGCGAATGCTGCTCTTTCTATCAATTTGCCCAGGAAAGGTCCATTTGTGATTGGTCTGTAGTTGTTGGGGTCCTGATGGTCTAGGTTTGTTTTCTTTAATAACAGTCGTATGTATGCCTTTTTCAGGTCTATAGGAAAAGTTCCTGTAGTTAAAGATTTGTTGATGATTCTTCTTACAGGTGTGGCAGCAGAAGTAGATAAAAGAATGTTCATTTGAATGGTCATTTGAAATACTCAGAGTGCAGGGCTTCACAATCCACAACCTGTCCATTTTATGTTTGGAACACAGATTGTGACAACAGAATACCAAATGGCTCACTGGGACTCAAAGACACATTTTAGCCTGTGAGGAACAAAAGGATGATTTAAAAATAGATAAATATGTATGTAAGATAGTTACTTGTTCTTCTGGTGAGCCATAGAACTGACCATACAGGGGAAAGACCTCTTCAACACGTTTTTACACCTCCTCTGACGAGAAGGGTGGGGCCCTTTCACTTGCTTGGCCAGACATGATTGCTCCCAGGAGCCGCACACAGCAGCTGAATTGGTGAAGGTGTTGATGTCAGCAGTGTCTGGAGGCAAGTGAATTATTTTGCAAAGCATGGTGTACATGTATGCCCCATACGCAGTCGCCACTGGTGGGCCATAACCGTCACAGTCAACAACGTTAGCCTATGGCTGTGTCCTCCATGGTTTGAACCTCCCACCACAAGGTCAACTTCATCCAGTGGCGAGAAGTCCCTATAGTCCAACAAACAAGGTCAGGCATCCTCCATTTTGGCAGTTGAAACTACAGTTTTGTTAAATGTTAAATGTGTCACAACATCTATTAATGTGTAGAAACATCTCAACAGATATAAAGCTCCCTTGATATGTAGATTCTCCTACACAGTCCTCAGTGCAGTACGTTGCTGGTCACAGATGCCATACAAATCGTGGTGCACTGCACCCCGCCGGTGACATTCTTTTGGGCGGTTGGAACATGCTTCACAAGATCAAAGGGCACAAGAGGGGCAGATAGGTGTGGTATGTGCATATATGTGTAGTAGACACATATCTGGACAACCATGGAGATCATAACTGGACCTTGAGTAGTAGATAGTTTTGTTGTGTAATGGATGTAATGTTTTTTTCAGTCAGTAATGTTTTGTCACATGACTTTGGTCTTAATCATCAGATATGTTCGTCTGGACACAGTAACTAATGTTCCAACTCATTTAATTCCACAAATAGGTACCCTGTGAGAGGGAGGATGCAACAGCCTCCAGTCTACCGTCCATTTCTAGACCTCCAGGCCATGAAAGAACATGACATAATAAAGCTGTTCTGTCAGAATAGGCAAAAAGACAAAGATCTATGTCATCAGTTGGAGCCAGATCTCATGCCTCAAAACACTAATCCAACATGTGTACTACCTAGTGTGAGACTCATGGCCGTATTGGACTTCCTGGCCACAGGGTCATTTCAATATACAGTGGCTATATCAAGTATTATGTCACAATATATGTTCAGTGGTGTTTTAAAAGACGTGCTATCAGCAATGATGATCACATTGACAGATATATTAGGCTCCCCAGATCTGAGGACTTAGCCAATGTGAAGGATGACTTCTATGGATGTGGTCACCTCCCGCATGTTGTGGGAGTCTTTGATGGAACCCATATTGCATTTGTGCCAGCACATGCCAGTGAACATGTTTATCAAAACAGAAAATACTTCCATTCAATGAACATGTAAGTTGTCTGCTTATCAGATCTGTATATTTCAGACATCTGTGCCCGGTTCCCAAGTTCAGCCCATGATTCCTCTGTAATGCGGAACTGCACCATGCCCCAGCTGATGTCACAACTGCAACCGGAGAGGGCTTGGCTTGTTGCTAAGTTACATCTGTTGTGATTTTGTGTGCGCAATGTCAGGAGCTGCAACTAGGAAGTGTGTGACTCATTGTGGCACTTATGTCTCATTACAAAACAGGAGATTCAGCATATCCCAACCGTCCTTGGTTGTTAAAACCGCTGCGGATCCAACTACGGCAGGGGAAGTCCGCTTCAAGGAGGCCAATGAAAGAATATAGCTGCCAATTGAATTGGCATTTGGGTTCCTGAAGGCCAGATTTCGCTCTCTGGACAAGACTGAGAGAGCCCTTCCCTACTCAGCTTGAAAGGTATGTGAAATCACTGTGTCATGCTGCGTACTCCATAACATCGCCCTGCGAAGGGCCATCCCTTACATCCCAGAGGAGGGGGAGCCTGCGGTGCCTTTGGGTGAGAATCCTGGCATGCAAAATGAAGATGATAGGGTGAAGAGGAAGGGGCTGATTTTCGACAAGATCTCAACAGCTTCTTCTCGTGAACGTAAGTATGTCCTGATATTTCATGACTTTGACTGTATAATCAACTCTTGTTGTGATGATGTGAGGACTATATTTTTTAAACAGTTCTGAAGCTGATGCTCTGGCAAAGTGTGTCTGATGACAATAACATTTAGGAGATGTTGCTTTGTTTGTGTGAGATTTATGAAATGCATTGCGTTCTCCAGACATTTGCTATATGAATTGTGTCATACCTCTGGTTTCATAACTATACTGCAAGATTTGCATTCGTTCAGATACCTTCATCATGACATCTTCATTGGGACATTTCTGAGTTGTGACATTAGCAGGTATATGATGCTGTTTTGACATATGAAGTGGACATGGATTGTTCCTGGGAATGTAGGTCACAGACCTTGAGTATATAAGATCTGTGCCAAGACAAGTGATAGGACGGACGTTTGGAAGCCTCCATTGAACTTGTTCCTTGTCATGTTGTGTCCCTGATGCTTCATATGTGTCATCATGTGGCCAGAAAATATGTAGCCCTAGGTTGAATTGTTGTTAATGTCCCTTCACATTGGCTAAACACTCTTTTTGTGTGAACTGTAAGTAGCTGCTTATGTGTTTCATCATTGTAGGTCAAAGTGCCTGTTGCACATCACATATATCTATTTATGTCATAACACCAGATCCAGAAGCACTGGATTGTAATGTCCCTGTGATCAGAAACGGTTGTACTGCCATATGTCTGACTCTTGCAATATATTATGTTGGATTCCTTTTGTGAGATTGGCGATGTGGCTCCTGCTGATGAAATCAACCAATTTTATGCTTGCCTGTTCTACAAGACAGTGTCTCATAAATCTCTTCCTTCCATGGTCTGGAGGTCTGTACCTGTAAAGTTGAACATTTACCCTGTATGATTCAATCATGTGTGCTTTGATTAGTTTCAGACATATTGACAGCCTATGAGCTGAACAATGTAATAAATGTTCTTGTTTGACAAGACACTTGTATGTATGCATTTGTGTAGAATGGTTTTAGTCCTAAGCTGGACACTGTGTACATGCAACATATCCCTGCTTTCATAAGTCACATGTTTTTTCATTGTATGGTTCACATGTTCTTACATATCTACATTGCTAAATGTGACATTTAAGACAACAGACAATGAGTTGGTGACTTGTCAATTTATTACAATGCTAAGAGTGAAAAAAACTTGTAACAAAAACTAACATAAATGAAAAGTGAAGGGGTCAGTCGTGGTGAATGAAATCTTAGGAGTAGATGCAGCACCATCGGAACTCCAAAGTCCAGAGTACTCCTCCCATCAGAAATGGAATGAAGTTCAGGATCAGTTCACACAGTGAGATGTGACACACAAAGGAGGACATTAAGAATGAGGTATTTGCTGGTAGTTGTTGGTGTCTTGCCATCAGCACCTCTTGGATTTTTACATGGACGTCCCTGCTTGAAAGGGCAGGAGGGTTCAGCTGCTGCAGAGGCAGGTATGTTTGAGGGTGGTTGGTCCTCTGGCAGGGCCTTCCTTCCTGTGTCTGCTGCAGATGTACTTGGGTTTGAGGTAGCCCACAGCAAGGGGGTAGATGTTGAGTAGATCAGGGTTGTATGGATGTCCCTCAGTATCCCTGTTAGGGTGCCCATGTAGGAGATATGGGCCTCCATATGTTGGTTCATGATCCTCTGCAGCTGCTTGATTTCCCGGAGTTCAGTTAGCACCTTGCCCATCACACCTTAAGACTCATGATAGACCCTCAAGATGTGGCTGATGGTATCCTGGTCATGAGTGGCCCAAGCGGCCTCTCTCTGGCAGCCCACAGCATCCCTCCCATGGACCCTACCCTCGCGAGCCTGTGCCCTTGGCACAGAGTGTCCTCTCCAACTTGGTCCTGGAACCTCAGTGTCAAGGTTGTTGATTTGCACCTCAGGGTCCAGGACTGGTGGGCACAAGATGGTAGCAACTGTGCTAGGTATGCAGGTTAGGGGACTCATTGTTGTCTGTGATGTTGAAGCAACCTGAATGGGAGGAGTGGTTGTGAGCACAGTGAGACTCACTGTTGCCATCTGACCAGGCAGGCCTGGACTGTCATCTATGTTCACATGTCCAGGAATGTCATCATCACTGAGGGCTTCATCCGGAGGTGGGTTGGGAGTCTGATTGGTGGACAATGTCTGTCTAGGTGCTGTACCAGCTCGACCTGTTGAGAAATAGAGTACAATATTATTGGTTGAAGTGTGGAATCTATATTCAAAGGTTTTGTGTGACTGTAAGTATAGACTATAGACACTCCTAATTGGTAGGCTTACTGATTGTGCTATGTTGCCATGGTAGTGAAGTTGTTGATGTAATGTGTGAAGCTTGCAGAAACTATTAGACTCAAACAACCTGTTAGATGTGGTGATCAGTGCACTTTAGATGAGGGAATGAACATGACATCTTAGAAACAGTTATGCCAACACAGTGGAGAAGATACATGTATATTTGACCATTCCAACACCTAGCTTTGTGCGTTACAGGAAAACACTCAACTTTGTTGTATATATGCAGCTGTAGCCATCCTATGAGCAGCTCTGAGTCAATGTGTTAAGTGCCACTACCAATCTGATGAAATGTCTTAATGTCTTAGAAATCCTAGGACGTAAACATTTGGCAAGGTGTCATTCCTGTCCTCAACAGTTTCATTTTGGCATACCAGGAGAAGGGCAAGCAAGGTAGACAGACACGTCCCTGAGTTTAGCATGATATGTAGATTGCTAACTACCAGGGCAGGGTATATAATTTGAGAGATCACATATAGGTGTATTTGGACACGTGCAGGAAGACCTGTTGGTTATAGGTACAGAATCAAGGCCTCCTGGTAGTTGTCATCTCACTTGGTGCCTCCCCACACTACACAAATGCTAAACTCCCAGGGGAGGGTACATCATTTGAGGGATGGCACACAGGTGTGTTTGGACAAGTGCAGGAAGACCTGTTGGTTAGAGGTACAGAAACAGGGTCTCCTGGTAGTTGTGGTCATGTCACTTTCTGGACTTCCCAACACTTGGCAGATGTTTAGTCATACACATCTGTTGCCACACTGCAGTTAGGTTGGCCCATTCATTTACATGTTGACCCATAACTTGTGTCCTAGGACGATTTTTTAACATTGAAACACTTACAGACCCAATTCCAACTTATGGCATGTAATAGGAATTGATATAGGTGATATTATCTACAACAATGCACATTGACAATCCTACATCTCTGCAACTCTGGGAATTGCATGTTGGGAAAGTAGATGAGCAACACAGTGGCAAAAGGTGAGATGTGAGCATACAGGACATGGAAGATGTGTGATAGTTTTTCTGTTGTAACTTACCAGACTTCACTCCCCCATCTATTCCTGTCAAGCCCTCAGGATGCAGGATGGCCAAGTCCTTCTCCTCCCAGGGAAAGAGTTGTAATGGGGCATTCGGAGGGCCACCACCAGTCTTATTGGCCTCCATGTGTTGCCTGGAGTGGCAGGGAATGCATCTTCCCCCTCAGGTCTTTCCTCCTCTTCCTAATGTCCTCCTTTTTTAACAGGGTGGTGCCTACAGCATTCACCCTGTCACCTATCCTTTGCCACATATACATTTTTCTACTGTGAGGAGTATGCTGGACTTGGGCTCCAAGCAATTGTGGCTCTACTCTAATGAGTTCATCAACCATGACTCAACTCATCTTCATTAAAATGAGGATTTTTAGAACATGACATGGGTGTAAAATGAAGTGCGTAACAGGGACTTACTTTAAAAAAGGGTGCTATAGGGAGTAAATGGACAAAACTGTGTGAAAGGTGTTGAATGGATTTGTGAAAAAAGGGGTGCCTTCTATGGCAAGGATGTGAAAAACTTTGGGCTCTGGTCTCTTTCTTGCAGTGGAGAGGCAAATGATCATGGTCTGGAAAGAGGTGTGTTTTATATTGTGTTTTACTGGTGTGTTCACTGGACCAATATATGTCAGCTGTGTTATTTTTTAATCCATCCAATAGGCACTTGTCTGTTGCTTTGTTGAATGCGTACTGTGGCAGCTGACCACTATCAGCTGGCCCCCGCAAGGAGACTACCACATCAACTACTTTTTGTAATGGGCTCTGTGGTTCCACGCGGCCATGATAATGATGGAGTGCACACTGCCAAGATTGCAGACCACCCTGCAGCTGATGAGCAGACATTTGATTTGGCGGTCAGCGGTCCAGCCTACATACATTGTATTACGGCAGTCTGGAGACCACCAGCACAGCAGTCTTTTTGGGACTGTCACCTTGGCGGTCTGGTGGACCAACTGCAAAATTCATAATCGGGCCCGTAATTTGAATGGTAATGTTGGAGAGTATGTAAATGTGTTTTTTAGTTCTTAAAGATAGAGATATATGTTAAACTCTAGCATACTGCTTTGCCTTTTGTGCTTCTAGTGTATGCTCTCTTTTTGCTGGTTCTTCAATTGAGGGCACCCATCATCTACACTTTATTTTGTTTGCACTGCTTCAGCAAGTCAAGCTAAGACTATCAACGTAAACCCAGATTTACTTAAAAGTGATGCAACGCAACAAGACAACTTGCTGCGCTGTGTGACAGGGAGAGAGCAGGAATGCACCATATCTACTAAAATATGATCCGATCCTGCTCCCTCCCTGCACTGGCAGTGCCTTGTATCATAGTGCAAGAGTGCCCTGTGTTACAGGCAGGCTTGTTTTTGTGTAGGAATAGGCACCTTTCTGCACAAAAACAACCTGCAGAGGAAGTTTACTTTATCTACATGTGCTGCAAAATGCAGCACATGTAGAAAGAGGAAATAACAAGAAGAAATAAAAATATTTCTACTCGTTACACCTCTGAAGGAAAGGAGTACCATTTTGGTGAATTCCACAGTTTACTATTCTAGTAAATCTGGGACTGTGCCAAATTCCATGGGTGGATGCGTGGGAATCTCCCACGCTCCACTCATGGAAAACCTTCACAACGAAGAGGAACACAAGTGTGCAGCTTTCACTGATTTGTGTTACTGTAGATTTACTAAGCCACACAAGGAGGCTTTGTATAGCTTTGTAAATATGACTTAAGGGCTTTCATTACCTTGCATCGTCTTGCTTGGCGAAAGGGCAATGCAAACCCTTAGTAAATCTGTGCTTTAATTTTTAGCCTCCAATTTTAAATTCTTTTACATTTACAGAATGTTTTCAATTTTTAATTTGCTTTCTTTATGTACATTTGATTGCTTTTAGTATTATTTCATTTTCTAACCAGCTGCAGACCCCCTGCGTAGGTGTCACAGACCGCTAGGTGTCCAGGGACCAGAGGTTAAGAACCACTGCTCTGGTCTGTAGCAGCTGTGGCATCTCTGATCCTTATGATGAATTCTTGGTGTGGGCAGCAGACAGTCCTTGTAGGAAGTTGGCTCTGTATGTACTATTTCAAAGTAAGAAATAGCATGCACAGAGTCCAAGGGTTCCCCTTAGAGGTAAGATAGTGGCAAAAAGAGATCATTCTAATGCTTTATATTGTGGCAGTGTGGTCGAGCAGTACGTTTATCAGAGGGTAGTGTTAAGCATTTGTTGTACACACACAGGCAATAAATGAGGAACACACACTCAAAGACAATTCTAGGTTTTCATATAGAAAAATATATTTTCTTAGTTTATTTTAAGAACCACAGGTTCAAGATTTACAAACAATACTTTAAGTGAAAGGTATTTCACTCAGGTATCTTAGGAACTTTGAATCAACACAATAGCATGTACAGTTTTGGCAAAATGGCAATAAGCTATTTTAAAATTGGACACTGCAAAATTCAACAGTTCCTGGGGGAGGTAAGTATTGGTTAGGTTTTCAGGTAAGTAAAGCACTTACAGAGTTCAAATTTGGGTCCAAGGTAGCCCACCGTTGGGGGTTCAGGGCAACCCCAAAGTTACCACACCAGCAGCTCAGGGCCTGTCAGGTGCAGAGGTCAAAGTGGTGCCCAAAATGCATAGGCTTCAATGGAGAAAGGGGTGCCCCGGTTCCAGTCTGCCAGCAGGTAAGTACCCGCGACTTCGAAGGGCAGACCAGCGGGGTTTTGTAGGGTGCTGGGGGACACACAAGTCAGCACAAAAAGTACACCCTCAGCGGCACAGGGGCGGCCGGGTGCAGAGTGCAAATAGGCATCGGGTTTGTAATAGGTTTAAATGGGAGACCCAGGGGTCTCTTCAGCGATGCAGTCAGGCAAGGGGGGGGGCTCGTCGGGGCAGCCACCACCTGGGCTAGGGAGAGGGCCTCCTGGGGATCACTCCTGCACTGGAGGTCGGATCCTTTAGGTCCTGGGGGCTGCGGGTGCAGTGTCTTTACCAGGCGTCGGGCTCCTTGAAGCAGGCAGTCGCTGTCAGGGGGAGCCTCTGGATTTCCTCTGCAGGCGTCGCTGGGGAGGCTCAGGGGGGTCAACTCTGGCAACTCACAGGGTCGCAGTCGCCGGGGAGTCCTCCCTGTAGAGTTAGTTTTCCGCAGGTCGAGCCGGCGGCTTTGGGTGCAGAGTGGAAAGTCTCACGCTTCCGGCGGGAAACGTGTGGTCTTTAAAAGTTGCTTCTTTGTTGCAAAGTTGCAGTTTCTTTCGAACAGGGCCACTGTCCTCTGGAGTTCTTGATCCTTTTAGATGCAGAGTAGTCCTCTGAGGCTTCAGAGGTCGCTGGACCCTGGGGGACGTGCCGCTGTTGCAGTTTTTCTAGAAATGGGGAGACAGGCCGGTAGGGCTGGGGCCAAAGCAGTTGGTATCTGCGTCTTCTCTGCAGGGCTTCAGGTCAGCAGTCCTTCTTCGTCTTCAGGTTGTAGGACTCTATCTTGCTTGGTTCTGGGGGCCACTAAATACTCAATTTAGGGGTGTGTGTTTAGGTCTGGAAGGTTAGTAGCCAATGGCTACTAGCCCTGAGGGTGGCTACACCCTCTTTGTGCCTCCTCCCTGAGGGGAGGGGGGCACATCCCTAATCCTATTGGGGGAATCCTCCATCTGCAAGATGGAGGATTTCTAAAAGTCAGAGTCACCTCAGCTCAGGACACCTTAGGGGTTGTCCTGACTGTCCAGTGACTCCTCCTTGTTTTTCTCATTATCTCCTCCAGCCTTGCCGCCAAAAGTGGGGCAATGGCTAGAGAGGGCGGGCATCTCCACTAGCTGGGATGCCCTGTGGCGCTGTAACAAAGGGGGCAAGCCTTTGAGGCTCACCACCAGGTGTTACAGTTCCTGCAGGGGGAGGTGAGAAGCGCCTCCACCAAGTACAGGCTTTGTTACTAGCCACAGAGTGACAAAGTCACTCTCCCCATGTGGCCAGCAACATGTCTGGTGTGTGGCAGGCTGGCAAAACTAGTCAGCCCACACTGGAAGTCGTGTATGTTTTCAGGGGGCATCTCTAAGGTGCCCTCTGGGTGTATTCCACAATAAAATGTACACTGGCATCAGTGTGCATTTATTGTGCTTAGAAGTTTGATACCAAACTTCCCAGTTTTCAGTGTAGCCATTATGGTGCTGTGGAGTTCGTGTATGACAAACTCCCAGCCCATATACTCTTATGGCTACCCTGCACTTACAATGTCTAAGGTTTTGCTTAGACACTGAAGGGGCATAGTGCTCATGCACATATGCCCTCACCTGTGGTATAGTGCACCCTGCCTTAGGGCTGTAAGGCCTGCTAGAGGGGTGACTTATCTATGCCATAGGCAGTGTGAGGTTGGCATAGCACCCTGAGGGGAGTGCCATGTTGACAGTCATTTTCTCCCCACCAGCACACACAAGCTGGCAAGCAGTGTGTCTGTGCTGAGTGAGGGGTCCCCAGGGTGGCAGAAGACATGCTGCAGCCCTTAGAGACCTTCCCTGGCATCAGGGCCCTTGGTACCAGGGGTACCAGTTACAAGGGACTTACCTGGATGCCAGGGTGTGCCAATTGTGGAGACAAAGGTACAGTTTTAGGGAAATAACACTGGTGCTGGGGCCTGGTTAGCAGCCCTCAGAACACTTTCAAATCATAACTTGGCATCAGCAAAGGCAAAAAGTCAGGGGGGTAACCATTCCAAGGATGCATTTCCTTACAGTCCTTGAACGTCAGGTGTTAGAATGATAAGTGGCCACTACAAAAAAAGTGCATGTTGTGTGTCCTGATGGACAAGATGGATCATATCAGTATTAGTGCAATTTCACTCTGGAAATGTTGCAAGGGAACTGGTTTCATTTTCACCTGTGTCTTGATGTCTCCTTATATTTCAGTCCATATGCGCTCACTATACACATTTCTTCTTGGTGAATATGTTCTCTGGTCTGCTTTGTTTCATGTCTTTGGGTGATAGACTACTTATGCGATTCCTATAGCTTCATTCATGTTTAGACAAAATATTGAGTTTTTAATATTGTGATACATAAATATTGTGTCAAAAAATATAATTACTAACAGAAACTTGTAAACAGAATACTGTTGTCAAGAATATTTTTTGGTATGTGTTACTGTTTTACATACTATCGCTTTATTTATTATTGTTTCCTTAAATTTCATTTTCATTTCCATTGAATTTATATTAGTTAAAACATTAATTTTAGGTATTAGTATTGTTAGTATAATTGTTATTATTTTTTGTGATATAGTTTTTATTTTAAAATGTTATATTTATTTGTTTTATCAACTTAGTAATTTATGAGTAGGGGAATAGGGTGCAAAGTGATTTAAATTATAATTTATTTAATTTTATTGTTAATTAAGTATGTATAGTGAATGAAAAACAGCTGAATAATCATTATTTTTTTCAATTGTTTAGTACTTATTTGATGTATTTAAGTTTAATTTAGTATGTTTAATGTATATTTACATTTTGATTATTATTTTCCATCCAGTAGCAGGTTGCTGTGTTTTGTTTTGTAATTTTGTATTTATGAAAATTATTTTTAAATTATTTACTTGTCTACTTGCTTAGCAATTATTTAAATATTTTGGTGGTCATTACAACCCTGGCGGTCGGTGTTAAAGCCAACAGGCTGGCGGTAAAAAAAAATGGAATCACGACTGTGGCGGAAACTGCCAACATAGACAGCCACTTTAACACTCCGACCGCCACGAAGGTACAAACAAACACCGAGGTGGTAACTGCCAACAGACAGGCGGAAGACAAGGTTCCGCCCACTGTATTACAACACGCCAATCTGCCACTGTTTCCGGGGTGGATTCACAACGAAAAAAAACACAGCGCAAACAGGACTGGGAAGGGAAAACGGTCACATCTACACACCCCACCAGGAACCAGGACGCCATGGAACCCGAGCTCCAGATACTGCCAGCCTTTGTCTTCCTGCTCCTCTACCACGAACATCAAAGACGGCGGCAAAGACCACGGTGAGTACTGCACCTACAACAAAGGGGAGGGCAAAAAAGAGTGACACACACTCGAACACCCACACCCTCACCCACTACAACACACACAAGTACATGTTGATACATTACATTTACAACCCCCAACCCCCCCAGAAGAATGCAAGGACAAAAGGAAATGAGTTGAACGTTTGTAATCTATTAAAATACAGTAATTAAAAATATATATACACACTATAAACAAATATATACACCAGGAATAAAAGTCCAAGGTATTCCACCATTAAAGTCCGTGGACCACAGGGCCCAAAATGCATGGGCTAGGCCCACACAAGACACCCGATCAAAACGGAGAGAACACTGTTGGGGCATCAGATAGAAATTCAACAGGCACCCCAGGGGGAAGGGAAGGGGGGGCACCTCAGCCGGATGAGTGCATGATGCCAGATCTACAAGGGGGCTCCATGCCCACTGCTGTATCCTGGGGAGTGCAAAGCCACAGGCTCTCAAGTCTCTCCAGTGGGTGGTTTGCCCACTGCTTTATCCTGGGGAGTGCAAAGCCACAGTCTCTCAAGTCTCTCCAGTGGGTGGTTTGTCCACCTCTTCATCCTGGGGAGTGCAAAGCCACAGTCTCTCAAGAATATCCAGTGGGTGGTTTGCCCACTGCGTCATCCTGGGGAGTGCAAAGCCACAGTCTCACAAGTCTTTACAGTGGGTGGTTTGCCTACTGCTGTATCCTGGGGAGTGCAAAGCCACAGTCTCACAAGTCTTTACAGTGGGTGATTTGCCCACTGCTTTATCCTGGGGAGTGCAAAGCCACAGTCTCTCAAATGGATAACAGACTCCACTGGTTCTGGAGGGGGCTTTGTGCCCAGCGTGCTTCATGCTGCCAAGGACAGAGGTAGTGGATGTGATACTCCACTGGTTCTGGAGGGGGCTTTGTGCCCAGAGTGCTTCATCCTGCCAAGGACAGAGGTAGTGGATGCCTTTCTCCACTGGTTCTGGAGGGGGCGTTGTGCCCAGAGTGCTTCATCCTGCCAAGGACAGAGGTAGTGGATGTGATACTCCACTGGTTCTGGAGGGGGCTTTGTGCCCAGAGTGCTTGATCCTGCCAAGGACAGAGGTAGTGGATGCCTTTGTCCACTGGTTCTGGAGGGGGCTTTGTGCCCAGAGTGCTTCATCCTGTCAAGGTCAGAGGTAGTGTATGTGATACTCCACTTGTTCTGGAGGGGGCTTTGTGCCCAGAGTGCTTCATCCTGCTCGTGGCGGCCTCAGTAGCGTCGGAGCTTTTGGCGCTCATTGGCCTGTGGTGCTAGTGGCGGCGGTGTCCTGTTCAGTGGTGCTGGTGGCGGTCTTGTCTTCGGCAGCAGTGCTGGTGGCGGTGGTGTCCTGTTCAGTGGTGCTGGTGGCGGTCTTGTCTTCGGCAGCAGTGCTGGTGGCGGTGGTGTCCTGTTCAGTGGTGCTGGTGGCGGCGGTGTCCTTGGCAGCAGTGCTTGTGGTGGCGGTGTCCTGTTCAGCTGTGCTGGTGATGGTCTTGTCCTTGGCAGCGGTGCTGGTGGCGGCGGTGTCGTGTTCACCGGTGCTTGTGGCAGCGGTGTCCTTGGCAGCGGTGCTTGTGGTGGCGGTGTCCTTGGCAGCGGTGCTGGTGGCGGCGGTGTCCTGTTCATTGGTACTGGTGGCGTTCTTGTCCGCCGTGCAGGTTTTCAGCGACTTGCCTGCTTTTGTGTGCCCCTTCCCCACCTTGGATGGTGGCGCAGCTGTCTTCCCACTCTCAACTGTACTCCTGGGAGAGGCTTTGGTGGTAGATGTTTTGCCTCTCTCCCGCCGGGCAGTGGCCAACTTTTTGTGCTTCTGAGGTGGGCGACTGTCCGTGGTCTGGCTCCTTGCCACACTGGCTGCCCTGCTGCTTGGCGCACTCCAGAAGCCGATTACTACTGGCACCACTGTTCCTGTTGATGTTGTGGCTGAGGTGCTGGGTTGGGACCTGGAAATGCCGCCTTAGGGGACTGGAAGGGTGGGGGAGGTGAGGGGAAGAGTTCAAGGTTGGAGAGGAAAAGGTTTTTGGACACACTGGGACGGGTAGATGGAGGGGGTTTGGGAGTGCAGGAAGAGGTAGTGGTTGTAGGAGGTGTACATTTGCTGATTTTGGGTGTAGGTGCATGGACTGGAGGCTGTTGTGAGGTGGATGGCTGTTGGGTGGGTGTGTGGCTGCGTTTTTGTACCTTGGGAGGTGGGCTCACTGACACACTGGGAGAGGACACAGGGGATGTGTGAATGGTAGTGGGGGTGGTGAGTGCGAGTGAGCCGGGTGTGCTGGTGGGTGTGCTGGTGATGGAGTTAGTGGCTGAAGATGTAGTGCATGCAGGTGTGAGTGGAGACGAGACTGGAAAGGAGGAGGGAGACGAGGAGGAGGGGGACACTGTGGAGGCAGTGGATGTTGGTATGTCTGCATGGGTATGATGCTTGTGTGAGTGCCTGTGGGATGCGTGGTGCTTATGTTTGCCTGAGCTTCCATTGTGTGTTGAGATGTGTGCATGCTGGTCAGATGGTGTGCTTGGGATAGGCTCAGGTACAGGGGTTTGGGTCTGGGTGGAGGAAGTTGGAGGGGGAGGCTGGACATAGGGACAATGGCTGCCATCAGTGCAGCAGCCAAAGTCTGAAAAGCTCGCTGTTGGGCTGCCTGACCAGAATGAATGCCCTCCAGGTATGCATTTGTCTGTTGCAACTGCCTCTCTACACCCTGGATGGCATTCAAAATGGTAGACTGCCCAACAGTGAGGGACCTGAGGAGGTCAATGGCCTCCTCACTGAGGGCAGCAGGGCTGACTAGGGCAGGGGCTGAGGTGCCTGGGGCGAAGGAGATGCCCACCCTCCTGGGTGAGCGGGCACGGGACACACGCTGAGGGGCTGTTGGGAGGGCGGTGCTGGTAGGGGGGTGGCAGCTGTACCTGTAGATGCGGGGGCACAGAGGGGCCCGCCACCGCACGGGAGCTCCCATCAGAGGAGGAGTCGCTGTCGCTGGTTTCAGCTCCTGTCCCCGCCATGTAGCTCCCCTCGCCCTCCATCCCACTGGTGGCTTCTGACTCTGTTGTGTCGCCCTCCAGGGCCATGTGGGATGCAGCGCCCTCCTGCTCCGGTGCCACTGCTCCTCCGCCTGATGATGCTAATGCACACAAGAACAGGGAGACCACAAAAAGGGGGGGGAGACAGAAGAAAGACATGTTGAGTGCATGCAATACCGCTACTGTTGGCGGAAACTACAGACACAGAAGCCCCTTGCACTATGCCGTGCACTTATAGTTCCCAAATTAATCACAGGGACATGGGGTACAAGGCCGATGTCCGATTGCTGCACACATGGAAGTCACAGGAGCCTGACTAGGTGTAGTTGGCTCTGAACAAAGGTGGGGTGGGGTGCCACATTGCCTTCCTTAAGAAGGGACCTTGCCTACTAAACTTGCCCTGGCCTAGGGGAACCCACAGCCCACCTCCCCCACCCAGACACCTACAATGCGCGCTGAATCAGCAGAATGAGAGTGTACTCACCCCCTTGTGGCTGCTGTGAAGCCCTCAAGTGCCCATCCAACTCTGGATACGCCACCGCCAGGATCTGAAACATCTGGGGGGGTCATGGTGCGACGGGCACCCCTCCCACATTGGGAGGCCATCCCCAGCTGGGCCTCAGCCATCTTCTTGCTCCAGCGGCGAATGTCCTCCCATCTTTTCCGGCAGTGGGTGCTCCGTCTGTGGTGGACCCTCAGGGTCCGGACTTCCTTGGCGATGGCATGCCAAATATCCTTCTTCTGGTGGGTGCTGACCTACAGGAATGGTACAGGGGAAAAGGAGAAGACATAAGCGTCTGCACCGTCACAGTCATTGGCCCACATCCCTACCCTTGCCATGACGCATTCATGCCTCATTCTTCCCCCCTATCTTTCATCCACACCACTCCACACAGGCATTGCCCGTTCGGCATGCTCACAATGTACTTACCTGTTTGTTTGGAGGACCATAGAGTACTGTGTACTGGGGGAGGACCCCATCCACTAGTTTCTCCAACTCCTCCGTGCTGAAGGCAGGGGCCCTTTCCCCAGACACATGAGCCATTGTGTCTTCCATACTGAGGTCACAGCAGCACTTGCAGTGTAGGTCCTCTCCTGTCGAAGATCAGGTATCAAGTGATTGAACAGAGAGAAAATGGCGGTGACGTCCACGGCGGTGCGTACCGTCGCCACCAGCCTACAATGTAATTGGCTCCTGGAACCCATAGGGTCCAATATTAACCAATGCAGGATTGTGCCGCAGTCTTTGACTGCCTACTACGACGGTGTACAACGCCAGCTCAGTTACCTCATATCCCCTTGTCCCACCTTACAGGTCAGGCAGCCACCATTTCAAGGGGCCACATGGCATTAATTTTGACTGCGTCACACATATCTAGGCCTAATACAGACATGTATCGATTTTCAAAACTTATGGAATAAAGTTGTGTTTACGTACCTCAGTGTTGGTTGACTCTCTGCTCGCTGTTCTCCTCCATATAGCCCGTCCACTGGGGCAGGTGAGGAGATGGCGGCATCCTCCGGTGTACAGACCGCTGGTGGACCTGTCGACAATGGAGAAGCGACATGTAATTGTCACATACAGACTTGATCGTACCACAATCCTAGAACTGTGTGCCCAGTTGGAGCCAGACCTGATGTCAGCTATCCGCAATCCCACAGGAATCCCTCCACTAGTGCAGGTCCTGTCAGTACTCCATTTCCTGGCCAGTGGGTCTTTTCAAACAACAGTGGCCATTGCATCAGGGATGTCACAGCCTATGTTCTCCAACGTGTTGTCCAGAGTGTTGTCTGCCCTGCTGAAAAACATGCGCAGCTACATCGTGTTCCCTTAGGTGGAGGATTTGCCTACAGTGAAAGGTGACTTCTATGCCCTGGAACATATCCCCAACATCATAGGTGTCATTCATGGGACACATGTGGCCTTGGTCCCCCCGCAGGAGTGAACAGGTGTACAGAAACCGGAAGAGTTACCATTCAATGAATGTGCAGATGGTGTGTTTGGCAGACCAGTACATCTCCCATGTGAATGCCAAGTTCCCTGGCTCAGTGCATGACACTTACATTTGAGGAATAGCAGCATCCCTTATGTGATGGGGCAAATCCAGAGGCACCGTGTGTGGCTATTAGGTGAGGACATGGACCCAATACAGTGTGACTAGGTGTCTGGGTCTGGGGATGTCCCTAAGAGTTAGTGTGTATCTAACAGTTGTCCCTCGACATTTGCAGGTGACTCTGGTTACCCCAACCTGTCATGGCTACTGACCCCAGTGAGGAATCCCAGGACAAGGGCTGAAGAACGCTACAATGAGGCACATGGGCGAACTAGGAGGATTATGGAGAGGACCTTCGGCCTCCTGAAGGCCAGGTTCAGCTGCCTCCATATGACAGGTGGTTCCTTATTCTACTCACCAAAGAAGGTGTGCCAGATCATCATGGCCTGCTGTATGCTTCACAAATTGGCATTGCAACGACAGGTGCCTTTTCTGCAGGAGGATGGTCCAGATGGAGGTGTTGTGGCAGCTGTGGAGCCTGTGGACAGTGAAGACGAGGAAGCAGAAGAAGAGGACATAGACAACAGGAACACAGTGATTACTCAATACTTCCAGTGAGACACAGGTAAGAAGACAACACTGCCTGCTACATCTGATATAATTCTTCTACCTCTCATCTGTCTGTCACTTTCACCCAGGGTATGGACCCTGATTTGTCACTTTCCCATTCCATTTCACAGATGTGGGTCCCACTGTATGACATCTGCTTTGTTTCCACATGGACTAGAGCTGTGTGACATAGGTATGTTGACAATACATTGGACATAGCATTTTTCCACAGTTATTGCAAATACACATTTTCGAAAGCACATACTGACTCCAGATAGTTTTGTGATTTAAGCGTGTTTATTTAAGTGCAAAATAGTGGAGGGGGTTGTAAATTGGTCAGGGGTGATGGTGGAGGAATGTCCATGGCAGAGTCCAGTTATTTGTCTCACGGGTGCATTGTCCAAAGGGGCATAGGAAGTGGAGCTAGGGCAGTTTAAGGATGGACAGGGTGTCAAAGTGGGACAAAAGGATGACAATCAGGGTGGTCTCATTTCTTGGCGGGGGTCTTGGCATTGTTCTCTGTCTTTGTCCTGGATCTCAGGGACCGTTTGCGGGGTGGTTCTCCATCTGCAGGGGATGGGGTGCTGGTGTTGTGGTCTTGTGGCAATGCCTCCTGTCCACTTGCGCCGGCGGAGGTGGTGGGCAGTTCATCATCCAGGCTAGTGTCAGGGGCCCCTTGTTGTGCCACAGTGTCCCTCTTGGTGTTGACGAGTTCCTTCAGCACCCCTACAATGGTGCCCAGAGTGGTATTGATGGATTTGAGTTCCTCCCTGAACCCCAAATACTGTTCCTCCTGCAGTAGCTGGGTCGCCTGAAACTTGTCCAGTACCGTTGCCATCGTCTCCTGGGAATGGTGGTAGGCTCTCATGATGTTGGAGAGGGCCTCGTGGAGAGTGGGTTCCCTGGGCCTGTCCTCCCCCTGTCGCACAGCAGCCCTCCCAGTTCCCCATTGTTCCTGGGCCTCTGTCCCCTAAACCGTGTGCCCACTACCACTGCCCCCATGTCCCTGGTGTTGTTGGGGTGGTGGGTTAGCCTGGGTTCCCTGTAGTGGTGGACACACTGCTGCTTGACGTGTCCTGGGGACAGAGGTATGGGCCCGCTGGGTGGGTGCTGTGCTGGTGTTTCCAGAGGGGGAAGCTCTGTAGTGGCCTGTGCCAGTTTGAGGAGAACCAACTGTCCCGAGGTCCCAGATTGGCCGGGCTGGTCATCTAGATCCAGTTGGACAGAGCTGCTGTCATCACTGTGGGTGGAGTGGACATGTCTGGACCCTCCTGTACAGTGATTTTGGGTAGGGGTCCTGCAGGGGTGTAAAGGCATGATTATTGCATCTGTATGTGCCATGGTGTGCAACGGGTGTGTGACCTTGTACCCCAGTGCTTGCATTCTTGTGTGGGACCTTGTGTGATAATGGTTTAGGGGTGGTGTGTGGGTATGTGCAGTGCCCATGCATTGGTGATGGGTGTCCATGCTTTGGTGTTGCATGCAGGGCTTGGGTTTGGGATGTGTGGTTTGTGATAGTGGGACATATGTGAGGAGTTGGAGTGATGGGGGTGAGGGCGAGGGTAGGGGTATGTGATTGCATGCAGGTAGGGTGGGGGATGAAGTATTTGAGATTTGCCTTACCAGAGTCCATTCCTCCAGCTACTCCTGCGAGGCTCTCAGGATGCAGTATAGCCAAGACCTTCTCCTCCCATGTTTTTAGTTCTGGGGGAGGAGGTGGGGGTCCGCCGCCAGTCTTCTGAACTGCAATGTGGTGTCTTGAGACCACGGAACGCACCTTTCCCCGTAGGTCGTTCCACCTTTTCCTGATGTCATCCCTAGTTCTTGGGTGCTGTCCCACTGCGTTGACCCTGTCCACGATTCTGCGCCATAGCTCCATCTTCCTAGCTATGGTGGTGTGCTGTACCTGTGATCCAAATAGCTGTGGCTCTACCCGGATGATTTCCTCCACCTTTACCCTGACCTCCTGCTCAGAGAACCTGGGGTGTCTTTGTGGTGCCATGGGGTGGTGTGGGTGATGTGTGGGGTGGTGTGTTTTGTGATGTGTGAGGGGATGTGGTTGTGTGTATTGTGTGAGGTGCATGGATGTTGTGTGAGTGATGGTGTTGTGTGCCTGTGGATGCTAGTTTGTTGATGGTGGTGTCTCTCTCTGTGCTTTGTTCTCAATTTTTGTCGTAGGGGTTTGTGGGTGATGTGGGTGTGTGTTTTATATTGTATTGGGTGTGTGGGAGTGGTGTGTGTATGTGTATCAGGTGTGTGTATTTCGATTTGTCCAATGTGGATGTGTTTTGTAAATGTGTGTGTATTTTGAGCGCGGCGGTGTGTACCGCCAATGGAATACCGCGGTTGAAAGACCGCTGCATGGATTCGTGGGTCGTAATAGTGTGGGCATATTCCTGTTGGCGTGACAGTGGCGGTTTTGTCATCGCCAGTTTATCACTGACCTTTGGTGTGGCGGACTTGTGTGGGTGTATAAATTTTGGTGGATTATGGGCTGTGGGTCATAATAGCTGTGGCGGAATTCCACAGCTGCAGCGGTGTGTTGGTGGTCTTCTGCACGGCGGTAAGCGCCATTTACCGCTAATGTTGTGATGACCCCATTCATGTTTTAATTTTAGAATTCATGTGCAACCTTTTACAGTAACCAGTATATTAAAATCTTTTCATGTTCTTCAATCAATCAATCAATCAAATAATTTCTTAAGCGCACTACTCACCCGGTAGGGTCTCAAAGCGCTGGGATGGGGGGGCGGTTACTGCTCGAAAAGCCATGTTTTTAGGTGCTTTCTGAAGGTTAGGAGGTCCTGGGTCTTGCATAGGTTGGTGGGGAGGGAGTTCCAGGTCTTGGCGGCAAAGTGGGAGAACTATCTGCCACCGGAGGTGGTGCGTTGGATGCAGGGTACTATAGTAAGGGCGAGGTCTGCGGAGCGGATCTGTCGAGTTGTTATATGGAAATTGACTCGTTTGTTGAGGTAGGCCGGTCCAGTGTTGTGGAGGGCTTTGTGGGCAGAGACAAGGATTTTGAAAATTATCATTTTGTTGATGGGCAGCCAGTGTAGGGATCTGAGGTGGGTGGATATGTGTTTGTGGCGAGGGAGGATGAGATGTGCGGCTGCGTTATGGATTCGCTGGAGTTTTCTTTGAAGCTTGGCTGTGGTCTCTGCATAGAGGACGTTGCCGTAGTCCGGTCTGCTGCTTAAGAGGGGGTGGGTGACTGTTCTTCTTGTATCTAAAGGGATCCATTTGAAAGTCTTGTGTAGCATGCAAAGGGTGTTGAAGCAGGAGAATGATATGGCGTTGATTTGCTGGGTCATGGAGAGAGACGAGTCCAGTATGACGCCAATGTTGCATGCGTGGGTGGTTGGTGTTGAGGGTGGTCCGAGGGTGGTGGGTCACCAAGAATCGTTCCATGCTGCCTTGTTGGGGCTGAGGATGATGATCTCTGTTTTGTCTAAGTTCAACTTGAGGTGGCTTGCTGACATCCAGTTGGCGATGTCTAGGAGTCCGGCGTGCAGGTTATTCTTGGCGGAGGCTGGGTTCCTAGTGAGGGAGATGATGAGCTGGGTGTCGTCAACATATGAAATGATGGTGATGCCGTGTGGGCGGAGGATGTTGGCGAGAGGAGCCATGTAGATGTTGAAGAGGGTGGGGCAGAGGGAGGATCCTTGGGGGACCCCACAGATGATCTTGGTGGCTGTAGACCGGAAAGGAGGGAGGCAAACTCTTTGGGTTCTTTCGGAGAGGAAGGAGGTGAGCCAGTCCAGGGCTTTGTGGCAAATTCCGCCGTCGAAAAGGCTTGTGCAGAGGGTTTGGTGGCATACAGTGTAAAAAACTGCAGAGAGGTCTAGGAGGATGAGGGCGACGGTCTCGCCCTTGTCCAATCTGGTCCTGATGACGTCTGTGCAGGTGACGAGGGCGGTCTCAAGTCTGTGGTTCTTGCGGAATCCAGACTGGGAGACGTCAAGTATGTTGTTGTCTTCTAGGAAGCAAGACAGTTGTACGTTTACTATCTTCTCCATGACCTTTGCGGGGAAGGGGAGAAGAGAGATGGGTCGGTAGTTTGTGAGGTCTTCAGGGTCTGCTTTGGGTTTTTTGAGAAGAGCGTTGACTTCGGCGTGCTACCAAATATCTGGGAAGTTTGCGGTGTCGAAGGAACTGTTGATGACGGCCCGGAGATGGGGAGCGATGATTTCGGTGGCTTTGGTGAAGATGTGGTGGGTCTGTTGGGGAGCCTGAGTGGATGGAGCTCATGGTTTTGCTGATTTGTTAATCATTGGTGGGGTTCAGGTGTTCAGAGGGTTGGTGCGGCAGGGTGGTGTGATATTGTTTGTATCAGTGGTGATGATGGTGGGTGCTGATGATGTGAAGCTGTTGTGTATGTCTGTGATTTTGCGGTGGAAGTAGTTGGAGAGGGAGTTGCAGAGGTCTTGGGAGTGTGGGGGGGGTCGATGGTGCAGGATTTGGGTTTTGTGAGTTCTTTGATGATGGCAAAAAGTTCCTTGCTGTTGTGTGTGTTGTTGTCTATGTGTTCTTTGTGGAAGGACCGTTTGGTGGTCCAGATGAGTTGGTGGTGTTTGCACATGGCTGTTTTGAGGGCGGAGAAGTTGCTCACTGAGGGTTCTTGGCGCCAGGCTTTCTCAATTTTTTGGCATTCTCGTTTGGAAGACTGAAGTTCTGTGGTGAACCAGGGGGCGATCTTGGTGGTGTGGGTGTTGTTGTTTGTTTTCAAACGGGCGAGAGAGTATGCACAAGTTTCTAGCCATTTTGTGAGGTTGAGGGAGGTGGTGTTGGGGTCGTTAGTGATGGGAGGTGGAGCTTGTGCGAGGTTGGAGATCTTGTTCCACTTGCAGTAGGGTGTAGTGTGTTGTTGGTGGTGGGTGGTGGGTGTCATGAAGGAGAAGTGGACGCAGTGGTGGTCAGTCCAGTGAAGTTTGGTGGTGTGAGTGAAGGCGATGTGGCTGCTGGAGGTGAAGATGGCGTCTAGCGTGTGTCCCGCTGAGTGGGTGGGTGAGGTGACCAGTTACTTGAGGCCGAGGTTTGCGAGGTTGTCCAGCAAGGCCATGGAGTTGCAGTCGTGGGTGCTTTCCAGGTGAAAGTTAAGGTCACCAAGGAGTATGTAGTCTGTGGAGATGAGGGCGTGGGAGCTGATAGTATCAGCAATGGTGTCACATAATGGGGGGCGGGGTCCTAGTGGTCTGTAGACGAGAGTTCTGCATTATCTAGGGTGTCGTTGGTGCTGGTGGAAATTTTGATGGAGTTTTTGTGTATTATGGAGATACCTTCTACTGGTTTGTTGGTGCGGTTTCTGCGGGTGATTTTGTAACCTTCTGGGATGGCTATGGCGATGTCGGGTTCTGATGAGGAGTTCATCCATGTTTCAGTGAGGAAGGCGATGTCAGGAGAGTTTGTGGTGAGCAGGTCCCAAAGCTCGATGGCGTGCTTGTGGACGGAGCAGGTGTTAAGGAGGATGCAGGTGAGGTGATTGTGGGGTTTGGTGTTGTTGCGTTGCTTGTTGATGTTGCTGGTGTTGGTGTGAGTGCAGGAGAAATGGCATGAGTGGCATTATGTTCTTCATAATTTATATTTTAGCAGGTCGGTATTGATTTTGTACGGGTATAGGATGAGAAGTAAATTAAAGTGCAGACGATTTTATTTTCATACTTATCATTTTTAATTGTTAAATACATATATTTGATTAAATCTGTGAATGTGTTTGGAAATGTTCCATTATTTATTTTGTTCATTTTACAGTATATTTAAATATTTAAATTTGTGTTTGCAATATCGATTTAGTAGTGGTTGTTCATATTGCAGGGTAATAGGGAGGGATGCTAGTTATAGTATTTTTTTACATAATTCTTAATATGTACTTGAATAATTGATGATTATTTGTGTTTCTTTTTATGTTCGAAATATGTCTATTATGTGTTTTATTTAATCATTTAGTGCTAAGTGTTTTAATAATAATGTTTGTAAAATGTAAATGTTTTCATAACTTTTCTGTTTTTGCTTAAGTAATATTTTAAACAAATATGTTGTATTTATTATGTACATTTTTGGGGTATTTTGTGCAGCTATTTTGAGGTAGGGAAGTAAATTTCATCCAAATGTATTTTATTTATTTCATCATATATTATTTTTTGTAGGAAGTACTATGTATTTTTTACTTATGATAAGATTGTAATTTTTTGTTTTATGTATTTACATATTTTGTAGTGGTGGGCGGAGCTCACTGAGTTCTACTCTGCAGAATTTCAAGGAGTTGGGTAAAACTCTGTGGAATTTCACAGTGTTCCTCATGCAGCGGAGTGCTGCTTGCCCTACCGCCCTAGCGCTGTATGAGCCCAATTTTGGAAGCGCTAAGCAGGGTCGGGCCTGGTTAGTAGTACTAACCAGGCCCGACCCTGCTTATCGCTTCCAAGATCGGACACATTCAGGCCAGGATATGCCAAAATGGCAGTGAAAGATGATGTTTCAGGCCTCTTGCGCTGACACAGCCCACCGGCCTGGAGCCTGCCTCTCTCAACCACACCTGTACACTTCCCTTCACCAACTGCCCTCTTTCACAAACTTGCTTCGGCAGGCCAAGCACATCCCCTGTCTTGCATCAGCCTTGCAATCTCTTCATCTGCACTTACACACAGCCTTAGACCACCCTTTATTTAGGGCCCAACACTAGCAGCAGCAAACCAGCTCACCACCAGCAGCCTGGTATTTTCACAAAGTGCCTAGCCCTGCTTGCCACTGGGTTCTAAGGCACTATCGCAGGCCACACACATCTCTATCTGGCGGGGGCTGCCGGACTACCATTCAGCAGCTCCCTGCCGGCAACAGCACTTCACCCAATAACTTCACATCCTTTCCCAGGGACTCTGGAGGGACAGGTCCTTTTCAAGTGGAGCTCTGACTGCAATTTTCATTTTTTTATACAGTACAAGCCCCTCCATCCCCCTCATCTGCAAATACTGTCCATGCCCAGTGGCAGCCCCTGTGTGCATAGAGAAAGTGAAACAAAGATCTTGCCAGCGGCCTGGCTCTCTGCTCCTCTCTGCCCCCTGCTCCCAGGCTTCTGAAGACAGGGAAAGGAGGGAGGCCTGGATCCAGTGCTGGTGCCAGTGCAGCCCCTCACCAGTAGCTTGCAGCAGCACCATGCCCGGTGGCTGCCGACATCTTTGGGCTGAGTGCACACTGCAGCCCGGTTATGGGCCACATAGTGCAAGCACAGACTGTCTGCGCTTGTGCTTGGTGGCCCATAATTGGGCTGCAGTGTGCACGTCTTGAGGTCCGCTACGCTGTCGGGGCTAGCGGAGTTTTTGGCCAAACTTTTATTTGGTCAAACTCCATGCTCCAAGCAGAGGGCAAAGTGCCAAAAACTCTGTTAACTCCGACCAACAGAGCTGAGCTCACCGTCCACCCCTAATATTTTGTATAAAATGATTTGTAGGTGGAAAATTATTTGTTGTCCCTTCAAAGTAGTACATTGCCTCCACTGCTGGTTACACTAGAGTGTGAATAGTAAATCTAACCCTTTTGGAGTTCAACTCTTTCGCAACTACTGCTTAGACTGGAGTGGGAAAAGAAAATCTAACTTCCGCGGAATCAAGCACTTTCCCTACTGTTGTTTAGACTGGTATGCAAATAGTAAAACTAACCCTTCTGGAGTTCAACACTTTCCCTACTGTTGCGTAGATTGGAGTGGGAATAGTAAAACACCTCTCTGAAGTCCAACATTGAGGGTTCCATTATGGGTTTGGCGGTCGGATGAGCCCACTGCCAAGCTCACGGTGAGGACCCTGCCGTCATGCCGGTGGTGTCCCCCTGTCATATTACCGCGTTCCTGCCTAGCTGGCTGGTGGGAACATTGTATTACGACGTTCCTGCTAGGGCTGACCGGCGGGAACAATGCAATGATATTGATCTCAACTTCTTAAGGAAGATGAAGCCAATACTATAGCACACCAGCACCCTCTCAATGTGCACTGCAAAGCATACAGTGCGCATTCGGAGGGTGCTTGGCAGGGGCCCCCTGCACTGCCCATGCCATGGGTATGGGCAGTGCAAGGTCCCCCCTGTGGACCCCTGCACTGGCTTTTCACCAGCCTTTTATAGTTGAGTTGCAATCAGCACAGCGACACTGAGTGCAGCACTGCCGTGACTGACCACAACTGAGACCGCCATCAGCCCATTGGGAACCATGCTCCTGGTGGGGACGGCAGCCCCCTGATAGTCCGACTGCAAAGGTTGTAATGTGGTGCTCGGACTGCCTGGAGTGTTGTGGTCCAACTATCATGCGAGTCTGGCAGTCTCATTACCACCAGCCACATAATGAGCTCCTCCGTTCATCATTCAACTTACTGTTATGTAAGATGGAGTGGGAATAGCAAAATAATTATTTAAGTAACTAAATCCTTTATGTAATGCTTGGTAATCAGTATTCATATGTTTGTTGATATTTTTATTGGTATTGGGTATGGGTATTAAATTATGTCTATCTTGTAAGGTTTATATTTTTATGTATTTATCATTGTTTTTGTTGTTAATTTATTTGGAATTTTCTGAATTGTAAATATGTTTGCTAATATTAAAAACAAATATATTATATATGTTTATACACTATATACATATATGCACTGAAAAAAACCAAAGGTTAGAAGGGCATTATAGTTAGGCTCACAGTGTCCAAAAGCATACAAATTCAACAGTTGTAGTTACCTTAGCTAACTATAACTTACACCCCCATAATGCACTGCTTATGACCTCAAAGATTACATGACATGGTCAGTGACATCACTGATCACATCTCAAATGCCCTCACTGATGACATCATCCAGTGATTGTAACTGATTGCATGAATGTGTAAGTGGGTGTATGAGTGGCTCTATGGGTATATGGTTGGTTCAATTATTAGGTGTATGGGACAGTGCATGGATGCGTGAATATCTGTACGGGTGATGAAATGAATGTGTGACTGCCTGTATTTGATTGAATGAATGGGTGTGTCAGTGACTGTTTGGGTGAATGAGTGACTGTATTAGTGGTTTTGTGTGCAAAGCAAGAGGTGTCATTCTATTTCTGGGTGAGTTGGTAAATGAGCTACTATCTAGTTATGTCACTGAGTCTATGAATGGCTGTAACTATAACTCCATTATACTGGTATAACTCAGTACCTCTGTCACTGACTGTATGTGAGAGTGAATAGGTGTGTAAGTGGGTGTGTCATAAAGTGAGTGGATGTATAAGTTTTGTATATTGGAGAATGAGTGGATGTGTTATTGCTTGTGTTGGTGAATGAGTAGGTGTGTTAGTGGCTACATTGGTGACTGAATGGGTGTATCAGTGCCTTTGCATGTCAGGGGTGTATCAGTGCCTTTGCATGTCAGTCAGCAGCTGTGTGAATGATTTTATGGTCAAGTGATTATGAGTGTTAGTGATTGTATTGAGGACTGAATAGGTAAGTTAGTGACTGAATGTGTGAATGTGTTAGTGGTTGTGCAGTTGATTCACTGAATGTGTCGAAAGATGAGTAATGTAATGATTGTTTTTTCTGATCCTTTGTATGGGTGTATCAATGGGTGTGTTAATGGCTGTATATGTGTATAAGTGGATGTGTAACTAGCTGTATGATTCTCTTAGTGTGTGAGTTAGTACTGTATGGGTGACTAATTGGTTCTGTCAGTGACTTATTAAGTGAATTCATATCTGTGTATCACTAGTTTTATCTATGTGTGAAGAAATATGTGAGTAGTTGTGTGTGCATGGACATAGAAGAGTTTCTGTGTGTGAATGAGTGGGTGTGTCAGTACATGGATGATGACATCAGTGATGTCATTTGAGATGTCATCAGTAATGTCATCAGTGATGTCACTGACCATGTCATGATTTATGTAATCTGAGAAGTTATTAGCAGTGCATTGGGGGGGTGCAAGTTATAGTTAGCTAAGGTAGCTATAACTGCTGAATTTCTATGGGTTTGTACGCTTGAAATGTGAACCTAACTATAACGTCCCTCTAACCTTTGGGTTTTTCAGCGAATTTCTGTTTAAAAAAAAATCTATTTCCTAATTATAACGTCCCTATAACCTTTGTTTTTTTTCAGTGAATTTCTATGTTTTTTTTAACAAATAGTAATTTTCATTACTATAGGTTAATCCAACCAACGCAGTACACAGCCTTTGGCTGTGCACAGCAGAGGTTGACCACAGGGCCAACCCCCTATAAACACTCAAGCTTGCACCGTGCACGGCCTTCACCAGTACGCAGGAGGGTCGCCCGTAAGACCTGGCCTGCAGCAAGACCCTGCAGCCAACTCCCCCTAACCACTCAAACCCAATCTGTACAAGGGCCTTTGGCCGTGCTCGGTGTGAGTTGTCCAGGCCTCTCAGGGTGTGAGAGTAGATGTGAGAGGATCAATTAGGGTGAGAGTGGGTGTCAGATTGTCTCTCTGGGTGTGAGAGTGCGTACATCAGTTTTTTAGTGGGTGTGTCAGTGTGTGCGCGGGTCTGTGAGTGGGTGCATGAGGGTGTGAGTGGGTCTGTGAGTTGGAGCGTGAGTGTCTGTGTGAGTGGGTGCGTAAGTATCTGAGTGGGAGAAATCGATTAAAGGAGAGAAAGAGAGAAAGAAAGTGAAAGGAAAAGAGATAGAGTTTCTTTAGGCTTTCACATCTCAAATATTTAGAATGAGATATTTGTGTTCAATTTAAAATTTAAAAAATGTATTTATTAGTTTAAATGAAATTATTTTTTCATTTTATAAAAATGGTAATGAGCCAAGCCCCCAAAGCAGGACTCAAACCCCTAAAGCTCAGTGTGAAGCTCTAGCGACCTAAAGGGATTTTTTTATTTATTATGTTTTTAGCCCTTTAAGGGCTTTTTGGGATCGAGAGGGAATTTAAGGGCTCTCCCATGGTACCTCCTTATTTATCTATGTTTTCTTTTTAAAAAATGTTATTTTTAATCAAATGCCCTTTATGGGCTACCTGGCACTGTAGGGAAAGCCTTAAGGCTTCCCTCGCAGTGGCATTGCTTCAGCAAGCATGCCCCATGCTTGATGAAGCACTTCATCTCTGTCCCCTGTACATGTGCAGGAGTCAGAGATGAAAGCTCTGCTGTTTGACAGAGGGACCTGCTTTAAAGGTCCCACTGTCAGACAACAGAGTGTTTGCTGTGGCTTGGTTGAAGCAGCTATGTCCCGGGGGTGAGGGGTGGTGGTCCCCAGAGCCATCAGAGGCTTCAAGAGGGGGGCTGCGCGGCTCCCCTCCAATGTGAAGATAGCCCCGGGGAGTGGTGGTCCCTGGGGCCTGGGGGTCCAAAACAGACCCTCTTTCAATTGTTTTTTGTTTGACCCAGGGGTTGTTGGTTCCATGGCACAGTGGGCCACGGGCCGCCCGCACATATGCTATAGATGCCCCCAGAGGGTGGTCCTAGGGGCTTGGGGTCCCATAGGGACCCTCTTTGAGTTTTTTAAAGATTTGCCCCGGGGGTGGTGGTCCTTCCAGCTCAAAATTCAGTGCAGCCCCAGGGGTAGTGGTCCCTGGGGCTTATGGGGGTCCCAAAGGGACCGCCTTTTCTTTTTTTTTTTTACTTGGTTAGGGAGATGGTGGTCACCAAGGCACCAGGAGACCACAGCCCTCCTGCATTTCTTTTGTTAAATGCCCTGGGGAGCTGGTGGTCCCAGGGGAAGCGGGAGGGGGAATGGTTCCCCCCATATCATAACAACCCTGGTTAGGTGACGGTCCCTAGGGCAGCGGGGGTCACACGGCCACCCTCACCTATACATTGTAAGCCCCGGGGAGGTGGCGGTACCCGGGGCAGCGGGAGGGGGCCAGGAGGCTGCCACCCACATTTCTAAAAAAATGCCCCCGGGACTTGGCCCACCTGAGGGCTTTTTAATAAGGAAGTGCAGAAGATCGTGCTTAGTTCTTTTTTAAAATTTTAAGGTGGATCCGCGGATCCGCCGTTGATCCAAGCGTAAAATAAAAAAAAAAAAGCTTTTTAGCACGGCGTGATTCCCTTTCGGACCCCACCACCAGAGCTAAGGGGTCTGTGTTCGTACTCTGGCCCTTTTGTAGTTTTTAATATTTTTTTCTGGGACTGGGCTGAAGCCGAGTCCCAAGATGTCTGACAACACTTCTGTTGTTGAAGTGTTATCAGCCAATCTGATCTCTGCACGAGAACGGAAGGGTTTGCGAATCCATCATGTCCCTATATATAGAAATTGGAATCAATCTCCAAATTCCAAAACCTACTGAACAGATTTACACCAAATAACAAAAAGGGCCCTTTCTGGACCAAGAACTACCTTTCTGCCAAATTTGGTGTAATTCTGTCCAATAGTTTTTGCGCAATCGATGTTCAAATTTTCCAATGGAAATTAACTTTGGAAAAGATCTAAATGTCACCCCCCTTTATCTCAGCCCCCGCTTGGTAGATCACCCCCAAATTTTCCAGACAGCAGCTCATGTGACTGTCAATTTTGGGGGAAAATTTTGTGAAGATTCATCAAGCGATGCCAAATATATAGGCAAGCAAAAAACAGTGTTTTTTCTATAGAAACTAGTTCCTAATTATAAATGCCTACTGGCGACTGCCAGTAGGTAATATATATATTACTTTCACTTTTTCCTGTCTCTCAATATATTATATACAAAACTAGATAGATAGATAGATAGATAGATAGATAGATAGATAGATAGATAGATAGATAGATAGATAGCTTCTGTGTTATGTTTTCTTTAAAGTTTTAAATATATATTTTTGTATATGTTTGCCTTAATATTTAAAATTAGTGATATATTTAATTGGATAAATAGTTTACAATTTTTTATTACATTTACTTTTAATATTTTCCTTTTCATGTATTTTAAAAATGTTTTATTACAGTTATATATACATATACCCCTGGGGGTATATATGTGGGGAGAGGAGCCATACAACTTCCCTTCCCGAACCTTTAGAGGCCCTGGGAAGCCCACCCTTGGGGCTGAAATTATTCAAAATAGAGAGAGGAGTCATGTGCCCCCCCACCTCTCAGCTATTAATTGCCCTAGGGAATCCAAACCCCGGGGCCAGCTCACATGTTATATTCTGGGAAGCCCACCCTCTTGACATACCTATTTCCCTGCCTCCAGCACAGTGGGCATGGAAACCTGTGTTTGTTTCTGCTTGACAGAAGCATTTTTTAATCTTCCTCCAAGTAGGAGCAAGCACAAGGTCTGCTCCTAGGTGGCAGGAACTTTAAAAATACTCCTGCCAGCTAGGAGCAGACTTTTGATCTGTTTCTCTGACTGCACTGATCCGGGGGGAAACAGATAAATATATTGTTCTCACCTGGAGGTGCAGCATTAGTAGCTACTAATTCTGGCGGGAGCAATGCCGGGTTCTGCTGCATGCAGGAAGCCAGTGGCGCTGTATGAGCCTTGGGGCACCACCCGCGGCCCCCACTGAGTATGTGGTGAGTGCCCGAAGGTTGGGGTTCCTGGGCCTGGAAAAAGGCTCAGGGAGGGGGCTGCATGGCCCCCTGACCCCTTAAATGTAATGGTGGCCCTGAGGGATGGGCCCAGGGCCTAACGCGGCTCAGGGAAGGGGAGTGTGTGACTCTTCAACCCTTTTATTAAAATAAATGGCCCTGGGGGTTGGGGTCCTATAGGCCTAAGGAGGCTCAGGGAGGCACCACGTGGACCCCCTCCCATTTATTTTAAGTGGTGGCCATGGGGGATGGAGTCTCCAGGGTCTAAAAAGGCTCAGGAAGGGGGGGCATGCAGCCCTATCTCTTTTAATTAAAAAGAGAAAGCGACCCTAGGGGAAGGTCTCCACAGGGCCTAATATTATTTGGGGTGCCCCCCTGCCTTTCATAAAAAGGCCCTAGGAGATACGATCCCCAGGGCCTAATAACATTTGTGGATGGGGGCCACACAGCTCCCTCACCTTTAATTAAAACAAAATTACCCTGGGGGATGGGGTCTCCAGGGCCCAATAAGTCTCTGGGAAGGGGGACACAAGGACCCCTTTCCTTTTAATTTAAGTAGAGGCCTGAGGAATGGGGTCCCCAGTGTGTAATAAGGGTCAGTGAGGATGACCATGTGCTCCCCTCCCATTTAAAGAAAATAAGGCTTGGTGGATGAAGTCCCCAGAGCCTAATAATGCTCATGGAGGTTGTCCACTTGGCTCCTCTACCTCTTTAATAATAAACAGCCTTGGGGAATGGGGTCTGCAGGTCCTAATAAGGCTCCTGGAGACTGGCAATGTGGCCCCCCTCCCCTTTTATAAACAAAGACCCTGGGGTGGGGCTCCCCAGGGCCTAATAAGGCTTGTTGAGGGTGGCCTTTGGCCAGCCTCCCCTTTATAAAATAAAAAAGGACCTGGAGGCTGGGGTCCTCGGGGACTAATAAGGCTTGCGGGGGAGGCATGAACCCCTCCTATTAAAAAGACTTAGGGCCTTATTATGATCTTGATGGCATAGCCGCCGAGACCGCTAATACAGCGATGGTGAGGCTGCAGTCAAGCCGACCGCTTCACCCCCGTTTTATTATGATGTTTCCACCAAGCTGACTGGCAGAAACCTCATATTACAATGGTCAGGCTGGTAAAAATAGTGCGGCAGCATTGGCCTCGGCTGTCAATGGCTGCAATAGCAGACAGTGAGCATTCCAAGGTTGCTGGCAGTGGGGGCCTTGCACTACCCCCGACATGGCTGTGGGCAGTGCAGGGGCCATCCTGTTGCACCCAGCATTGCCTTTCCGCCAGCCTTTTAATGGTGGGGACCCTGGTATTAAAAGGCTGGCAGAAAGGGAAGTCATGATCAGCACAGCGGTGCCGAACTCAACACCACTGTGGCCGACCATGACTTCGACCATCGCCAACTCGTCGGGATCCATGATCCTGACAGTGGCAGTAGTTTCCTGGCTGTTCGACTGCCAAAATATGATCCTGGTGGTCAGACCACTAGGAGTGTGGCAGTCCGACTGCCACCATGAGTTTGGTGGTCTGTTCACCGCCAAACTCGTAAAGAGGCCTAGAATGTCTTGTGGCTAACCCCCGCTGTGCACGACTGAAGGCTGTGTGCTGCAGGGGGTTGGCTTTCTGTATGGTAATAAAATATCACTGTACATTAAAAAAGTAGACGTTCATTGAAAAAAACATGTTTAAAGTAACTTTATAATTAGGTGAATATGTCAGTGATACCATTATTGTTGTGAACTAAAAAAACTAAGAAATTCACCAGTTATGGTTAGCAGGTATGCACTGCCTATGACCTTACATCACCCATGACATGTTCCATGACATCACGTATGACATCACTGAGAACATCTTACATTAAATAATTGATGACATCACTGATGACATCATCCGACCTTCTTTTTTTACAAAATAGCTCGGAATAATATGAAGCATCATTACTACTATTATACAAACAACCCCAATAGGTAAAGAAAGCTTCTGGTATGTGCAGCATTGACCCTGTACTATAAACTTCATGGGTAGCCGAGTTCATATTGACTATAAACCACTGGGGAAATGGTAATCTATCCTGCATATGCTTCAATCTGTATACAGCTGTTCAGGGAAACCAAGCACCTCCAGATACGGATGCCCTGTTACATAGCTAATGCCCTACTATTAACAGTATTTACTTGTATCAAACCCCTGACAGTCACCAAATCTACATTGAGACAAAAAGTGGATATAAGTAGTAAAGTGGGTACTGTTATCACTTTTTACTCTCTAGAGAGAGGTTTACGCTGTACCACATTGCAGACAGTGAAACCCCCATGAGAAATAGACCCCAGAGTATTAAAAAGTATCTACTAAGAAAGTGTACACTCTATGCAAAACATATCCAAAGAGTGACTATGCACTTAAAATAACACCAGTGATGTCATAAATGATGTCATAGAACATTTCATGAGTAATGTAATATGTGAGGTCATAAGCAGTGCATGGCGGGGTGCAAGTTCTTTACTAAATATAACTGGTTAATTCCTGTGCTTTTTTTTGTTCAAAACGTTAATGTTGTCACTGACGTATTCACCTAACTATAAACTTACATTAACCTTTGTTTTTTTCACTGACTATGCATACATATATCCTATATATATATATATATATATATATATATATATATATATATATATATACATGGGAAGAAAATCAAAGTTTAAAGTGACATTATAGGGAGGTATGGTTATAATGTCTTAATTTATATTTTAGAAAACCTGAAAACTTCACTGAAAAAACAGAGACGGGATAGGTAGGTGAAAATGCTAGTTAAAATAATCCACTTTAAATTCAGAAAGCACTGAAATTCCCCAGTTATAGTTAAATCAACTATAACTCACCACCTCCGCATGCACAGTGTTGTCATCAATGATGTCATTTCAGATGTTGCATCGATTTGATAAATTATGTCATAGCACATGTCATGTTCTTTGGACACAAAAGAGAGAGTTGTCCTGAACAAAAGCAAACTCACAACTGGTCATTATAGGATTGTACAAATATGGCCGGTTGTTTTAAATGGCCCCCATTAGTAAAAACAAGGAGACACCCAGCGAGGGTGAGCAGGGCCTTACGGTTCTCTCCTGGAATGTGAACGGACTGAGAGACAAGGTTAAACGTGGATTAGTGTCCCAATATATAAAAAGGCAGCAAGCGGCTATAGTACTCCTTCAGGAGACACATCTCTGGGGGTACAAAGTGTGTTTTCCTGAGTAGAGGCCCCTATGTTATGTTGGTGCAAGCAGGATATACGTCTGGATCCAGGGGAGTGGCGATTTTGATTTGTAGGTCTCCCCCCTTCCGTGTCACCCACCAATGGTCAGACCCTGCGGGCAGATATATAGGGGTGAAGGGGTTTTGGGGATGGAAGGAGGTTTCGCTGCTGAGTGCGTATGCCCTGCCGAGACTCCAGGCCCCCCGTAGGGGAAGATAGCAAAGATCCTGTTAGGGACTACTTCCCCATTCCATGTTCTGGGAGGAGATTTTGATGATGTGATGGAGGTGGATATGGATAGGTCTGAAACGAGGAAATCTTTGGGTCCCACTACCCCACTTCGCGAGTTTGCTACAACAATAGGATTGTTGGACCTGTGGAGAAGTACCCATCCCACAGACAGGAAATATTTCCATTTTTCAGGGGCTCATAGGGTGTTTTCCTGACTGGATTATATCTTTGCCCCGGCTGGAGAGGTGGGCACTATACAACAAGCCAATTACCTAGCGAGAGGGCTGTCGGATCACTCTCCTCTCATGGTGCGTCTGGGCGGCCGGGTGAAGGGGCGTGGAGGGTGGCGGTTGGGAGCCTGGGACCTACAGTACTGTGAAGTGGCACGTGGGCTTCGGATAGACACTGAACTATACTTTAAAGAAAATACAGGGTCAGTCGGCTCAGCAGTGGTGCTGTGGGAGGGTTACAAAATGGTACTTCGAGATAGTGCTCAAAATCTAGTAGCCCAGAAAAGAAGGAGAGAAAATGAACGACCGAATAAAATGGAACATCATCTCCTAGTTTTAGAGGAAAACGTAGGACAAGCGCTGGCACTCTCAGCGCTTCGTCAACTGGAGTTAGCGAGAGCTGAACATCAGGAAACAGCAAAAAAAGAGGCTCAGAGCCATTTGCAGGCTGTCCATTATAGGCTGTATGAGACTGGGGATAAGGCCGGGAAACTCCTGGCCTGGCTTGGGAGAAAGGAGAAGCAAGCTAGGTGGATACAGGAGGTGGAGACCCAGGAAGGGACTAGGGTGTCCGCTGACAACGATATTGCATAGACCTTTGCCTACTACTATAGGGACTTCTACAGGGCAAGATTACTGGAAAATGTCAACCACATCACTGAGTATCTAGACAGTATAGACTTTCCCACCTTGGAAGTGGAGGGACGGGAAGAGCTGGAGGGAGATATTACTTTAGAAGAGGTTACAGCCGCCTTGACAGGGCTCCGACCAGGCAAAGTTCTGGGACCTAACGGGTTTCCGGCAGAGCTTTTTAAGAAATTCTGCAATATCCCGGCTCCCCATCTCCTAAATATGTTTTTAGAGGCCTGAGTACAAGGAGCTCTCCCCCCTGTCTTAAGAAGGGCTGAGATAGCAGTTATACATATGAAGGGTCTGACCCAAGTGGATGTGTGCATCCCATAGACCGATATCCCTTCTGAACGTGGAAGTGAAAGTCCCAGCCACAGTATTGGCAACTCGCCTACATGGCGTTATCTCCTCGCTAGTTCACATGGACCAGACCGGCTTCATGCTGGGGCGTTCCACGAGACATAATCTGCGACGAGCGCATGTTTGGCTGACTACCATAATGGGCCGTCTGGACCACCATTTATTTTTAGCCTTGGATGCGGAGAAAGCATTTGATGCGGTGCATTGGCCTTTCCTGGAAGCTACACTAGAACGATTTGGATTTGGCCCGAGATATGGGGAGTTGGTGTAACCCGTTGGCGGCAGTAAGAGTAAACGGGGTCCTCTATTCCAACTTCCCCATTGCGCGGAGCATGAGGCAGGGATGCCCCTTGTACCCCCTATTGTTTGCTCTCACCTTGGAAACCTTAGCGTGTAAGATCCGTACTTATCCGGGGCTGCATGTTTTCAGACTGAGGGAGGAGGAAGATGTGGAGGAGCGTATTTCTCTGTATGTGGATGACATCCTGCTATATGTAGCGCGCCCAGAGATATCCCTATTTATACTTTTCTATCTGTTTGAGGAATATGGGAGGCATTCAGGATATCTCATTAATTGGGACAAAACAATCCTATATTCTCCGCAGGGAAATGAACCACTCCCCCCTCCCAGTACGCCTGCAAATCAGTACTGAAGGTTTCAAATACCTTGGCACCCACATAACACATAAGGCCGACAGCTGCCATGCTAATAACCTGGGGAGGGTAATGTAAGATTGCAGGGCTGATTTAAAAAGATAAAGAACTCTGCCTCTCTGGCTGATGGGGTGGGTTGCCATGATTAAGATGATCCCTTACCAAAGTTCCCCTAAGTTTTGCAGAACACATACTATCAGATCCCCCGGGCTTTTTCAGGGTCATAGAACAAGATGTCAGGCTCTTTTTGTGTGAGGGAAAACATCCCAGAATAGCTCTTAAGACGCTACAATGCAATCATTATGCGGGGGGCTGTCTCTCCTGGATCTAGAGGTGTATTATTAGGTAGCGCACTTGGTAAATGTCAATGACTGTTTATTCACACCAGGAAATCATCCTACCTTCCTCCTAGAGAGATTACAGTGGGAAGGGAAATCATGTAAGCATTACTTATATGAAGGAGGGGGACCGGGCATCTTTTGCCGGCAACCCAGCTGGCCTTAAAGGCTTGGATCAGAGCAACTAAGCTGACAGTTTGGCACTGTCGACCACCAGGGAGACCCCTCTTTAGGAGGGAGGCTGGCTGTTAGAAATTAGAAAATTGAAAGGCTTTGAGTGGTGGGACCGTATTGGTATCTCAAAGGTGGGGGACGTGATGGAGGGGGGGATATTATGTCCTTTGAATCTCTCCGGACTGAGTATGCACTGAGCAAGACACAGTTTTATCATTACACATGCTTGCGATATGCATGGAGAGCGGAGGGTCTCCTGGGAGGGGGAATACCTGATTATGCCCCTACAGAAAGTAGATTATTAATGGACGGCTTAGACGCTAAAGCAACATCCTTAACATATAAGACTATTAATAATAATATGCTGAATACACTTATAAACCTGCGTAGTCAGTGGGAAGCGGAGATAGGGGTTTTAGAACATATAGGCAGTCATTACAACATTGGCGGTAAAAGCCGCTTACTGCCGTGCAGAACACCGCCAACACACTGCCGCGGCCGTGGAAATCCACCACAGCTATTATGACCCACAGCACGGAATCCGCCAAAATTCAGACACCCACACAAGTCCGCCACACCAAAGGTCAGTAATAAACTGGCGAAAACAAAACCTCCACCATCACGCCAACAGAAATACGCACACACTATCACGACCCACGAATCCATGCGGCAGTCTTTCAACCGCGGAATTCCATTGGCGGTACACACCGCTGCGCTCAAAATACACACACATTTACAAAACACAGCCACATTGGACAAATCTAAATACACACACCTGATACACATACACACACCAGTCCCACACACCCAATACTATATAAAACACACACCCACAAACCCCTACGACCAGAATCACTGAGAGAAGGCCAGAGAGAGACACCACCATCAACAAAATAGCATCAACAGGCACACAACACCATCACCCACATAAATTCCACGCACCTCACACTACTACTTATCAGCACACTTATCACCACACACACCACCCCACACATCACCCACACCACCCCATGGCACGGCAAAGACATCCCAGGTTCTCGGAGGACGAGCTCAGGGTCATGGTGGAGGAAATCATCCGGGTAGAGCCACAGCTATTCGGATCACAGGTGCAGCACACCTCCATTGCTAGGAAGATAGAGCTATGGCGAAGAATAGTGGACAGGGTCAACGCAGTGGGACAGCACCCAAGAAATAGGGATGACATCAGGAAGAGGTGGAACGACCTACGGGGAAGGTGCGTTCCGTGGTCTCAAGACACCACCTTGCGGTTCAGCGGACTGGCGGCAGACCCCCACCTCCTCCCCCACAACTAACAACATGGGAGGAGCAGTTCTTGGCGATTCTGCATCCTGAGGGTCTCGCAGGAGTAGATGGAGGTATGGACTCAGGTAAGTCAAATCTCTCACTATTTCATCCCCCATCCAACCTGCATGCCATCACATAACCCCACCCTCACCCCCATCACTCCAACTCCTCACAAATGTCCCACTATCACAAACCACACCTCCTAACACCAAGCCCTGTATGCAACACCAAAGCATGGACAACCAACACCAAAGCATGCCCACTGCACAAACCCATACACCCCCCTAAACCATCCTCACACAAGGTCCCACACAGGAATGCAAGCACTGGGGTACACGGCCAACCACCCATTGCACACCATGGCACACACAGATGCAATAATCATGCTTTTACTCCCCTGCAGCACCCCTACCCAACGTCACTGCACAGGAGGGTCCAGACATGTCCACACCACCAACAGAGGAGGCCCACAGTGATGATAGCAGCTCTGTCCAACTGGATCTAGATGACCAGCCCGGCCCATTGGGGACCTCAGGACAGTCGGTTCCCATCACACAGTCACAGGCCACTACAGAGCTTCCCCCCTCTGCAACACCAGCACAGCACCCACCCAGCGGGCCCATACCTATGTCCCCAGGACACGTCAATCAGCAGTGTGACCACCACTACAGGGAACCCAGGCTAACCCACCACCCCAACAACACCAGGGACCTGGGGGCAGTGGTAGTGGGCACACGGTCCAGGGGACGGAGGCCCAGGAACACAGGGGAACTGGGAGGGCTGCTGTGCAACAGAACAGGGGGAGGACAGGGCAAGGGAACCCACTCTCCAAGAGGCCCTTTCCAACATCATTGGAGCCTACCACCACTCCCAGGAGACGATGGCAACGGTACTGGCCAAGTTTCAGGAGACCCAGCGCCTGCAGGAGGAACAGTATTTGGGGTTCAGGGAGGAACTCAGAGCCATCAATTCCACCCTGGGCACCATCGTAGGGGTGCTGAAGGAAGTACTCAACACCAGGAGGGACACTGTGGCACAAAAAGGGGCCCCTGACACTAGCCTGGACGATGAACTGCCCTCCACATCCGCCGGCGCTAGTGGACAGGAGGCACCGCCACAGGACCACCACACCAGCACCCCACCCCCTGCAGAGGGAGAACCACCCCGCAAACGGTCTCTGAGATCCAGGACAAAGACAGAGAACGATGCCAAGACCCCCGCCAAGAAATGAGACCACCCTGAATGTCATCTTTTTGTCCCACTTTGTCACCCTGTCCATCCTCAAACTGCCCCAGCTCCACTTCCTATACCCATTGGGGCAATGCACCTGTGAGACCAATAGACTGGACTCTGCCATGGACATACCTCCACCATCACCCCTCCCCATTTTGCAACCCCCTCCAATATTGAGCACTTAAATAAACACCCTTGAAGCACAAAACAATCTGGAGTCAGTCTGTGATTTCGAATTTGTGTATTATCAATTACTGTGGCAAAAAGCTCTTACATTTGTTATGTAAACATACCTCTGTCACACAGCTCTAGTCCATGAGGAATCAAAACAGATATCACACAGTGGGACCCACATCTGTGAAATCGTAAGGGAAAGTGACAACTCAGTGACCATACACTGGGTGAAAACGACAGTCAGTAGAGAGGTAGTAATGTTAAAGTACATGTAGTAGGCAGGTTTGTATTCTTACCTGTGTGTCACTGGAAATATTGCAGGATCACTGAGTCCCTGTTGTCGATGTCCTCTTCTTCTGCTTCCTCGTCTTCACTGTCCACTGGCTCCACAGCTGCAACAACACCGCCATCTGGACCATCCTCCTGCAGAAAAGGCACCTGTCGTCGCAAAGCTAAGTTGTGAAGCATACAGCAGGCCACGATGATCTGGCACACCTTCTTTGGTGAGTTGAATAGGGATCCACCTGTCATATGGAGGCACCGGAACCTGGCCTTCAGGAGGCCGAAGGTCCGCTCGATTATCCGCTGTGTTCGCCCATGGGCCTCATTGAGGCATTCCTCTGCCCTTGTCCTGGGATTCCTCACTGGGGTCAGTAGCCATGACAGGTTGGGATAACCAGAGTCACCTGCAAATGGCGAGGGACAACTGTTACACACACACTAACCTGTAGGGATATCCCCAGACAACCATTCCCACTGACTTGCTTCCAGGTGCTCACCTAATAGCCACACAGGGTGCCTCTGGAGTTGACCCATCACATAAGGGATGCTGCTATTCCGCAGGATGTAGGCGTCATGCACTGAGCCAGGGAACTTGGCATTAACATGGGAGATGTACTGGTCGGCCAAACATACCATCTGCACATTCATGGAATGATAACTCTTCCGGTTTCTGTACACCTGTTCACTCCTGTGGGGGGGATCAAAGCCACATGTGTCCCATCAGTGGCACCTATGATGTTGGGGACATGTCCCAGGGCATAGAAGTCACCTTTCACTGTAGGCAAATCCTCCACCTGGGGGAAAACGATGTAGCTCCGCATGTGTTTCAGTAGGGCAGACAACACTCTGGACAACACGTTGTAAAACATAGGCTGTGACATCCCTGATGCAATGGCTACAGTTGTTTCAAATGACCCACTTGCAAGGAAATGGAGCACTGACAGCACCTGCACTTGAGGGGGGATTCCTGTGGGATGGCGGATAGCTGACATCAGGTCTGGCTCCAGCTGGGAACACAGTTCCAGGATTGTGGCACGGTCAAGCCTGTATGTGATGATCCCATGTCTTTCTTCCATTGTCGATAGGTCCACCAGCGGTCTGTACACCAGAGGATGCCGCCATATCCTCACGTCCCAGCAGACGGTGCCTATGAAGGACAACAGCGAGCACAGAGTCAACCAACTCAGAGGTACGTACCCACAACTTACACAGAACACGATTCATAATCTGAAAAGTGGCCTGTATGTGTGTAGAGTCTAGGCCTAGGTATGTGTGACGCAGTTACAAATAAAGCCATGTTGGCCCCTGAAATGGCGACTACCTGACCTCTAAAGTGGGACAATGGGATGTGAGGTAACTGCGCTGGCGTTGTACACCGTTGCGGTAGGCGGATGAAGACCGCGGCGCAATGCTGCATTGGTTAACATTGGACCCTATGGGTCCCAGGAGCCAATGACGATGTACGCCGGCGGTGACGGTACGCACCGCCGCGGATGTGACCACCATTTTCTATCTGTTCAATCACTCGATACCTGATCTTTGACAGGAGAGGACCTACACTGCAAGTGCTGCTGTGACCTCGGTCTGGATGAGACAATGGCTTGAGTGTCTGGGGAAAGGGCCCCTGCCTTCACATCAGAGGAGTTGGAGAAACTCGTGGATGGGGTCCTCTCCCAGTACACACTAGTCTACGGTCCTCCAGACAAACAGGTAAATACACTGGGAGCATGTTGTATGGGCTATGCCTGTGTGGAGAGGGGTGGATGTAAGAAGGAAGGGGGAGAGTGCGGCGTGCATGAAACGACGGTGAGTGCATGTGCCACATGCCAAGGGTAGGGATGGGGGCCAATGACTGTGACTGTGCAGTTGGTAATAAGTTTCTCTTCCCCCTGTACAAATCATGTAGGTCAGCGCCCACCAGAAAAAAGATATTTGGCGTGCTATCGCCAAGAACATCCGGACCCTGGAGGTCTACCACAGACAGAGCACCCACTGCCGGAAAAGATGGGAGGACATTCGCCGCTGGAGCAAGAAGACAGTGGAGGCTCAGCTGGGGATGGCCTCCCAACGTGGGAGGGGTGCCCATCGCACTATGACCCCCCTGATGTTCAGGATCCTGGCGGTGGCGTACCTGGAATTGGATGGGCACTTGAGAGCATCACAGCAGCCACAAAGGGGTGAGTACACTCTCATCCTGCTGAATTAGCGCGCAGTGGGGGTGTCTGGGTGGGGGAGGTGGGCTGTGGGTTTCCCTAGGCCAGGGCGAGTTTAGTAGGCAAGGTCCCTCCGTAAGGCAGGCCATGTGGCACCCACCCCACCTCTGTAGAGTGCCATGTACACCTAGTCATGCCCCTGTGTCATCCATGTGTGCAGATGTCGTCCATAGCCTAGTAGGCCATGTCCCAGGGATTGCACAGTGGAGCCCAAGAGCGCTGCGTAGTGCAGGGGGCTTCTGTGTCTGTCGTGTCCGCCAACAGTAGCGGTAATGCATGCACTCAACATGTCTTTCTTCTGTCGTCCCCCCCTTTTTGTGGTCTCCCTTTTCTTGTGTGCATTAGCATCATCAGGCAGAAGAGCAGTGGCACCGGAGCAGGAGGGAGCTACATCCCACATGGCCCTGGAGGGCAAAACTACGGACTCAGAGTTCACCAGTGGGACGGAGGACGAGGGGAGCTCCACGGCGGGGACAGGAGCTGAAACCAGCGACATGGACTCGTCCTCTGATGGAAGCTCCCTTGTGGTGGCGGCAACATCTGTGCCCCCCCCGCATCTACAGGTACAGCTGCCACCCCCCCTACCAGCACCGCCCTCCCAGCAGCCCCTCAGCCTATGCCCCGTGCCCGCTCACCCAGGAAGGTGGGCATCACCTTCGCCCCAGGCACTTCAGGCCCTGCCCTAGTCACCCCTGCTGCCCTAGTCAGCCAGCTTTTCAGACTCTGGTCTCAGCACTGATGGCAGCCATTGTCCCCGTCTCTAGCCTCCCCCCTCCAACTTCCTCCACCCAGACCCAATCCCCTGTACCCCAGCCTATCCCAAGCACACCTTCAGACCAGCATGCACACACCTCAACACACAAGGGAAGCTCAGGCAGACATAAGCACTACACATCCCACAGGCACTCATGCAAGTATCACACACATGCAGACACACCAACATCCACTGCCTCCACTGTGTCCCCCTCCTCCTCGTCTCCCTCCTCCCTCCCAGTCTCGTCTACAATCACACCTGCATGCACAACATCTACAGCCACTACTGCCATCACCAGTACACACACCACCACACCCTGCTCACGTGCAGTCACCACCCCCACTAGCATCCACACGTCCCCTGTGTCTTCTCCCAGTGTGTCTGTGACGCCACCTCCCAAGATACACAAACGCAGGCACACAACCACCCAACAGCCATCCACCTCACGACAGCCTCCAGCGCATGCACCTTCACCCAAAGTCACCAAACGAACACCTCCTACAACCACAACCTCTTCCTCCACTCCCAAACCCCCTCCAGCTACCTGTCCCAGTGTCTCCAAAAAACTTTTGCTGTCCAACCTTGACCTCTTTCCCACACCTCACCCACCCCATCCGTCTCCTGGGTCCCGACTCTCCAGGTCCCAACCTAGCACCTCAGCCACAACATCTCCGGGACCAGTGGTGCCCGTAGTCACCGGAATCTGGAGTGCACCGGCCACCAGGGCAGCCAGTGTGGCACGGAGCCACAGCACGGACAGTCCCCCACCTGTCAAGCATCAGAAGTTGGCCAGTGCCCGGCGGGAGAGGGGGAAGACTCCAGCCACCAAAGCTGCTCCCAGGGGTCCCGGTGGGAGTGTGGAGTCAGCTGCGACACCTTCAAAGGTGAGGAAGGGCCACAAGAAACCCGGCAAGTCTGGGAAGAGCAGCACGGCGGAGGGCACCAGGCTCCCTCCAGAACCAGTGGAGTATCACATCCACTACCTCTGTCCTTAGCAGGATGAAGCACTCTGGGCACCAGGCCCCCTCCAGAAACAGTGGAGTATCACATTCACTACCTCTGTCCTTAACAGGATGAGGCACTCTGGCCACCGGGCCCCCTCCAGAACCAGTGGAGACTGTTATCCACTTGAGAGACTGTGGCATTGCACTCCCCAGGATGCAGTAGTGGGCAACCCTCCCACTGTAGAGACTTGAGAGACTGTGGCTTTGCACTCCCCAGGATGGAACAGTGAGCAAGCCACCCACTGTAGAGACTTGAGAGACTGTGCCTTTGCACTCCCCAGGATGGAGCAGTGGGCATGTGGCCCCCTCGTGGATTTGGCGTTGTGCACTCAACCGGCTGAGGTGCCCCCCTTTCCCTCCCCCTGAGGTGCCTGTTTTCTTGCTCTCTGATGCCGCTGCAGTGTTCTCTCCATCATGGTCAGGGATCTTGTGAGGGCCTCGCCCATACCGAGTGGGCCCAGTGTTCCACGGACTTCATTGGAGCACTACCTAGACTACTAAGCTTGGTGTATATTTTGTTTATGGTGTATATATATATTTTTGCATACTTGATTTTAATATATTACAATGGTTACACTAATTTCCTTTTGTCTTTGCATTCTTCCGGGGGTTGGGGGGTGTAACTATAATGTATAAATATGTATTAGTGTGTGTGTTGTAGTGGGTGAGGGTGGGGGTGTTGCGTGTGTGTATCCCTGTTTTTTCCCTCACCCCTCCCCTGTGTCGTAGGTACAGTACTCACCGTTGTCTTCACCGCTGACGTTCGTGCTCCTGGTAGAGGAGCAAGAAGATGAGGGCTGGAAAAATGTGCAGCTCTGGTTCCACGGCGTTCGGATTCCTTGTGGGGTATGTAGAGGTGAGCGTTTTCCCTTCGAAGTCCTGTTTCCACCGTGTTTTTGTCTGCGGTGATTCTGCCCCGGAAAAGGTGGCGGATTGGTAGGTTGTGATACTGTGGACGGTACATTCACTTCCGCCTGTCTGTTGTCGGTGACCGCCAAGCTGTTTGTCTGTACCGCCGTGGCGGTCGGAGTGTTAAAGTGGCTGTCTTTGTTGGCGGTTTCCGCCACGGTCGTAATTTCAATTTTTTTACCGCCGGTCTGTTGGCGGTCTTACCGCCGCTTTAACACTGTCCGCCAGGGTTGTAATGACCACCATAGACTGGGAGGCGGCTCTCATGTTCCCTAGAGAGGTGGCTATCCGGTCAAGAATTAGACTGATCCAATTTGAAATTCTACATAGGGTATACTATGATAAACAACGAATACATGTAATGGGAAGAATGCAGCATCCAAACTGTATTAGACGCCGAGGCAATATCGAATCCTTCTTTCATATACTATGGGAGTGCCCCAGGATCAAGGAGTACTGGAATGAGGTGATAGGAGAGATGGAGGGAGTGCTGTTGGTGCAGATTCCCCCGGGCCCCAAATATACCCTACTGGGAACACCCAATGATATTGACCTGCCCCGACAATAGCTCATGTTGTGTGGACTGGGACTGATGGTGGCAAAAAGGGACAACACCCGCCTTTGGGGCTCTAAGACATACTCCTCAGTAGATATGTGGAGGAGAGGGATGGATGGGTTCATGATGGGGGAGAAAGTGACCTACACAAATAGAGGCTGCCCTTGGCAGTTTAAAAAGATATGGGGAGACTGGATGACTTACTATTCCCTGGAGGTATAGCCGCTTGTCGAGTGTGGACTCCTGTGTTAACGAGAGGGCCATATCATACAATATCAAAAACTGAGAGGTCTCCGGGCTGGACGGCAGAGCGAGGAAACATGAAACCAGGGATTGCTCAATGTGCCAATGGGTTCTGTGTCTGGGGATGGTTGGAGAGGGAGGGAGGGGGATGTTTGATCTATGTTCTTAGTTTTGGTGCTGTAATGTCTATTTGGATATGCTATGCACCGGTTGAAAAGCATATTTTTTACAAAATAGTTCTCCATTTTGCAAATTTAAAAAAACTCTGAAGCAACCTGTCCTTAACCTTTTGACTTCTGCGGACCTCCACTTAACCAGTACTGGAACTTTAGGACCCCCACTGAATCATTTGAATCCGAGGACCCCCACTAAGTCATTCTTGATACGAGGGGCTAGTCAGCTAAGCGTTTTCAAAGATTTGGATCCTAAAACAATACATAAAAAAATACAGAAGCAAGCATTCATCAAACAAATACACAAATGGTGAGATTTTTTTTTAATTCACAAACAAATCATAAACAAATCAATATTTTAACTTTAATGATAATGTTGGAGCTTTTCTAAATTCAGCTGAGGCCACTCGTCCTCCATACTATATTCTGTTTGATGCATTTGCAATGCATCCACAAATCAAGTTGAGAATATTAATTTGATTTATAGACCTAAATTTCAAATTCCATCACATTTAATGAATGCCTTAAAATGTGTAAATTTACCATTTGCTTCTTTATTCATATACCTTTTATTAATCGGTTATTAATATTTAATTTTTTAAGCAATGCCTGAGGAGGCTTTGCAGACCCCCACAGGTCCCCAGACCACAGGTAAAGAATCACCGCTCTAAAACATCCACTAAAAACCTACCCTAGTCCAGGTCAGTACGTTCATTTTCCACCAACGTTCTAAACATGCAGCATATTAGGTCCTAAACACATGTGAGATCCAGTTTTTCTGGTTCTTCTTTTCTGATACCTCTTTTTCCATTTTCTGTAGTCCTTGTTTCCTACTGCCATTTTCCTGAGTATAGAAAGTTAGGGGCATATTTATGAGAGTCTTGTACCGCCGTTGCATCACTTCAGCAGAGGCGCAAACCACTCAACCATATCTTTGAGACCACTCAAAGCCACTTTGAGGCACTTTGAATGGCCTCATAGATAAGGAGTAAGGCAAAGCAGCGCAAGTCGCTGCGTTGCCTTACTCTGCGTCAGGGAGGAGTTCCATGGGCGTTGCGGTGGGTGTTCCCAAGCAACACCCATGGATTTTGATGCACCCTCAGATTTACAAGGCCATGTAACCCTGGAGGTGCATTAAAACCTTACGCCTCCCCAGGGGAGGCGCAATGAGCAGAAATATCTTTATTTCTCCTTCTTTTCTCTGCATTCTGCAGCACACATAGAAAGAAAGAGCCTCCCAGTATTGTTTTTGTGCAAGAAGGTGTCCCCCTCTGCACAAAAAAAATCCTGCATGCAACGGAGGCACCCTTGCACCATGGTGCAAAGGTGCCTCCTTTGGTGCTAGTCTGTCGATACCACGCTTGCGTGGTGGAAAGGGCAGGATTACACTCTATGCCATGGATAGGGCACATTTCTGCCTTTTCACTTTGACACAGCACAGCAAGGTGACTTGCTGTACTGCCCTGTACCAAATGCCCATACATCTGGGCCTATGTTTTTACTCCAATATCAATATGCATCTGAGCAGAGAATGGTGAAGCCAGGCTAATCAATTTATCTTCCCTATTATTGCATATGCCAGATGATCTTATCCCTGGTGATCTAACCCCACCTCCTTCTTCATATTGAGTTAATTAGTCCTCCTCGATTAACTAAACAGGAGAGTAATGAAGCAAGTAAGCACGTTTTGCTGCACGTTTCCTAGTGTCTGTTAATGATCTTTTCTCCAGTACCTGCACTTTTCTGGCACACTCTTGTCTTGACACTGGCTGTTCTGGAAACAAATATTTGTTTTTTCACAAAACAAGTGAGAGAGATCAGCTGTAACAGATGGGGATTTTGGAGAGCAACGCCTACCTCACCCTCTGTCGGCACCATGGCCTCCGTGATTCTACGCCCCATATTGCTGCAGCTGTTCTGTTTTTTTTTTTTTTTCAGCAGGGCGTTTCCATTTTAAACAAACACTGACTGATTTAATTGAGCACTTCTAATTTCCTGAGATTTTAACCATGCTCAAGAAAGAGGTAGTCGCCCCTTGTACAGAAGGTTGGAATGCTGAAGGGAGTACAGAAGGGTGGGGTGTTGAAGGGGAATACACGAAGGAGCGACATTCTGCGAGCACGATGACCTCAGCAACACAATGGTGACGCCATCACAAGGTGTGGCGAAGGACCGGATAATGTTACATCAAGCCCTGGTTTATTGCCTCACATCTTCTCCAATGGCAGATGGCTGTAAAGCAATGTCAACCAAGGCCGTCATAGTTCTTCTCACCCACCCTCCTATGAGGATGGAAGTCAGATGCAGGATAGAGGGTGGAAAACAGTTACATTTACTAACTCTGTGTATCATTGAAACAAAGCCCTAATGTAGAGAAGGTTGGGTTCTTTGCGTCACTACCACAATTTGGTAATTGTTTACAATTTAGCCATTGCATGGAGAATATTGTGCAGAAATGTTGATTCAGCGCGTTTGTCCGCGTTTAAGGGTGCAGACGTTTGGCCAGCTTTATGGTGGTAATAATAGGCACAGATCTGCTGTACAGTGAACTTGTATTTCTGTATTTCTTTGGTCTGGATAGAGGCACATTTAGCTGGCTGCTAGCCTCATGTGATGGCGAAAAAATAATTCATAGAGGGGCTGCAGTATTGATTTGCGCATGGATACATTTTGCATTGTGTTTTTCCATTGGTGAGAGGGTGAATAGTTCCTTTTTGCCTTATGAAGGGAAACGCTAGCGGCGCTTCCCGTGGCTTCCTATCACATTGACTCACATCCGCCACTCGCAGAGGCGGCAGAAAGTGCAGAGATCGTTTGGTTTGCTGCTGGATACTCTAAATGCAGGCTTTTTTTATTTGCTGCCAGACAAGCTCAATGTTAAAATAAGTGGCACAGGGGAGTCTGCTTTGTGTCAATAGGAGCCTCATGAAGTCAATGTTCTTTACTCACGCCTAAGTAAGAGTAAGGTGGATCTTTCATGTAACCCCCATTTCACTGCAGCCTGAGTTCTTTCCTCAGGCTTCAAGTAATGGAGCCAGACAGGAGGACAAGTTCCTCTGGGAATGACTCGGTTGTGCTCGTATAGTATTTACTACCGCAGTAACCTCGTCTCAAATACTAAGCGGGCCTGCGAGACACAGGCCGCGCCAGCTGATGGCATGCTTGTAGGGAGGTCAAAAGAGACATGCTGGGTGCTTCCGGGACGAGGATGGAAACATTCCATGGTGAGAATGATGATGACAATAGCCAAATTGTTGACAGTTCGATGCCAAGATGCTCCTTGCCCAGTATGTGATCATAGCAATTCATCATAAATAAACATTGTCATGCCTAGTAGACTCTTTACACAAACAGAAGTAAATGGAAGCCCCTTTCCATTTCCTTTTGACATGCCAATAATCCTTCTTTTAGGTTTTAGGCCCCCCCCCCCCCTTTAGCACTGGTGATAAAGCAGGACCCTCTGTAGAGGTGCTGTCAGGAGCTGGGTTCCATCTTTAAAATATAAATGTTTTTTCACTGTTTTTGGAGCTCTGGCTTTTAGACCTCAGCTGTGGTATAAGTCTCTGGAGGTAGAGTCTTATCCAATTTAATGTTTTGCTGAAATAATTTTTAGCTGTGACCTCCAAGCCCACCTTTCAAAATAGGTACAGCAGCTAGGAACTGCTGGCATAAGTGGCTTCACGTAGGTTGCATGTGAAATGTGTAAACGTAAACATGTTGTTTAACTCATCCTAGCACTGTGACCGATGGAACTCAATCTAAATGTTATAATTCAATTGGGGATGAAAGCGATATGCAGCGCTTCAGTTGAATAAATGGTGTAGTGTGCAATGTTTTACTCTGTCCACTTTGTTTGAAATAGTGTTAAAACTATTTTTGGATTGGGGCACAGCATACGAATTAGAGTTGTTGTTTTGTAAATATTTTAATGGATCCTGAATCCAAATCAAAGGTTATGTTTTTACCATAGACGTCTTCTTTATATAGTTATATAGTAGCATATTTTGAGTATAGTAGCCCTTTATGAGATGTGTGCTTTGAGCTGCCTGGCCTAGTGAATAACTGTGCCTCAGGTCCCCATATTTTCCCTGACTTTTTAACATGTATGTTCGACCTTTGATTCTTCTTATTAATGCCTTTGACCTGTACTGTATGGCATATGCTGACGACACTCAGATTCAGCAATTTCTTAGGCCATGCCTTGCTACCAGAGTCATCTATTTTGAGTTTGGGCCATGGCAGTTGCATCACCCATCCTTTCCAGACTCTACTACGACAAAGCCTGCTTGCTATCTAGGCTATCTTGAAAAAAGTTTGTTCCGACTTCAACCGATTCACAGTACAGCCGCAATTCTAATTCTTGGAAAGCATAAGTTCGAGCATATCACTAAAGCCAGACGTAAACTGCACTGACTTCTAGTTAAGGGAAGGATACTTTTTAAAACTTACAAACGTATATATAAGGTAGATGAATGTACCTCTGGTGACATTCTTGAATCACATTTGACCCACTAATGGGTCATGCCCCTCATAATCATAGTACACCCCCACCTGTACCAAATGCAACATCATAATGTTAGGCTGTGTCATTTGAAATAAAACTGGCTTTCTCGTGGGGTCAACAATTCAATATATAAAGCATACTTGTTGGCTTTGTCAAGGGGTCACCACATCAATATATAAAGGAAACCTATTGGTTTTGTCAAGGGGTCACCCCATTATACAATATTAGCTGAGTAATCACATGTTAGGATTCAACAGTAAAACCAATGGAATCAATGACTATGTTAAAATCCATTTATCATGACTATAACTACTCCAATGTTCATCAATAGTCATTGTTAATAAAGCGTTTTGAAAATCATCACAAGCATGTGTCATAGTCTTTTACACACTTCTCAGGCCACATCATGTTAACATAGGACCAGTCACTAGGAATCCCTGCACTCCCAAGCTGAAGAACACTAGGCTTCAGTTCCGTAAATGCTTAAATATAATTCAAAGTCTCCCTAAGTCACGTATCCTCTCACTTGGGAAACACAGGATGAGGGCATCAACTCAACCCCAGGGGGCTGCTGCCCTTCCCACAGCCCCCTCACAACATCTTGGTTGAATGTAGGTGGTCCCTTTGCCAGATTGTTGCATCCACAAGCATAAACAAACATAAAGAATAGACCGCTTGGGCCACTATGTGACACTCCCAAGTCTGGCATATTTGATGAGCAGGCTTCTCCTGCTTTTAGCATTTTTTTTAGTTGGGGGTGCCTCGTTTCCACCTGGGCACTCCGATGTCTCTACTCACCTTAGGGGGTGTGGCTGCACTACCTAGTGCCCTGCAACCCTTCCCTTAGCAGGAGCACACATCTCTGTTGTGCTCCTGCCTACTTTGCTTCCAGCGGGCTGGAGAAGAATGCTTTAGTCCGCCTGCTGTGATGACCACGAGCAGGAATATTCAGAAACAACCATATTATCATCCTGGGTCCCTGGGATTGGCTTCCGGGACCTCGTTCATTTGTTGTGGCCCTCCTCTGCATATCTCTGCGATAGACACTGGGGGAGAAGTTAATACAAGGAGGGGGGCTCCCCCTAAGAGTAATTAAAGGAAGTCGACGCACAGCCCCACATGCTCGATGGCTTACTGTAGGCATGTTTAGATTGACAAATATTCCAGGATGCATAGATCAGGTACTGTTGGGCTGATTTTCTTCATATTGTGCTCCTTTTCCTCCAGGTGCAAGTTCTAGCCACCAGGAGCATTTGTAACGCTAAAGGGGTGCACCTTGTGGGCAGATGGTTTCACTGACCCCTTGTGCCAACCTACTCCTCTGCTTTGCCCTATACAGGCCCCCTGGCCATCTTGCAGGGCTTTTGGAGGGGCAATAGGTTCCAAGTCTCCCCCCCAATCTGGTCCTCAGGGGGCACAAAGGGACCAGTGCTACTGGCCCTAGAGAGACCAATCTAGTCCTCCTGAAGATCAGTTAGGGGTAAAGCCCTTAGTCCATCAGGGCAGCAGGTGACTTCTCCTTCCAGCTTTCCATGATTCTTGTGTCATGGCTGTCTAGGTCTTGCTCACTGTCTCTCTCTTGTACAGTGTGGGTGGAAAGTTCTAGATGCCAAGTACCCCTTCGCCCCTGTTACAACCCTCCAGCCCAACATTCTGGACACTCTAATATGTCATCATCAAGTTTTCAATGTCAAAAACTCCTCTGAGGGGGTCAGCTCCACCTCTACATTGCATCATTGCCAACTACTTTCCTATTAAAACTCCAAATGGGATCACCTCCTGTGTTGTACCCAGATGTCTGGAGTCCTTCTTTGTTCAGTAGGATTGTCCCAGCCAATGTGCAGTGTGACCAGCTAATTATCAGATGCAGATTTCATTGCAAGACCAGAGGTTATCATTATTCATATACCTTTATTACAGCCCTACATGCAGCCCTTCGAATAACTTAAACACATCACAAAGCAAAAACCGTTCCATTCTGAAACCACCACACGGTATATATGTCAATGTCACACAACTATGTTCCTCCTTTATGTGTGCTCCTTTTCAGGTACATTTCTACTTCTTTGTAGTGGTATTTTACCAATTTGGAGTGTGATCATTTACATGAGTTGAGCTGGGGTATTCCAATATATGGAATAACTATTAGAGCATTGTAGATTCTGTTTTCTATTTAGGAAGGTTTCATTAAGTTGTACTAAGGTGCGCACACCCAGTGTCATTTGGTGTCACTGCCTGGCCTGGTCAATGACTGTAAAATAGGTCTTGTGCCCTGGCTGGATGATCACGATGCACTAGAATTGCATAGAGATGGCCGGGAGCGGAAAGTGGGAACTGGGAGGTGGCCGTAGGCAGAACCAGTGTTCCTCCTCTTTTGTGTAGGACAGCCCAACCCTTGGTGGTGATTGGGGCATTTTTCCTTTACTCCGGCTAATCGTGGAGCGGTCGCTCAGATTAAAAAGAGAATCAAACATACATAGAAAGAGGACTGATTGAGTTCAGCTGACATTTTAAGTTGGTGTAAAAATTATTACTGGTCACCATTGTGACATTGTTATTACACCATTATTTCATTATTTCAAGGTGGGCGTCAGTTGACACATAAGCTGACAATATTTAAACAGTGGTTTATCACAGCTGGAGGTGCCCTTATGTTTCCCCTTGGAAAATTACTCACTACTATCAGTATCCCTTTATCGAAGTGTGTTTTTTTTGTGTCTTTAGCTAGTTCTAGTTCTAGTTGTTAATGTTAGTAAGATAGTATTAGGTAGGTTAAAAAATATATATACATATATATATATATATATATATATATATATATATATATATATATATATATATATATTTTCACTGAAAAAAACAAAGGTTACAGGGCCTTTATAGTTAGGCTCTGAATTTACTCGTACCAAACCAATGAAATTCAGCAGTTCTATTTAGAGTTCTTTCAAGTAAATATTTCTATGTTTTTTAAATGTAAAGTCATTTTAATTACTATACTTTATTCCAACCCCGCCACGCTGAACCACCTAACCCCGTGCCACGCATGGCATTTGGCCATGCGCAGTGCAGGTTGTCCACAGGGCCTGTCTCTGTCAGTGGATGTATCAGTGGATGTGTGAGTGGGTGCATGAGTGTCTGAGCAGGTCTGAAAGTGAGCCTATGAGTGGGTCTGAGTGGGTGCATTAGTGTCTGAGTGTGTGTGTGAATGGGCGCCTGAGCCTCTGAGTGCATGTATGAGTGAATGAATGAGGTCAGGGGACCCCCAGGGGGGTCTGCAAAGCTTCCTCAGGGGGTCCGTGACTACTCAGAAAATTAAATAATATCAACAGATTAGGTCCCCAGCTTTGAGTAATGAATCAGTGGGGGGATCCAGTAATGATAAGGTGGGGTCCACAGAAGTCAAAAGGTTGGGAACCACTATATTAGTGTATGAATGAGTCTGTGGTTTTCTTACAAATTTTTCCATAATCGCAAATATCTTGTGAATAAATTGTGGATATTTGCGAAAATCCGTAAATTTTCATGCATATCACACACCGCGATGTAAAATTATATTAAACCTATATTTTGCCATAAAACACACCTATGTCACACATGTGAAGGTACCCTGACCCCTCATGCCAATTTCAATTTTAATTTTCACCCCCAGGGACTGTGTCCCATGAAATAAAATGGTGGTCGCAACTTTCTAGTCAGGTTGCGTCAGCCAATTGCAACGCTTCTTTTCGCATGCATATTTGCAAAAAATCACGTATTTCGCAAAGTATTTGTGGCCAGAGATATACAAATATATTTGCCCTTTAATATCTCCTAAACTACTGAATGGATTTACACCAAATACCAAAAAGCACAATCTGCGTACCGACAGCTAGCTTTCTGCCAAATGTGGTGTAATTCTGTTGAGTGGTTCGGGTTGTAGACTTGTTGACAGGTCCTATGGGAATTAACATGAGAAATGCAATGTTTTTTTAGACCCCTTTTTCTCGGCCCCCACTTGACGGATCACCCGGAAACCTTCTGTGCGTAACAAGAATCACAGGGCTACTTTTTTTGGGAAATTTGATTGAAATTCTTCAAACAGTTCCAAAGATATAACAAGTCAAAAATGCTTTTTTAAAAATAGAAACATGGTCCTAACTATAACTACCTACTGGTGACTGGCAGTAGGATTTATATACATATATATATATATATATATATATATATATATATATATATACACACACACATTTATACATTAAGTATAGGTTTAGGATTAAAGTTTAAATAATAGTTTTAATAATTTCTACTTTATTTGGATGGGAGAGGCCTGAGGAAAGGGAGGCATTATCCCAGATAGAGTTGAGTGAGGAGCCATTTAAAAGATACTTTGAAGAGGGGTTAAAGACCTCTATTAAGGACGCAATGGAAGCTTCTATCGCTAAACAGAAGAGAAACACTACTACAGAGGAGAATTATTTATCAACTTCTGAGGAAGTCATACCTACAAACCCTACAAAAAAGGGCAGAAAAGCCCTAAAAAAACAAGGCATTTGACCAGAAACTTAAATACCTCATCTGGTTCAGGGACATGGATGGAAAAACCCCTGTCCTCTAGGAGTGGTAGCTTTAGCGCTACAAAAGAATGGGATATCCTTAGCACTACAAACGTTGGTGGTGCCTGTGGCGGCACCAAGATGAATGTTGTCCTTAGCAGCACAAGAGATAACTAGGACTCTTTCAGCGACAATTTCTGGACGACAATTATGATGCCATTGATGATACGATATTTGATGAATTAATTTTCAACCCTGAAGAAGGGCTAGATAGTTATGAAAGTGTGGATGATGGTTTATAGTGTCCCTCAATGTCAAAACCAGTCAAGGATCCTCTTCAGGAGGACATGTTTAGCCCAGATGCATAAGACATCCATGCAGTTCAGAGCAGTGGCCCTTGTCGCATGTGGCCAAATTTATCAAACAGTGGGTGGGGAAACCACTGGAGAGACAGCATCATAATTTGATGCAGGCTGAATGTCCCAGGCCAATTATAGATAATAAGCCATGTCGTACCCTCAATCTGGGCCCAGAGCTTATTACTTGTTCAAATAGGGTAAAGATCCAAGAAAAGGCATCAAACCGTGACTTAAGCAATGCCAAGACAAACTACTAGACATCTTGGGCCCTTTGGCACCATATTGTGTATGGCTGAGGAGACACAGTTAAAGGACACAGAAATAGAAATTGAGATATTGAGGGGTTGGAGGCAAAGGGCAATTTTTATGTTGAGTTATGCCAACGCAGTCCTTAGTCCTGAGAGGAAAAAGGCTATCTTCATGAGAATGAACACAAAACGTGCGAAGTTGGCCAATAAGGAGATGGTAGGAGATCTCACTGGACCCCTTTTCAGTCACAACTTTATCAAGTCAGTTAGTCAAAATAACTTTATTCAGCGTGTTGCCATAAAAGTACACATGCATACATATAAATCATCATAAAATACAGTACTTATTGCATAATTCAAAAAGCAAGACTCTTCAATCTGCAAGTCTATAAAATCTAAGCATACCACTTAAGCCTACTAAATCAATATAGAATAATAAATACTTATAAAAACGTATACAGCAATAAAACAGTATTTGAATTCCATTAATAAATAATCACATTGCTAATTCATATCGATTCCTAATGGTGATAGCTGATTTGATAAAACTTAAAATAGAGCTGCATATTTGTGTGGACGAAAGGCTTTGAATGCCAACCAAACCTTCTTAATAAGAAAGAGTGTGCAAATTACGCAAAATAGGTAATAAAAAGGTTTCCCTAGGAGCCGAGTAGAGTGTACAAAATAAAATAAAGTGACAAGTACTTTGTTTAGAAAAATTGTCACAAGGACATGGCGGTAATGTTTTTTCCCACACGGATTTTGTTGGAAACGCCACTCTAAAATGAATCATATTAAATCTAAAAAGTACAAGTAAAGAGTATAGGGAAGGGATCGGAAACCAAACAAAATAAGGTTCTATCGCATTTGATGATGAAATTTGTACATATGAATCAAAAGAACTCAATTTCTCTGCCACTTGGTATCTAAGATTCGTAGCGTACTCTTTATGTCGAGATTTAACAATTTCCTTCGCGTTGGCGGGCAAGAGCTCTGGTTTAAAATACATAAATTCCAAGTCCAAGTTTCGGAAACAGTTATGAACAAATTTTAACCATGGAATATTGTTGTGGTTTGCTAACGAAATACAGTCTTTTACACAATCATGTGTTAAAGTAGCCGCCGGATTTGACCATACTTTTATCCATAACAAAAGGGGGGCAATATCTATCAAATCTGCAATGTAGCGGATTCCCAACTCCTCATGGCATATAATATTCGCTACATTCTTGGGTACCATAAGTAGCCGGTGGAGAAATTTATTCTCTGCCTGTTGTAATATACTTGAACTGGAATACCCCCAGAGGCCACCCCCATAAATCGCTGCCAAGACACATTTGGATTTATAAAGCGTGATGATCTGATGAACCGGTCTATGTCCCAATCTACGGGCAAAGCGAAAGATTGCTTCAACATTTCTTTCAATTTGTTGGAGCTTAAAATTCAAATGGAATTTCCATGACAGAGAGGAACTTAGATACAAACCTAAATAACAAAAGTCTTTTACCTTTGTTAAGGTGTTCCCCCCATTGTAAAACATTTAGTGCGTGTGTTTTTAGGACCGCAAATCATAACATGTGACTTTTTAAAATCAACTTTCAATTCAAGCTCTTGTGTGTGCGTTAAAAAAAGATCCAAGAGGATCTGTAGGCCATTGGCTGTGCGGGCAATTAAAACGGCTTCGTCAGCATACAATAAAATCGGCAGTTGTCTAAAACTCATCCTTGGGAAATCCTTACCATTTTGAGCTAAATAGCTATACAAGCCATTTATGTACAACAGAAATAAAAAAGGTGCCAAAGTACAGCCCTGTCTAACACCCTGATTGGATGCAAGGGGATGGGATCTTTCGCCATGTTGTCCAAACTGAATTGTGATAGTAAGGTCAGAATATGAACGTTTGATCAAATTCAACAAATCTTGCTCAACCCCCATTGTGTCCATTATTTCCCACAATTTTATTCTATTCACCATATCAAATGCACTGGACAGATCTATAAAGGCTAAGTGGATAGATTCCCTTTTTGCAGTAACATATTTGCTAAGGATAAGGTGTAAGTTTAGGGCCTGATCCACTGTGCCCAATCAAGGCCTAAACCCATATTGAATTGGCGATAGAATGTTTGTCCTTGCCACCCACTCCTCAAGCCGATTCAAAATGACACTCCCCAGAATCTTTGCCGTGGAGTCAATGAGAGAAATGGGTCTATAGCAAAAGGGGTCAAGCCTATTACCCTTTTTGAATATCAGGACAATTATTGCCGTTAGCCACGAGGAAGGGATAGAACTTTGAATAGCACTATTCAGAACGTTTGTGATTAGCGGAACCCACAAATCAGGTAAAGATTTGAATAGGCCCACTGGAACCCCGTCGGGGTCAGGGGCTTTCCTTAGTTTCATTTTATTTATTGCTGTGGTGATCTCATGTGTCTCAAGTAAAATTCCACTCTTAATTGGAATGGAAGTAGCCAGACATGGGAGGCCACATACCTCCACACCATAATTAAGGTTATTTGCGGACTGAAATACAGATGAAAAGTGTTCTACCCAGACCCACTCTGGTATCAGACAGTCATCATCCCTGTTTGCCTGTTCTGAAAAATATGGATGATTAACCACCTTCCAAAATTGAGAGGGGTCCCTCAATTCCGTAGCTGCCATGAGATCTTCCCATGCGTTAATACGTATTTCATTCTTCCTCTCCTCAAGGACTAACTTATATCGGCCCCTAGCCTGTTTAACTAAATCAAGACTAAATGGAGTCGTTTTAATAGCTGTTTTTAAATCTCTATGGGCAGCCGTACAGGCCGAATTAAACCAACGTTGAGGTTTTACGCCTTTAGGATGTTCGGCACACGTCAGTGCCTCAGAAATAGCACAGCTTAAATACTCAAAAGCAGTTATAAGATGGGCACAAGTGGATTGCAGAGACAGACAGGTATTAATGTGGACCTTATTTTGTATTATAAGGTCATGAAAGGTATTAGGGTTTACTCTCCCATCTCATACGGGGGCCAAAATTTCTTTCAAACTTTATCAAGTATTTGGACAAGTATGTGTCCACATTTACATCCTTGAGTAAGGCTTTATTTAATATGAGAAGTGTTTTGGTGCACAGAGTTTTGGACAGACCAACGGGGGGGCTGGCTGGTGGAAGAGGTATCAGAATGTCCCAGTTTTACTCGCAGAATTCTTATTCACAGAATTCAATAGGATTTGGGAGGAATTTCCAGTCCTCAACTGGATTCTGTCCACAGAGTGGAAGATCTAGAGCCAGAGGCGGTAGATCAAGGAGCAGGACATGAAGGTGAGTACCAAGGTGTATACTGGTTCTTTCCCAGTAAAGGTGGGTAAAGGGCTGAAGCTATTTGCACACAATTGGTTAGTAGTGGCAAGTGTCCCTTGGGTTCTGGAAACTATAGACTGTTTCAAGATAGATTTTTGGGATTTTCCTATCCAAATTTCCCAACCCAACTAGATTGTTTTCAAAAGAGAAAATATGGATTTAATAGAGTTGGAGGTTGCTCACATGTTAGAAAAGGGAGCAATAATAGAGGTATCAAACTCAGAAGAAGGTTTTGTAAGTGCAAGTTTCTTGGTAAAACATAAAGACAAAGTTTGACACCTAGTAATGTATTTGAGGGATTTTAACAAATATTTAGTTTACAGGCACTTGAAGATGGAATTAATCCATCTTTTAAGGGGTGTTTTGCAGGAAAAGGATTGGTAAGTAAAACTTGATTTCAGGGATGCATATTTATATATCATACATAAATCTCAGATTCAGATGTAAGGGTGTGTTGTACCAGTTTTGTTTTCTTCCTTTTGAGTTATCTTCCGCTCCATGGTGTTTCATTAAGGTCTTACAGCCGATAGTGACCTTTTAAAGAGAGGTGCTTGCTTAGGTTAGACAACATGTTGTTGATGGGTCAAGAAAGAACAGAGTTACTGGAACACTTACATATGACAAGGGATCTTCTGGAAGATATAGGTTTTATTGTGAACATGGAGACATCGGTGTTGGTACAAAGTCATACTTGCTAGGTGGACACTTTGCGAACTCAGTTACTTTTCCCTCAAAAGAAGATAAAGAAAATAAAGAAGGATGTAAGATACAGCCTAGGAAAGGAAGTGGTAGATCTCAGGGACCTTGCAAGGACAATTGGACAATTGGTCTTCAATCCTCATCTATTCAAGCAGTCTCTCCAGGGCCCCTGTATTACAGGGCTCTTCAGGGATTAAAAATAATAGGTTTAGGAAAAGGATTCTGGCATGTGAATTCGATGATGTTGTCCCTGGATGCACAGACAGATTTGGAGTGGTGGTTAGACAGCCTAGAGATTTTGAATGGCAAAGCTATTTTTGGAAATGTGGTAGAGTTTACCTTAGAAACAGATATCAGCAATTTAGGTTGGGGAGCTTGCCTGAACAAATTGGAGACAGGGATGAGATGGGCGTAGGAAGAGAGAATACTTCACATAAATTGTTTGAAGCTGATTGCAGGACTGAATGGTTTGAGTAGTTTCAAGAACTACTTAGCGAACAGCATTGTTTTAATTCGCATGGAAAATGTTTCAGTGTTTTTTTATATCAATCACTTTGGAGGGTTGAAGGTCAAAGCAGTAAGCGGATCTAGTGAAGGAAATTTGGTATTTCTGCTGGGAATACAAGATTGTTTTTTACGGCAGGTCACATTTCAGGTGCACAGAATCAGATGGCAGACTGGAATTTGCGATACCTCAGGGATTTCAGCGATTGGCGGTTGGACCCAGTAATTTTCAGGAAAGTGCAAAGACTTTGAGGCCCAATAGAGGTAGATCTGTTTGCAGGCAGACTCACATGGTAAGTGGCAAGGTATTTCAGTTGAAGACCAGACCCAGGGGCCACAGGAGTGGATACTTTTGTACAGGATTGGTTGGTGGAGAAGGCTTTGTGGAAGGTTCGGAAGAAGAAGTGCAGAATTGCCCAAGCGACCCCATTTTGGACTTTACAAGTTTGTTCTCAGGAGTAATGGAGCATGCTGTAGATGAACCTTGTTTTATACCGGTACATCAGGGTATACTGGTAGACCCAAAAAGAGCGGGACATCCTTTGGTGGTAGAAGGAAGGTTGAACCATTTGAAGCGTTTTTAGGTCTATGATACTGAAGGCCTTGTGGTATTGCCATGATAGGACTAGTATAATATTGACAAGAAAGATGCTGACTATTAGGACCAAGTTCATGGACTGTGTATTTCTGTGTGTCCTCTCTCATTGGACCACAGCATTGTGGGACTATGTAGCTCATATTTTCCCTAGACCCAGTAGGAATGTTTGTGTTGTGGAATGTGGCTTTTGTTATGGATCAGGGCCAGAAGGTCACATATCGGTACTGAACAGTGCATTCCAACTCAACATTAAGCGGGTCATTCTGACCCTGGCGGTCATGGAACGCCAGGGCCAACGACTGCGGAAGCACCGCCAACAGGCTGGCAGTGCTTCCTGGCCAATTCTGACCACGGCGGTAAAGCCACGGTCAGAAAAGGGAAACTGGCGGTTTCCCGCCGGTTTTCCCCTGGCCATAGGAATCCTCCATGGCGGCGCTGCAAGCAGCGCCGCCATGGGGATTCCGACCCCCTTCCCGCCATCCTGTTCCTGGCGGTAAGATGGCGGGAACGGGTGTCGTGGGGCCCCTGGGTGCCCCTGCACTGCCCATGCCACTGCACTGCCCATGCCACTGGCATGGGCAGTGCAGGGGCCCCCTAACAGGGCCCCATAAAGATTTTCAGTGTCTGCTTTGCAGACACTGAAAATCGCGACGGGTGCCACTGCACCCGTCGCACTCCTTCAACTCCGCCGGCTCCATTCGGAGCCGGCTTCATTGTTGAGGGGCTTTCCCGCTGGGCCGGCGGGCGGCCTTCTGGCGGTTGCCCGCCGGCCCAGCGGGAAAGTCAGAATGACCGCCGCGGTCATTTGACCGCAGTACGGTCTTCTGGCGGTTCCCGCCAGGCGGGCGGCTTTCGCCGCCCGCGGGAGTCAGAATGACCCCCTAAGTCCTCTGTTATCAGTGAGAAATTTTAAAATGTGTTGTTTTTTGTACTTTTGCACTACAGTCAATTCATGTGTGTTTCATTTTTGAATGACTGTTCACTTGAGGAATGTTACCCCGTACTTTGTGTCTACATAATGTTTTAACAATTTTGTAGTTATCTTTGCACTTCTAATGATAAATTTATGCTCCAATATTCTAGTTCATATTTTTCTGGTCACCATTCGTGTAGATATTAAATTGTATAGCCCTAAATTATATACTTAATTTTGACATTTGTAATTAGAATCTGACGTCTGTTTCCAAGAGGTCTTGAATTCAGGTGTAGGGTTTTTGACTGTGTCATGTGTTTATACCTGCTGCAAGACCTACAAAGGAAATGTGCCATTACTAGTGGGAAATCTTACAGGGTACTTTGTTGGCTGGATCCCTTAGTATGGATAGGTCTTGTGTGTACTACTTGATCCATGATGCTAGGAACTCTATAAAAGGTGAAGACGGTTTTCTTTGGTCTCTAATGCCCTGCTGCTTAAAGATACCATTACCTATTAACCAGTTTTTAATTAATAATGTGGAAAAGGTAGTAGCACGTTATCCTGTTCTGTTTTTATGGGTATCTAGTAAGGCCTCTTTCTGATAGTCGTGCAACTCTTTACTTGCCCTCTGCCTCTTGTAGACACCACATATACAAACAAGCATTTGCAATGCAATGGGTTTTGCATTTGCTCGAGTTAGAGCTATTAACGGTGTAAAACGGATAATGAAAAGTAAAACAGTTTCACATATGCAAGCTGATGGTTGCCATGAGCATGAAGGAGACACAGAAAAGGAAACTGAAGTTTGCTCGCAGTGGAACATATCGGTCAAAGTGCAATTATCCATGTAACCGGCAAAAGTAGAATTATCCATGTAACCAGCAAAAGTAGAATTATCCATGTAACAGGGTCGATGTCATGGAAAGCACTCAACTACTGCCCAGTGAGATCGCGCTGCATAGGAAATAAAAAGAACTAGTGCAGAAGCCATTTGGAAAACACAGAGCCTTGTATGTTTTCAGTAGTTTATCAGTGCTGTAGAGGAGGGCTAAACACCAGGAAAGGCTTGACTCATGCATGCCTTTCACTAATGAGATCAAGCAAATTTGAAAAGGCAAGCCCATAAACCAACCAAACTGATGGGCGTGGTTGAAAGCCCACAGAGAGATTACAACAGGGGCCAGAATCCTTGTGTGCGCTCAACCCTAAAAAGAAATTGAGTTAGGAGTGATGTGGTACTGTCTTATGCATGATTCACCCCTTTTATTATAGATGACTTCAACTACCCCTTCAAAGACCAGGGTGAGTCTTAGCTCTGGTGACACACAGCAACTCTTTCATTTTCTCTTCCCCGTGCTTGTTAGTGAGAACAAGAGCAAAAGGCTGAAGAGTAGTTCCATAGGGGGCATAGCCAAGATGGCACATGAAACAAATGCTCCATGAGTGAGCTCCATGCCGGGCCCCTAACTAGTCCTATACAATCCTGTTGCCATCCCATGAAACTACCCTATCAGACAAACGTAGTTGTTTAGAGAAATCCCCAGCAGCTGTGGACGCAACTTTCAGCACAATCCAACAAGGCACAGAGCCGACTTGCTTTGGAGGCAGGGTCTAGACAAGGCACCCAGAGCTTCCCTGGCTGGCCATGTGCGATTGGAAACCAGGGCCCAGATATTCCCGTAAGAAGAGTTCAGGATTTCCTCCCTCCCCTTCATTCACGCCGGTGGACCCACCCTCCTGGTAAGTAAACCCGCCTTCCGCATAGGGAGGAGACGCAAAGCCCAGAGCTGTGGACGGGCAGCCATTGGCCTGCGCAACACACTGTAAAGAAACTCCCCCAGGACTGCACACAGATCTGCCTGCCCAGGGGAGAAGAGACCATGGCCCAGACTGACCTGCAAGTCCTCGAAGGGAGCGCCTGGAACATTCCGACACACCTTTAGCACAGGCTTGAAGTGGAGATCAGGCTGAGCTTGACCGAGTGAGGTGACTGGAGGTGTTGGTGAGTGCCTGGCGGGCGACTGTAAATCCGGCGAGAGCTAATCTCGTCCCTATATTTCCCCCCCTCAGTAACTCCCTAGAAGTTGACCCACCTCCACTCTGGATGAGGGGTGGGGTGATTCACAAGCAGTCTGACTGTACAGCAAAGGACTTGGAGAGAGGCATGAGACATGGGAGTGCCTGGGAGCAGAGGCCAAAAGAGTTTGCAGAGCTCATGCCTGGTTCCTACCTGCTGTTTAAAACACTGGAGGGAGTCCTTAGGGGGATCAAGAGGAAACAGATGGCCCATTCCCCCTCCTGACAGACATAGGTCGGTCCAGGCCTAGGGAAACCGCAGACTATAGAAGCACTGGACAAATGACACCCTCGGGTGAAGACAGGTGATTTAGTGACTGTCCAGAACAGACCCGAAATCCAGAGGAGGAAGGCTTGCGTCCCCAGTGAGACTCAGAGACTTGAGGACAGTGTGCGAATCTGTGGCACTGGGGCGAAGACACGCAATAGAGGAGAGAGACACCAACCAATACCCTATCAATAGAGTAGTGTCGATGGGTGACGTCTTTCTTACCCCCACATAACGCTGCTTAAGTATGCTGAACAGAGCGGCTCAGACCTGATACCCTAATAATAAAAAAAATGATTTTTGAGACATCGAAGAGAAGACGTGGGAACCCATAGAAATGTGTGAAGGCACACAGGAACCACCACCACTGATACATCTGGTGAGCTGCAAGTAATGTTCAGCAGGGCACTTAGGGGGACAAAGGAAAGGGAGCTGGTGAAACCCAACAGTGAGACTGTTGCCTCAGAGGGGAAAGCCACTGTATGTGCCACTGGAAGAGATATGGTTTGTGACAAGGACCCGAAACCCCCTCGACAGGGCAAAATGGACAGGTATGCAAAAAACATTCTGCCTCCACCAGACGTTGACCCACTGGCTCTCCCTGACAATGCAGCCCTTCTCACGGCCATACAATTCTCATGTGAAGCCCTAGAAAGAAAGATGGGCGAGGTGCACACCGAGTTCTCCATTCTATTCCAAGACCTACGCAATGTGACAGAGAGGGTCATAACAGCTGAAACAAGAATCTCGGAGCAACAGGACATGGTAAAAGATCTCTGTAAAGAGGTATCTGAAGCACAAGCTGCCACCAAGACAATAATCTGGAGGTTGGAAGATGCAGAAAATCGATCTCGGAGAATATGGCACAATTCCTGGATGAGTTGGTGCGACACACCTTTCCCTCTGATCAATTCTCCTCCTGTTTCATAATAGAACAAGCACACTGACTGCTGGGGATGAGTATGCCCCCTCCCAGAACACCCCCAAGACTGGTGATAGCGAGATTCCTGAACTTTCAAGACCAAGATATAATTGTTACTGAAGCAAGAAGGGAGAAATCCGACATAAGAATGTAAAGATCATGGTGTTTACGGACTACACACGTGAAGTCCAAAAACAAAAATAGACCTTTGATTCCGCCAGACTGTCAGTTTGCAGTGTATGCCACTGTTCCCCACAAAGCTGAAGGTACTATTTCTTGAAAAATCCAGAAGACGTCTGGGAGTGGTTGAAAGAACAACATACACTAACCCCCACCCAAGACAGGGGATAGCCTGGCAAGCCATTGGTGAGGCAAGGACCCTCCTGGACACCTGGCTAACCCTGAGGCGGGTAGGCAGACCATCACTCCTAAACCAAGAAGAGAAGCAATGGAGAAACCCGGACAATTGGAGACAGCGAGACCTCACCTTTGACCCGCAGGGAGACTGGCCAGAAGACACAAAGAAAACTAAAAGTGACGCCCGGGAAAGAGACTCTGAGGAAAGTGACAGGAGAGAAGCACAAGAAACTGAGAATAATACCTTGCATCCATATTGGCAGCAGCAATTGCAAATCTGTCACGTGAGTCTCTGTCCCCCTCCCAAGATGATGAGGAAGTGGTTATATAGGAAACAACATGGTCGTGGGACAGGCAATCAGATCTGGGGCTGAATGGAACTAACAAAACACCTTTAAGCATGGGTGTCAATAGCCCAATAGTACACAAAGAGACATTTCACAGACTGGGGGAAACACCACGGAGATCACATGAGTGGGCCCCGAAAGGAGCTCCAGAACATTCGGATCTGATTATTGACCTCCCTTCCATTATTGCGTTTGAGGATGTCTGTGGACGAAAGAGTGGTGAATGCTGAATGTGTGCAAATGTTGGGGCACGTACAACACTACCTCCAAGTGAATGAGTGAGTTGACTGGGCGAAAAAGGAAGGGTGAGAAAAGCTTGCTTTGCTTCTCTTTGATTTAAAAGTTAATTGTTGGAAAGTTGGGGAGGGAGGGCAGCAGACCTTTCAAGCTTATCCCAGCGTCCAGTTGTTTTAAATTCATGGGGTTAGGCATGCACGGGGATGGAGGATGGGGGGCAGAGTTCAGGGGTTCATAGTTTACACTACCAAGTCACACAATCTCCTACCTGGGGGTCACCGAGACCAGGGCTCCACCACCATTTTATCAAGGAATGTAAATGGATTGGGAAACAAAATAAAAAGGGGACCACTGACCACATACAAAAGATGCCTAAAACCAGACTTTAGGTGGTCATTATGAACATGGCAGTAAATGCCTCTGGCGGTTGCGGTAACTACCGCCAACAAGCTGGCGATCCAGACCGCCAAATAATGAAGCACATGAGAAACAAGTAGCAGTCCATCCACATACCGCCATCATTGTAGTGCCGACGAGGACGGAGGACACTGCCCACAGGCCTGTGGAAAGGAACCACCCACCCACCTAATCATAAAGCACAAGACCGCCATCAGTTCCGGGGCGGTAACCACCGCTATACAAAGCATGGCGGAAATGAACAAAATAAAAGGAAATACTCACCAGAGGCACACAAAACACGCTGACACAGACAGGGAGAGAGAGAAAATAATGCCAGTGCTGCTCCTTGCCATATGCCTCCACGTCCGTGACCGCTGACGAAAACGACGGTGAGTACAGAAACATTGTACACATGGGAAGAAAGAGCACAGTTACACAACTACCCCACCCACCATGCCACGCACTCCCAACCCCTCCCACATCCCAAGCCATACATACCAAAACAAGATGTACCTACCCGACACAAGGCAACAAAGACCTGCACCAAAGTACACACATGTGCACACCACACTCCCACAGTGAAACACGGAAACAACATCACCATAATGTGCCAACAGCAAAACTGGGAGCTGCAATTTATTTACAGTAAAAAACATACTGTCCTAATAAGGCCATTGGCCAGTCCATCAGACAATCCCAGTAGGGCCAAAATATGCCGGACTTGACTCCCGCATGTGCACAGGTTACTCCACCTGAAGGGGGCATCAATGGGGCGGCCAGGCACCTCAGGGAACAGGGGCAGGGCGTGGTGGGTGGGGACTTACATCTGGAAGAAGGGGTTTGGGCTTAGGTTTGGAGGGTGGAGGGGGTTTGGGCTTGGCCTTGGAAGGTGGGGGAGTGGGCTTGAACCGGGGAGTGGCAGAGGGACCTGGGGCAACATAGGGCTTCTTCCTCCCTGGGGAAGGGGCACATGAATGGGAAGGGCAGACTTGGATGGACTTGAACGTGGAAAGAGATGGGCACGTTTAGGGACGACACAGGGTGGGCCAGTGGGTTCAAACAGGTCAACACGGGAGAGGAACAGCTTCTTAGGGGCAGATGGGGGGGATTTGGAGAAAGGTCTGGGAGTGTAGGTGGAGGGAGTGCTTGTACCAGGTGTAGGTGTGGATGCAGGTGCCTATAAAGTATGCTGATGTGTGGTGGATGTGTGTTGTGTGGATGTCTGTGAATGTTTGAGTGTTTTGGGAGGAGGGGGGTGGACACAGTGGGACAAGACAGGCTGCCAGTGTACATGGATGTTGTCTGGGTGTCTGCAGGTATGGTGAGTGCAGGTATGGTTTCAGTGGTGCATGTCTGAATGTCAGATGTTGTGGTGACTGCAAGAATGGGGCCAGCATCAGTGACTGAGGGTAGAGTGTTTGTGGGTGTGCATGGTGAGGTGACAGACAGGGTGGCGAGAGAGGTAGACACACTGGGGGAAGTGGGTGTTGTTGTGTGTGCTTTGGTATGTTGGGTGTGTGCATGCCTGTGGTGGGAAGTGTTGTGCTTGTGTTTCTCTGTATGCTTCTTGTGTGTTGATATGTGTGCATGGCTGTCTGGACATGTGCTTGGGACGGGTGAAGGGAGTGGGGTGCTGGAAGGGGTAGAGGTGGTGGGAGGGGGGCTGGAAAGACCAAGGACACTGGCTGCCGTCAAAGAGGAGGCCAGAGCCTGAAAATATCTCTGTAGACCAGATATGGCACCGTGAATGCCTTCCAGGTATGCATTGCACATGCCCTCACACCATCCCCAGGTCTTTGAGGGGGCAGGACTGCATGAACACACCTGTCTGAGTGCCTGGCACTAGACAGTACACATGCCACAGCATCCAAACACATCCATCAAAGAGTATCACAACAGTGTTGGTACTCACCCCCTTGTGGCTGCTGTGCTGCTTTCAAGTGCCCATCCAAGTCCAGATAGGCCACTGCCAGAATGGGGGCCATTAGGGGGGGTCAGGGTCCAACGGGCACCTCTTCCTCGTTGGGAGGCCTTCCCCAGCTGGGCCTCTCCGGTCTTCCTGGCCCACCCCCTCAGGTCCTCCCACTGCTTCCTGCAGTGGGTGCTCTGCTGGTTGTAGACCCCCTGGGTCCGCACCTCCTTGGCGATGGCTTGCCAGAGTCCCCTCTTCTGATGGGCGCTGACCTGCATGGGACACACAGAGCAGAAAAACAGACTTCAGTATGTGTTCTCCTAATACAGATGACATGTCATCCCCTATGGAACGGACATTTTTGAAAGCTATGTCATCAACACACATACAGTACATGCCAGACAGTCTACGGATGGGCAGTCACAAACTGAACACACATACGTACTGGCAACCGCCACAATCACACATATCCAAGGATGACAGCCGCCAACTCACCTGCTCCTCTGGTCGCCCATACAACTTGGCATACAGGGGTAGGACCCCATCCACCTGCTTCTCCAGTTCCTCCTTGGTGAAGGCCGGGCCCGTTCCCCTGTGACTCTCGCCATCTCAGGGACCAGAGTCAGGACACAGCAGCATACACAGTGGAGTACTGCCCTGCACGGGAATCAGGAGCCAAGTGACAAGGGTCTGACGACATGGCGTACATTCCGCGGCGGTGTGCACCATCACCACCGGCGGCAACCATGATATGCCCAGGTTCCCCATTGACAACCATGTAATCCAGTGATTGGGTGCACGGCGGTGAACACCGCCTTCCGACATGATGACTACCGCCAGCGGAATGATGTCACTTTCCCCCCTCAGACCTGGATGGCAGGAGGCTGCCAACTTGCTACCACCAAGTTCTCATAGCCTGGCCAGGGGCCCCATTCAGGGCTTCCTAGTATACGACCTTAGTCACTTGCTGACATGAGTTTCTGTTCTTCACATGCACCCATTTTTGGAAATGTGTCCACATAGGTATGCCATTTAAACGTAGTTTACTCTCCACACATTTGCCTGACGGTGTACTTTATCCTTAGCATTTGTGTGTGTAACCTACGTGTCGCACATTTAAGGATACAGTAACTACATGTGTTGCAGGTGTGTGAGTGCCCTTCATATGTGTACAGACCCATGTGGCGCGGGAGGGCCCCATCTGTGTACAGACCTCTGGTTGATTTAGAAACTAAGGATGAACGTCACATCATTGTCACCTACAGACTCAATTGTGCTACAATCCACGACCTGTGTGCTTTACTAGATCATGTACTGAAACCAGCTAATCGGAATCAGCATACCATCCCTACTGAAGTGCGAGTGCTATCTGTACTTCATTTTTTAGCTACAGGCTCATTTCAGGTGACATTGGGCATGGGTGCAGGGGCCTCTCAGCCAATGTTTAGCCTCATCCTGTCCAGATTCCTGGATGCATTCGTCCAACACCTGCAGACATATGTCCAGTTCCCCCAAAGGGCTGAACTGCCTGCCATCAAGTCTGGATTTTATGCCTTTGCTAACATTCCACATGTGATAGGTGCCATTAATGGAACCCACATAGCTCTCATACCCCAAGAGTGAATGAACAGGTGTACAGGAATCAAAAAAACTTCCACTCCATGAATATACAATTGGTGTTTACTGCTGACCAGTACATACCACATGTAAATGCCAGGATCCCAGGCTCAGTGCATGATTCGTTTTTCCTGAGAAATAGCAGTGTACAAGACTTGATGGGACAACTGCAAGGGGACAGCGGATGGCTCATAGGTGAGTTTGTATGACAATGGTTAGGTGACAGCCAGCCAAATGTATGTGCAGTCATTTCATTTTGGTCCTGTTTACATCCACTACTTGCAATGGCTCCTGACACCAGTGAGGAATCCCAGTGACAGAAGCAGAGAAGAATTATAATGAGACCCATGGACGTTCTAGGAGGGTGATTGAGCGCACTATAGGTTTTCTGAAGGCTAGATTTTGTTGCCTGCATCTCTCAGGGGGATCCCTGTGCTATATCCCTGACAAGGTGTGTAAGATAGTGGTGGCCTGCTGCATGTTGCACAACTTAGCTGTGAGGAAAGCTATCTCCCTTCTTGAAGAGGAGGATGCTGTCCAACCAGCCCAGCAGTCTCAGAGAGGGGATGAGAGCGATGGGGAGGAAGGAGAGGGGAAAGATCTTAACTCCAGGACTCAGCTGATCTGCCTATACTTCCAGTGACCCTGAAGTATTGTTTAATGATGCTGTTGTCTTCACTGCATAGTTTCAGTCTGCCTCATGGAATTGGTAATGTGGTGTCTATAGTCATTGGCACTGTTTACTGAGTAGTGAAGTGGCATGTGCCAGGGAACCCAATAATGTGTACATTGTGGCTTACTTCAGACACTACCGTGCATGGGATCCACTCCTGCAATAAAGGTATGAATATGAAATTGACTGGCTAATGCATACACACTCACAATTTGAATTCATAATGAGGAGGAACATTCATTTTGGGTGTAAATTTGTTTGTTTTTTAAGTGACACGAATTTGTTATATCGTTGTACAGTGAAAGGGAGTGGGCTCAAGGTGTATATCCATACTCTGGTGCATGTGCTCAGCTGATAGTGGCACTGGACTTTGGTCCATGTGTCCATTGGTAGATGGTGTGTTGGTAGTGGCAGGTCTACAAGGTAGCACAGTGGCACACTAGGGAGACAGTTCAGGGCAGAGTTACTTCTTAGTGGGGGCCTCGGTCTTGGCTGGTGTGCCATGTCTGGGTCTAAGGGCACATTTGTGTGACTGGAGCTAGGCTGCAGGGGTGGTTGGTGGGTGGAGACTCTGGCCTCTGTGCATGTCGGCCACCAGTCTGTGGCCGGGAGACACTGGTGTGGTGTCGTTTGGCCAAAACTGATGTTGGTGGCTGGGTTGTAGGGCTGTCTGTGGTATACTGAGTGGGGCTGCTGGAGGGTGACAGTTCAGGACTGTGTGACGGGCCAGGGTATTACTCACTTTCCATACATCCCTCTCCAGTCTCCTGAGTGGGTCTCTATCTCCTTGTGCGGCGCTGGCACTCCTTGGCCTTTCCGTCCGGGTGGCATGGGTGGTGGTGCCTGTGGAGGGGGAATGGACATTGATGCACAGCTCTGCCCTATTTTGTCCTTTTATTCGCCTGTCGTGGCATGCAGGGTCCTTAAGTGTACTTATCTTTGCATTTTGTGTGTGGCGTGGAGGTGCATTGTGGGTGCTGTAGTGCTACTAAGAATCCTTGCAGGGGTAGGTGACTGTGCACAGGGGGAAGGATGGGGAGCCTGTTTGTGGAATTGTGGGCATGCAGGGTAACTGGATGTGTGTGTTGTGGCCTGGGTGGGGTCCTGGTGATAGTGAGAGGGGTGGGGTGCTGCATGCATTATGGGTGAGGTGACTGTTCAGGTATTGTAGTTGACTTACCCAAGTCCAGTCCTCCAGTGAGTCCAGTGAGGCCCTCCGGGTACAGGATAGCCAGTACCTTCTCCTCCCAGTCGGTGTAGTGGGGGGTGGAGGTGGGGTCCTCCACCAGTCTTTTGTACGATGATGTTGTTCCAGGATGCCTTAGACCTCAACTTCCTGCGCAGGTCTTTCCATCTCTTCCGAATGTCGTCCCATGTGCGTGAATGGTTTCCCACTGCGTTCACCTTGTTGACAATCATCTGCCATAGCTCCATCTTCCAGGCGATGGGTGTCTGCTTCACCTGTGCCCCGAAAAGTTGTGGCTCGACCTTCAGTATTTCGTCCACCATTGTCCTTAGCTCCCTATCTGTGAAGCGGGGGTGCTTGGGGGTGCCATGGTGTGTGTTGTGGGTGCTGTGTTGTGGGTGTATTGGTGAGGGTGCTTTCGTGTAGTTATGTGTGTGGTCTATGAGGGTGTTTGGGGTTTGGGTGTGTTTTGGTGTTGTATTTGTGCGTTTGAATTTGTTGTATTGTGTTCAGTGCATGCGTGTTGTGTTGTCAATCTCAGTTGTCCTTTTGGTGATGCAAAGGATTGAGGGGTGTGTATGTGAGTGTTTTATAGTGTTGTGGATGTGTGTCAGGTGTGTGGGTGCTGGTATCGTGGGTGTTCTCTGGCAGTGCCACCAGTCCAGTGGATGCTGCAGATGTAGAAGTCAGGGCAGTGTCCTGGCTAGTGGTAGCGGCTTGCAGGTGGGTAGAGGTCTCAGGCTGGCTAGGGTAGTGGTGCTGCAGCACCCCTGCAATGGTGGCCATGGTGGCATTTAGCTGTTTCCATTGCTCCATGGCCTCTTGCTGGTGTGCTGTCTGCAGCCTTTGATTCTGCTCCAGGGTGGCCAGGATCTGGCCCATCCTGTCCTGGGTATAGTGGTATGCTCTCAGGACCTCAGATATCACTTCCTGGGCTGCAGCATCCATCCTTTGACTTTCCCCCTGGGCCACTGATGCCCCTGTGCCTGTGTCCCCTGCACAGGTCTGGCAGTCCCACTTGTACTGGGCCCTTCATCATCTTGCCTGTTGGTGGGTGGAGACTCTGGCCTCTGTGCATGTGGGCCACCAGTCTGTGGCCGGGAGACACTGGTGTGGTGTCGTTTGGCCAAAACTGATGTTGGTGGCTGGGTTGTAGGGCTGTCTGTGGTATACTGAGTGGGGCTGCTGGAGGCTGACAGTTCAGGATTGTGTGACGGGCCAGGGTATTACTCACTTTCCATACATCCCTCTCCAGTCTCCTGAGTGGGTCTCTGTCTCCTTGTGCGGCGCTGGCACTCCTTGGCCTTTCCGTCCGGGTGGCATGGGTGGTGGTGCCTGTGGAGGGGGAATGGACATTGATGCACAGCTCTGCCCTATTTTGTCCTTTTATTCGCCTGTCGTGGCATGCAGGGTCCTTAAGTGTACTTATCTTTGCATTTTGTGTGTGGCGTGGAGGTGCATTGTGGGTGCTGTAGTGCTACTAAGAATCCTTGCAGGGGTAGGTGACTGTGCACAGGGGGAAGGATGGGGAGCCTGTTTGTGGAATTGTGGGCATGCAGGGTAACTGGATGTGTGTGTTGTGGCCTGGGTGGGGTCCTGGTGATAGTGAGAGGGGTGGGGTGCTGCATGCATTATGGGTGAGGTGACTGTTCAGGTATTGTAGTTGACTTACCCAAGTCCAGTCCTCCAGTGAGTCCAGTGAGGCCCTCCGGGTACAGGATAGCCAGTACCTTCTCCTCCCAGTCGGTGTAGTGGGGGGTGGAGGTGGGGGTCCTCCACCAGTCTTTTGTACGATGATGTTGTTCCAGGATGCCTTAGACCTCAACTTCCTGCGCAGGTCTTTCCATCTCTTCCGAATGTCGTCCCATGTGCGTGAATGGTTTCCCACTGCGTTCACCTTGTTGACAATCATCTGCCATAGCTCCATCTTCCAGGCGATGGGTGTCTGCTTCACCTGTGCCCCGAAAAGTTGTGGCTCGACCTTCAGTATTTCGTCCACCATTGTCCTTAGCTCCCTATCTGTGAAGCGGGGGTGCTTGGGGGTGCCATGGTGTGTGTTGTGGGTGCTGTGTTGTGGGTGTATTGGTGAGGGTGCTTTCGTGTAGTTATGTGTGTGGTCTATGAGGGTGTTTGGGGTTTGGGTGTGTTTTGGTGTTGTATTTGTGCGTTTGAATTTGTTGTATTGTGTTCAGTGCATGCGTGTTGTGTTGTCAATCTCAGTTGTCCTTTTGGTGATGCAAAGGATTGAGGGGTGTGTATGTGAGTGTTTTATAGTGTTGTGGATGTGTGTCAGGTGTGTGGGTTTCAAAGTTGCTAATGTGTCCATTTGTTGTTGTTGGGTCCCATTGCTGGCCGTGGTGGTCCGTACCACCAATGGTCGTTTGGCATTCACTATCCGCCACACCGATTTGTGCTTCATTATTTGGTGGGTAGAGGATTGGTCTGCATGGTGGTGGCGGGGTGGGGTGTACTGCCTTTCCACCGTCGCATGCCCTGGCGGTGGGTGGAGGTTGCAGGATTTTTGGAAGTTTGGCTTTTTGGCATCATAATTTGGCGGTGTCCAGTCTTCTGCCACTGGCAGTCTTCTGTTCACCGTCACCACGACGGTCGGAGGTGTTTGCCGCCATGTTCATAATGACCACCTTAGCCTTCTTACAGAAGACACACCTAATGGGAACCAAGAACTGCTTTCTTAATAAAGGGGCCTACATTACTCTCACACAGGCCAGCTATGCCTGAGGCTCCTGGGGAGTAGTTATCCTAATTAGAAAAAAAAACATTTACAGTTCAGAAGACGTGGACTGACACAAGTGGAACATATATAGCCATCAGGGGATAATGGGGTAGATGAGACATTATGCTTATCAATGTAAATGCTCTCCAGAGATTACAACAAGCACAATTGAGAAAGGTACTGGGATACCGTTAGAAACGGACTCTTCACTACACATAGGTGGAGGTGACTTCAATTACGTCATGCTCCCAGGTCTAGATAGATTGTGCTCTGCTGTAGACTCCTCGAGGGACACACCACTGGCTAGCTTTGCACATATCCTGAGCCTTACTGGCCTCTGTCATAAATATCACCCACAAGAACGCAAATACTCCTACTATTCTACCACCCATAAGGCTTTCTTCTGCCTAGACTATGGGGGTCATTATGACCCCGGCGGTCGGCGGTAATATGGAGTAAAGTACTGCCAACAGGCTGGCGGTACTTTCCTGCGTATTATGACATTGGCAGTTTGGCTGAAGCCAAAGTGCAAATGTGCCACACCGACCGCCACAGCTGTAACGGTCGCCGGGCTGGAGACATCAGTCTCCAGCCCCGCGGCTGTCACTTGCCCCCATGCGGGATTATGACCCCGCCTACCGCCATGATGTTCATGGCTTCCTTACCGCCACGAAAACCATGGTGGTAGGCACTATCAGTGACAGGGAATCCATTCCCTGTCACTGATAGGGGTCTTCCCCACCCCCCTCCCTCTCCACAGGTTCCCTATCCAACCCCCCACTTCCTCTCCAGACCCCCCTTCAAACACGACCCTCCCTTCACACATGCACACACGCATATACACACCCATTTCCACATTCATCCATGCATGAATACCTCCATTCATACACATATCTACACACACTTACATACATACACACAGATACGCATTTACACAACTCAACATACACGCACTCACACCCCCATACATGCACACACATACAACACGCAACACACACCCGCATACATGCACACACATACACACACCCCCCACATACACACACAACACCCCCCACCCTCCTCCCCTGTTGAAGCACCCACTTACCTGTGTACAAGGGGTCCTCCAGCAGGAGACGGTACTGGCGCTGCTGCCAGCAGCAGCATTCGCCAGCAGAACACTGCCAGGCCGTATTCATTCTCATAATACGGCCCGTGGCGGTCTACTGGTGTGGCGCTGCTGCTGGCAGCAGCACCACCTTACCGCCATCCGCTGCCATGGCCACAGCTGGATTTCTGCCATCCTTCTGGCAGAAATCCAGCTGTAGTCATAATATGGAGGACGGCTGGTAGCCGCGGCGGCAGTCTTTTGGCAGCTGTTGCCGCGGTGGTAGGCGGTACATGCCGCCAAGGTCCAAATGAGGGACTATATGTTTCCCTGGCAGGGAAAATCGTCGCTATCACCAAGGCAGACTATTTGGCGAGGGGAATCTCACATCACTCACCACTTCTAATCAGCCTGGGGCCAGAAATCGCAAACCTGCCACGGATTGGCGCCTCAACCCCTGGGAGCTCAGAGACGCCCAGGTTTTGAAACAACTTAGGGTAGACACAGAGCTATACTTCAAGGACAACAAAGATTCAGTTGATGCAGCAGTGATATTATGGGAAGCCTTTAAAACAGTACTTCAGGACAGAGCCCAGAACATCATAGCAGATAAATGAAAAATAGAGGTACATGAACTGGGAACTATAGAAGAGAGGTTACTGGCCCTCGGGGAGTATGTGGGAAGAGAACCCGACCCCCTGACACTCCTCACTCAGGAGATACTCCAGGAAGAGTATTGAGCCCTGGCAGATAGAGAATTTAGTGCACAAATCTTAGCAACACAGCATAGGCTATACAATGCAGGTGATAAGGTGGGTAGATTGCTGGCCTGGTTGGAAAGTAAAGAAGTTGAGACTCCTTGGGTGCACTCCATAATAGACGAAACACACACTGTCTATGACACCGACAAGGCAATAGCCTAAGCATTTTACAAATACTACGTGGACATCTATAGAGCACACCCGTTAGCGGACGCCTCTCAAATAGATGTATACCTATAACACATCCCACTGCCGACCCTACCGACAGACGAACATAATGACCTGGAAGGCAATATTACTCTCTCAGAGGTAATAGATGCAATAGTGCAACTTAAGCCAGGCAAGGTGTCTGTCCCCAATAGATAGCCAGCTGATTTTTTTAAAAGACACCAATATCCTAGCACCTCACCTCCTACAACTCTATAACAGGGCTCGACAGGATGAACACCTTCCACCTGACTTGCGCACGGCAATAATAGTGGTTATCCTAAAACCAGGAAAGCAAGCCACACAATGTGCCCAATCTACCTCCTCAATGTGGAGACCAAACTATGAAGGTCCTAGGACAATTCGGCTTTGGATCCAAATTTAGGGAATGGATCGGTCTCCTATATTCCGACCTGGTGGCAACGGTCAGGGTGAATAGGACTCTGTAGTCCGAATTTCCCATAAGATGCAACACCAGACAGGGCTGCCGCTGTCACCTCTCCTGTTTGTCCTGGCTTTGGAGCCATTGGCCTGTCTGATCAGGATGCACCCAAAACTGGGCTTTCAGGCAGAGAGAGAGAGTTAGCTGAAGTGGAAAGAATTTCACTTCTTGAGGATGATAGCCTCTTATAGGTTCGGGACCCACAAGAAACTATCCCGGTGATATTAGAAGTTTTTGATACATACGCGGCGCACTCCAGTTATACCATCAATTGGGATAAGCCTGGTCTTTACCCATTAGTAGAAGAACAAGGGATGGGAGCACTCCCTAGACAGCTGCAGATCTGGAGAAAGGGCTTTAAATATCTTGTCATCTTCATCATCTCAGACAGGGATCGCCACTTTTAATGCAACTAAGCCACGTTTTGCAGGAGTTCCAGACAGACTGGGAAAGATCGGGGGAACTCCCGCTGACATTGCTCGGATCCGCAGCAATGTTCAAGATGATTACATTACTGAAATTATTACTTCTATCCTATCTTGGATGAATATTTCATCAGATTTAATGGGGAGTTGCGTAAATTGTTGTGGGATGGTGGCCACCCCAAAATAGCGCCACAAACCCAACAGTGGATCCCACACAATGGAGGAATAGCACTTCCCAACATCCGGGCATATTACTGGGCAACCCACCTGATAGCCATTAATGACTGGGGACACTTACCTGTTGATCATTCAATATACACCATGGAACGTCTTCAATTCTAAACTATGTTGTATCTGCACTACCTCTACGGAGGCAAAGGAATACAGGCACTACTGCTGGCTACACGCGTAACCATAGATGCTTGGAATAAAACATTGATATGCATAGGATGGGAGGGGAAATAAAGCAGACATACCCAGGTCTGCTTAGCAGCAAAGTTTTGTGAAATTAGCAAATTGACAGGTTTTAAAGAGTGGAATCTTTTAGGGATCTCCATGCTGGGAGACCTAGTTGAGAATGGAGAGTTAATTACCTTTGACTCCCTCCAACAAGTCTATCTTTTTCACGACTCACAATATTATAAGTACAGTATATGCAGTCACAGCACTCTTGGCGAGCAGAAAACCTAGATGTGACAGATATCGCTGACTACGGCCCCTTGAAAGGTAAACTACTCCAGGAGGAACTACAGGAGAAGGCAGTCTCATACACCTACAAAAAAATTGATCAAGTGCTAAGTGTAGAATCTGCTTAAAATGTGCAATCTATGTGGCCTCAGGCTCTTTACAAGTTAAAATAGCTTTCCTCTTAATAGCTTTATTATCAACATTACTTTTCAATAAAGTTCATATAAAGAGAACTTTCACTTTCCTCCCCTTGAAGCACAATGTTGGGTCATTGCACTTCTTTTAAAATCACCAGAGTCATGCAGAATCTGTCACTTTCTTCCTGCTTCATGATGCTACTAGCATATTTCTCACTGGTATTTGTCAATGAGGTCTGGATTTAACGGTGTATGTTGTAAGGTAGGAAGGAACAACAGGTTGGAGTGAGGGTTTCCTGTGCTGGCTCAGGTATTCTGGATGTTGATGCAGGCAGGAAGTTACATTTGTTGGGTGCAGCTGCACTGAGATCAGGGAACAGGATGCAGCAGAGCTGAGGGAAAAAAAGGAGAGGGTCAGGATGTTCAAACTATAGGGGCTGGATGCAGAGAGGCTCGTGCAATTAGAGGGTGCTGACAATCTGGGTATGGCAGGAGGACAATGTTTATCAGCATACTGTCTAGGCATCAGGTAAGGTGCCAAAGAGGAAGGACAATTGCAGATGCGTTTCACACACATTTAAGCCATCTTAGATTTATAATTGACTGGTCGAACACACATAGCAATTTCCTGAACACTACCATGCTAGAGATGCAGTGCATCTAACTTTTATGTTCATTATTGAATTTTTTCAGTGGCACACTAATCCTAAATTAAAGGATGCATGATAGCTCTCTATAAAACACGCAAACATGTGAACAGCATAACACCACACCAAGACAATATTAAACTGACCAGTAATGTCAGGAATTGATAAGAAATCTGGTGGGTCCCCAGAGTCATGGGGCCTGATTTCTAACCCTCTGATTTAAGGACTTCATTCAATGCATCAACAATCAATTATAAAGCAGGTTGGACTGCGGTCCTGAGACCAGCCCGCTGATCAATCCTACTCTGCCAGGATTTTCAGGTGACTTTTAGTCCCAGATGAGTTCAGCGACACAATGGTAATCCAAACAATAGCACGTTCATAAATAGCACTTATAGGTGGGAACATGTACTTCTAAAATTTGCAGTCTGGTGCATAAAGTATCTAGAGTAACCACACAGAAAGAGTCATTAAAGTAGTTTTAAGCATGTAATGGTCAGCAAAAACAAGATAAACATTTCTAACATTGTTAGTGAGTTTCTCACATCCTATAACTCTAATGTGATTTCTAAATGTTATGCTAAAATCTAGCTAAAACATTACATAGCAAGACCTGCCTTGCGAGTTTCTTAGGAAGAAATTCACCGAGTACCTTTGAATAGCTGGCTGCAGCTATTCCTTACCAGAGCTCTGCCGTAGAAGCAGGACATGCGCTGTACGTAAAGGACACGTTCTTCATAGCTTTTGGAACGAAGGGGCCTATTCACAAGCCCCTTGCGTTGCCGTTGCAGCACTTTTGTGTTGTGACAGTGGTGCACACCTGTCAATCATATGCATGAGGCATGGCTTTGGGTAGTCTAATAAACCTGGAGTAAGGCAACGCAGCGTAAATCGCTGCATTTCCTTACTCTGCGTTAGGGAGGCGTTCCATGGGTGTTGCAGTGGGTGTTCCCACGCAACACCCATGCATTTTGATACATCCCCAGATTTACCAGATCTTGTGATCCTGGAGATGCGCAGCAAGGAGAAATGTCTTTATTTCTCCTTGTTTTTTAGGTTGAGCCTAGACAGCGTTCATGTGCTGTCTTTCGTCATGCTGTAATCTACTTCTGTGGGCTTTCACCATGCCCATCACTTTCATTTGTTCCTTGGCCTACCTTTCAAAATTAATTTGGCTTGTTAGGTGAATGCTTTAGATTTGTCGTGCCTTGAGGCTATTTTTTTATCACCTTGGATACTGAACCTGTTAAATGGACGATTGCATGATTGGCTTTATACCTTAGTGTCAGTGCTCTACTTTTTTTCTTTTGTCTCTCTGCTTCACGCTTGTGGCAGTATATTGTTTCTTCCTCTGGCATCTCGCTGTTTCTTTGCTGTGTCTGCACCTGACAAAAGGCTGGAGGGGGATTCTTTTTTATTGATTTATATAGCGCAGACTTGACTCAAAGATTGGAGCCCCGGTTAAATATTCAGCCCCATTCATAAATTCTTCCCAAGTTTAGCAGTTGAAAAATATACAAACTGGCGCCTTTTAAATAGAACAAGCACAAGGGAAACCCTAATTGCGGCTCTCCCCGGCACATCGGTAGAGCTGATAATACAATATTCATTGCACTCGGGAAACTTGCCCCATAATGCTTTGTGGGGCATTCCTTTTACAACACATTTTGGACCATAACCCAGCCTATGGTGGTCCTAGGACAGTGGGACCACCGCAAAATGTTTAGCAAGATGTACCCTTTCTGTCCAGATCATCTTCTGGGTTCCAACACTAGTTTGGAGTTGGGAAGGCCCAAAAGCATAACCTCTCCCACCATTCAATGTATTTTTAAGCTCTCTCATGGCTGGAGCTTTTGCTTTACAGATGGGACTAGTTTGTACTTTAAGGCCCTTGTTTGTAAACATTTTGTAGCAGGACTTCTAGACCTGAAAATGTGTAATGCACTACGCCCTGTACGGGCTGAATACATAGTTACACTGAAATGCTCTCTGGTTGTCTCTTTTCATGTGGTTATGTCCTCTAGGGGATGTTCTAACAATTACAGTCTAATGCCAAGTGTATGAAGGAGTGCACAAACACATTTTATTTCTGATGAAGGTTTAATGTGCTGCATGGCTAAATAAGGTCCCACAGGTGAGAACTATTGACTACGCCAATGCTTGTTCCTCTTTCCATGTGTGCTACATTCTGAAGCACACATAGAAAAAGGAAATACCTCACAGGATTGTTTTGTGCAGGAAGGTCTCCCTTCCTGCACAAAAACAATCCTGCATGCAGTACAGGCACCCTTGCACCAAGGTTGGCGCTAGGCTGTCGAAACTTCACCAGCACGTGGGGAAAACACAGGAATGCACTGTATGCCATAGATACGGCACATTCCTGCGCTTTCCTTTTGATGCAGGGCAGCCCAGTAAGGTGACTTGCTGCACTGCCTTTTGTCAAAATGCCAAAAACATTGGTCCAGGTCTGTAACTGAGAGCAGGGGGTTTAACAATCTCGAATGATCTCTGGGGTAACTCTATTGTGAAAACCTATCTTAATCAATGGTCAAATGCTAGTTTTTTTTTACTCCATTTGGCCACTGATTTTTTCCTCATATTTACTGTAGGAGGCTGGTCTGGCTTATAGTGGGCACCCAATGATGCTTACACCTTGTGCCAGGTCCAGTTATCCCTTATTAGTAGATTAGTAGTGTTCTAGCAGTTTAGGCTGATAGAGGTAGCTATAGCAGAGTAGTTTAGGCTGAACTAGGAGACATTCAAAGCCCCTACTATACCACTTATATCATATAGCACTATATCATAAGAATCACAACACTCAGAGTTACCAAAAATAAAGTTACTTTTTTTAGTAACAATGTGTCAGAAATATCTCAGACGATATACTCACTTAGGAGGTAAATAAAATACACAAAATATACACACAAACCAAAATCAGGTAAGTAAACAGTTAGAAAAGTAGTACAAACACTGTAGAATACAATAGGATGCAATAGGCCTAGGGGCAAGACAAACCATATACTAAGAAAGTGGAATGCAAACCACTTAGGGACCCTAGGCCTAGTGTAGTGTGTAGAGGGACGCTGGGTGTGTAAGAAAACACTAAGGGTGTCCAAGATACCCCAAGACCCTGAAAAGTAGGAGTAAAGTGACCCTACTTCCCCAGAGACACACTAAGGTCGTGTTAGGAGATTCTGCAAAGACAAGAACTGACTGCAAAGCACTGAACACAGATTCCTGGACGTGAGGACCTGTAAAGGAAGGGGACCAAGTCAAAGAGTCACGAAAGTGTCCGGGGGGGCAGTAGCCCACTAAACCCCGGATGAAAGTGCTCGTCAAGATGAGAGGGGCCCCAGAGGACAGGTGATGCAGAAGTTTGGTGCCTGCGTTAGCAGGGGGAAGATTCCATCAACCCACAGGAGATTTTTTCTTGGCTTCCAATGCAGGGTGAAGGCAGACAGCCCTCAGAGCATGCACCACCAGGAAACAGTCGAGAAAGCCGGCCGGATTAGGCGATGCAATGTTGCTGGTAGTCGTCTTGCTAATTTGTTGCGGTTTTGCAAGTGTCCTGGAGCAGTCAGCGGTCGATCCTTGGCAGAAGTCGAAGAGGGAGATGCAGAGGAACTCTGGTGAGCTCTTGCATTTGTTATCTGAAGAGAAACCCACAGGAGAGACCCTAAATAACCCTCAGAGGAGGATTGGCCACCTAGTCAGGTAAGCACCTAACAGGAGGGGTCTCTGATGTCACCTTCTGGCACTGGCCACTCAGAGGCCTCCACTGTGCCCTCACACCTCTGCACTTAAGATGACAGAGGTCTGGGATACACTGGAGGAGCTCTGGGCACCACCCCTGGGGTGGTGATGGACAGGGGAGTGGTCACTCCCCTGTCCAGTTTCGCGCCAGAGCAGGATCTGGGGGATCCCTGAACCGGTGTACACTGGCTTATGCAAGGAGGGCACCATCTGTGCCCTTCAAAGCATTTCCAGAGGCTTAACACCTATTTCCAAAGGGAGAGGATGTAACACCCTCTCTCAGAGGAAATCCTTTGTTCTGCCTTCCTGGGACTGGGCTGCCCAGACCCCAGGAGGGCAGAAGCCTGTCTGTGGGTTGGCAACAGTGGTAGCTGCAGTGAAAACCCCAGAGAGCTAGTTTGGCAGTACCCGGGGTCCATGCTGGAGCCCCGGGGATGCATGGGATTGGCACCCCAATACCAGATTTGGCATGGGGGGACAATTCCATGATCTTAGACATGTTACATGGCCATATTCGGAGTTACCCTTGTGAAGCTACATATAGGTATTGACCTATATGTAGTGCACGCATGTAATGGTGCCCCCGTACTCACAAAGTCCGGGGAAATTGCCTTGAATAATGTGGGGGCACCTTGGCTAGTGCCAGGGTGCCCTCACACTTAGTAACTTTGCACCTAACCTTCATTAAGTGAGGGTTAGACATATAGGTGACTTATAAGTTACTGATGTGCAGTGTAAAATGGCTGTGAAATAACGTGTATGTTTTTTCACTCAGGCTGCTTTGGCAGTCCTGTGTAAAAAATGTCTGAGCTCCCTATGGGTGGCAAAAGAAATGCTGCAGCCCATAGGGATCTCCTGGAACCCCAATACCCTGGGCACCTAGGAACAATACACTAGGGAATTATAAGGGTGTTCCAGTGTGCCAATCAGAATTGGTAAAATGGTCACTAGCCTGCAGTTACAATTTTAAAGACAGAGAGAGCATAAGCACTGAGGTTCTGGTTAGCAGAGCCTCAGTGACACAGTTAGGCACCACACAGGGAACACATTCAGGCCACAAACTATGAGCACTGGGGTCCTGGATAGCAGGATCCCAGTGAGACAGTGAAAAACAAACTGACACACAAGTACAAATAGGGGTAACAGGCCAGGCAAGATGGTACTTTCCTACATTTACAAAATAAGCTAGGTTTTGGAGACACTAAGCCTACTCTCAGAGTCAACTAACATGGCGCAAAATGTGGCGGCTCAATCCACCTGTTGACATTAAGCATCCATCTTTGTAAACAATAAGCCTACACTGCAAGGGGCCATATTGAAATGGCTGTGTGCATTAGCATGAACAAAAAATGCAGCTTTCAGTGCTGATAGGCATGATAATATCAGCATTTCTGTGTGTGCCCTAAGTACTTCACGTTTTTTTTTAAAGATAAGGAAAAGCTGACAGCAAGCACGAAATTAAAACAGACTCATAGAATTAGCACTGCCACAGGGTTCACTAAAAAATAATCAGCAGGATAAGATCTCAAGTTACTTATCCTCTGGTAAAAACAACATGCTGTACGGTGGAAAACAGGGCCAATTAGTAAAGCTGCTACCTTTGGGAGAGAACAGTGTACTAGGTTAAAAAACTGTAGAATTATGGCACAGGGCCTCTTTGACAGATGTCACCCTCTGCCACTGATGTGGCTACACTCCAAGTAGCATTTCATCCCCTCGTGTTTATTTTGTCACAACCACATGATAAGCTACTACCACGTTTCCTGTTGTTTAAGGAATTTAAGGTAGCCAGATAGATAAATTCCAGCAGGTAGACCATTTAATGGGCATAATTCCTGACCACCAGTAAGCAAGTGATGAAAGGGCAAAAGTGACAAATTAGATTTTTGAAGTTTGGTGGGAATACCTCTCTTGATGTTTTAATCTTATGTGCTGTACATGATGCCTTGGATTGGATACTCTTAGCAAAGCCCTACCAACACAGCAGTTACTGTATTAAGGAATGTGAGCCCTGAGGGGTCTATGAAAGTAGGTATCCAGCTGCATTTTTCGGTTACAGTATTAGACTGGAAATCCCAGGCAGTGTACTCTGATATACTCTAATCTGGACTGCTTGGGGTTGCCGCCACTAAAGAAGGTATACAAAATGTTTTCAGACAGATCAAAGATGGTAGAAGCCTGTCTTTAATATGGTGTTTACTTGGGGTGCAATGGAAATGTTAGAATCAAACATGACACATAGGATTCTGATAGTTGCTAATGGGCATAGGGCAAGTATTCAGTGTTACTGAAGATGATAAATATTGAGAATGTTCTTGCTTTATCTTTTGGACAAAATGTACAAGTTACTCAGCAAAACGTCTTGAAATGCACTTTAGTTTAGGCACAGTGCATGTCAGGGACTTTCCTTGGATTTATCCTAATTTCACATTGGATTGCATAATTGCCACATCATTTAATAAATACCCAGAGGTACACTTTATTGAATTTATGTATAGGAAAGATTAGGTTTACCCAATAACCTTTGACATTTGTAGGGCCTAGCACAGGTTGGGTAGACCCTAATATCGACATATTAGAGAATGACTTATCAGCATCATGAGTGGGAGATCAATGATGTTAGTTGCCTAAGATTGTTAGATATTTGTATCACATTACATGTCATGAGGCGTATCAGGTACTCCATTACCAAATACTGCACGGGGCCCGGGTGGGCTGTAAAACAAGACATACAGTAAATATGGCTTGAATCAGATTTTGTACCAAATTGGGAAAGGGTTTTATAACCTTCATGCTTTTTTCACAATGCAAACCAGGCTGCAATCACAATATTTGTGCTTTTACATGTTAAAATGTTGTGAGGGTGCAATCATGGCCTTAATTGGAAGGGACAAATCATCTGTGACCCACGATTAAGGCTATCATTTAGCATATAGTAGTGTGGAAGATAACATGAATCAGACGTTCTTCTTGAACATCAGACCATGATTTTTTCCTTCCTTTTATAGACGTGAGGAAATCACCTGGATTCTGACATCGATTCTTGCCTAGCTCTGCCCCGGAAAAGCTTTAGCTGCTGGGTCATCCCCCACAAATAACCCAGGTAAGGAACATCAGAAGGCCCATCCTTCATTTTTTCCTGCCTGGGACCGCCTTGAGAGATATGGCAGTCCTAGGAAGCAAAAGCAGAAATATACCTGTGTGCAGTGAGAAAACACCTTATGCATCCGAGAAATTTCCTTCTTTGCTTCTAAAAAAATAAAACTTTAGAGATTTGTTTCTCATTAAAAAAACCGTCGCTGAGCTGGCCACCATAGCACAGCAGCCAGTTCAGCACAACCTTTCATCACTGTTCATCAAAAGTGCAGCAGGGGCACGTTAGACAAAAATACCTTGCCTAATGTAAAGACTCTCATGGAGCTGGCGAAGTCCACCACTGGCATTCAGAGACCCATCCACCAAACTTATAATGACTGCCCAACTAATTAGTAAGGTATTGTTATTGTAGTAATTCACAGATATTTTTGCAATTTTTGATAGCTGGCCATATAGTGGCTTGTATGATCTTTATTAAGAGACATGCTCTTTAAAGAAACCTGGTACAGTCACAGGAGAGTAACAGCATAGTTAGATGTTTGGCTTCCCATATATTTTGTGAGGTGTGGGGATTCTATCCTGTGAAGATCTGACTTCCTTCTTGTTTAGAGCAAAAGCAGTTCATGCAAGATGTAAGAAATGTTGGAGGTCTGCTTTCAGGTGGGAGAGGCAGACTTCTTCCTAATAGCCCACATGGTGGGATGGATAGTCATTGACAGGCTTGCCTTTGGTGCACCTGCTTGTACACCTGATTCAGGTATGGGTTGCCTCAAAATTCTGGACACCTCAAAATCCTATCTCAACTAAAATGCCCATTCACTGGACCAGAGAAGGTGTTAAGCCTTAATTTCGTGAGACATTGTGTCCCTGCATTAAAGCATCTCTGAATACATTAAAATACCAGGAAATCAATCAATTAGTAATTGGGCCCACTCAGTAACTGAGTTCTAGATCAAAGAAATGTTAAAGGGTTCTATTACAAAATTGAATATTAAAGCAATACAGAGTCAATGCCATGAAGGCTGTCAATGTAAAGGCAGTTCAAAGGAATAGCAAAACCTGAAATTATTGTAAGTCGTAAGTGGACAGCAAAATTGCAAAAGTAACGAACAGCATCTCTAGTTACACAGGAAAGTATTTTGGCTGACTCATACCGAAATCAAGGGTTTTTATACATTATTTTTGCATATGAAATTGACTGATATTTCATGTTAGAAACGGGGTCTCTGGTTGGCAGTCAGTTTGCAATCTGTCAAATCAGGGACAATCACTCTAGTTAGGGTAAGGGAGCTACACAACTAGGATAACCCCTGCTCGGTATAAGCTTGGCGCAAGCATTCAGGCTTATCTCAGAGGCAATGTGTGAGTATGTGTACAATCCACAAAGTAACACAGTGAAAACACCACAAAAGGACTCAACACCAGGTTAGAAAAAAAGCTAATATTTATCTGACTCCTGAAACACGACTAAAACAACAAAAATCCTACATACACAAGCAAAGTTATGAATTTTTAAAGATTAAACTTCTATATAGTGCTTAGAAACACAAATGCTGGGAATTGGGGCTATCACGGCATAGTGACAGATTTGTTTACAACAATCTGACGCCAATGGCGCCGGTCATGGAGTCACACAGTCTCCCAGGTACAGTTCCTTGTGAAAAAGAGGCAACAAGCCGGTGCACGGAGATCGAGGCGCTGCTGGATCCTGTGCTGTGTCGGTTCTGGTGCTGTGGAGCAAAGGAATGAAGGTGTCGGTGTGTAGCATCGGGTCCTTGCAGCAGAGGTGTGGAGGTGAGGCAGCACTGTTGCGAAGTGTCCATTCCTTGCACTGCGGGCGGGGTCAATATCTGGTGGTCATGGAGTGGTGCAGGGAAGTCGGGTGTCACAGGTGTCGTTGACACAGCACTTCAGAACTCACAGAGTCGTGGACTTCAGTGAGGCTGCGGCAGCGTCGGGCCTGCGGGACGGTCACACTCCAGCGGAGACCATGACTTCAGTTGCAGGAGGGATCTAGCAGTGGCATCAGTCCAGGCGTCTTCTGAAGTCAGTGCACTTGGTTCTTATTGGTTTTTCACCAGGTTCTCCTTTCAAGGGCCCAGGGACTGGATTAGGCACCACTTGTCAGGGTAGGAGTCTCAGCTAGGGAGTCCAGGTGCTGGTAGAGGACGTCTTTGATGGCCCTGAGGCTTCAGAACTGGGGACAAGCTCAGTCCAAGCCCTTGGAGAATATTCCCAAGCAGGATACACAGCAAAGTCAAGTCTTTGCCCCCTCTGAGGCAAATGCAGGCCAACCCAGCAAAGCATACACAGCAAAGGGCCAGTACTCCTCCAGCTCTTCAGCTCTTGTCCTTAGCAGATGTTCCTCTTGATCAAGAAGTGCTCTAAAAGTCTGGGGGTTGGGTCCACTACTTATACCCCTTTCTGCCTTTGAAGTAGGCAAACTTTAAAGTAAAGTCTCTGTTGTTGTCAAGATCCTGCCTTGCCCAGGCCTGGCCCCAGACACACACCATAGGGTTGGAGACTGTATTGTGTGAGGATAGGCACGGCCCATTCAGGTGTAAGTGCCAGCTTCTCCCTCCTCACTCTGGCCCTGGAGACGCCTCAGGATATGCAGGCTACAACCCTGCTCCCTTTGTGTCAATGTCCAGAGGGAATTCACACCAGCCCAACTGTCAATCTGACCCAGACGTGGAATACACAAGCAGGCAGAGGCACAGAATGGTTTAAGCAAGAAAATTCCCACTTTCTAAAAGTGGCATTTTCAAACTGACAATCTAAAACAAAAGATGTATTTTTAAATTATGAGTTCAGAGACCCAAACTCCAATCTCTATCTACACCCAATGGTAAACTGTGCTCAAAAGATATTTAAAGACAGTCCCCATGTTAACCTATGAGAGAGATAGGCCTTGCAACAGTGAAAAACGAATTTGCCAGTATTTCACTGTCAGGACATGTACACCACATCAGTACATGTCCTACCTTTAAGACACACTGCACCCTGCCCCTGGGGCTACCTAGGGCCTACCTTCGGGGTGCCTTACATGTACAAAAAGGGAAGGTTTGGGTCTGGCAAGTGTGTACACTTGCCAGGTTGATTGGGCAGTTTAAAACTGCACACACAGACAATGAAGTGACAGGTCTGAGCTATGTTTACAGGGCTACTCATGTGGGTGGCACAATCAGTGCTGCAGGCCCACTAGTAGCATTTGATTTACAGGCCCTGGGTACCTCTAGGGCACTTTACTAAGGACTGACTAATAAGTCAAATATGCCAGTCATGGAGAAGCCAATTACACATTCAGTTTACACAGAGAGCACTTGTACTTTAGCACTGGTCAGCACAGGTAAAGTGCCAAGCATACCAAAAACCAGCAAAAAACAAGCCCAACGCATAGTCAACACATAGGAAGCAGAGGCAAAAAGGCAAGGAAGTCTGCGCCAAGGCTGCCAGGTCTAACATTACAAAATCATTGTGGTGTGAGCAAATATATCATTCCATCAGCAAATCAGAGCACAATACATTTAAATGTCATATTGACTTAGCATCTAAGCACTATCCCACTATATGTATAATAATAATACCCTCTCTAATGTAATGTTGTCCAGAGCTTCTAGAACAAACAAGATACATTAAAAATATCATGTTATATGAATAAATACGGCACAGTGAACCAACGGATAGACCTTGGAGCTACTGTTGCAGGGTGTGACTCAGCCAGGGAAGTTTCATCGAGATCAATGTACAATGACACTGGACATTGGAAATAAACAAGTACATTTTAGCTCAACCATGTGCTACAGAAATTGCAAGGAGAGACATGGGCAGGGGGAAAGACATAAGTGACAAGGATGGCATCCTTCTTCTACAAGATGGATTTAGTATTAAATTGAGGCCTAGCTAACAAAGATCAGAAAAACATACTTCGACACATCATAGATGTTTTTTCAAAAGTAACAGCACTATGTAAATGTGTACACGTTTGATCCAGTGTGAAAATACATCCTGCACGTTGCTGATGGTGCACAACATTATGAATGCATAAAAATCTTTAATGCAGAGACACACCTCCCTCAGATTAAGTTGGAAAGTTTGATGTCAGGCATTACCATGAAAGAAGCTTCACCTGACTCAGACAGAATGAGGTTCTGGTATAATTCACCAGTACAATGCTGTGTCCAAGTAATGTAACCTTATGGTGACTTAATCAATTTGTATGTCTAGCAATAAGAATATGCCCTTTTTTCTTTTCATACCATTGCAAAAAGCAGTGGGGAAAGCGGGCATCCCTGCCAGGTGCTGTGTTGTGGGAGGCCGCATATTCTGGTTGGCTGAGGCTGGGCCATAGCCAGGCAGAACCTCGTCACTCCCATCAGAGGTGGGTGATTACACTCACTGTATAAGCTGTGCTCACCCGTGGGTAGCTTGGTACAGAGCAGTCAGACTTATCACAGGGGTAATGTGTAAATCAATGACATGGCAATACCACACAACAATTACGCTGAGTGTCACAAAAGAGACTTCACACAAGGTGTGTGTAAATAAGTTTTGTATTCAACACACACATTAATGAACACAGCATGAAAAACATGTAACTCTGGTCAGGAATTCCCATCTGAACAACACTAGCAGTACTAGGCCCAACTGTGTTAAAATGACATTTGCAATATGCACACGTGAGAAAAATAATACATTCCCTCCCAGCACCCACATGAGGTGCCAAACATTGTCAGCATGCGATCCACCCTAGTAATTATCTCAGTTCGTTTATACACAGTCCTAAGGTGCACCCTGGTTCACAATGATAGCAGCAATATGTACATACAGAGCAATGTAGCACTTTAAATTAGCTCCAAAGCCTTGGCCGCACAGGTAAAATCTAATGTCAACCATGTAAGACCTCTGACAAGAATTAACGTGTCTGGCAAAACCTCATACTGTGTAGTAATCACCCGTAATCGATCCCACACACTCACTCTGCATCCCGAAATGGTGCCACAGATATCAGGCTGCTCGTAAATTATGCACTCACATACATTCACTCCCAGCACCCTAATGTAGCACACTGATATTTGGCAGGTTAGCTATCACTGCAGACCCTACCTTGGGTCCCAAACCTTTCCTTCACCCTCCAACTGGCCCTACTACCCAGCCTCTCACTAGCTGAAGATCTGAACAGCATTTCCCCGGGTGCCAGGCCGCACACGGCCAGAGTCACACTTTTTCAGGCACTCAGGACATATATGTGGGGAAAGGAATAGTTACCAGAGGAGCAGATAATAGTCAACACCTCCCTGGGACAAGGCACAACGTCTGGAGTGCGAGTACTTGAAAAGCCCCAGACAGTCCCAATTGCACACAAAGAGATACCAATCCGCACCTCCCTGGATGGAGATGCTACGTTGGGTGCGCAATGACTTGAGTGGCACCTGACGATTCTGATCACAAACACAAAGTGCTCAATGCCTTACCTCCCTGAAATGAGGCACATCTGGTGCGGGATGACTTGAGTTGCACCAGTAGATATAATGAAGTGTGCCTTTGAAGTTGGGGGTGGTTCAAAGGGCTCCCTTTTGAATCACAGAGGTCTCCCCTAAATTTAAGTCCTGTCTGCCACATGGCCATGGAATGCAGATTGTTATATTTAGTCGGGCCGTGATCTGGCTACGAGAGGCTAAGTGTCAAAACATCTCCCTCCAGTCTATCCAGCCAGGTCCTCAACTGGCAGATGCCTGTCGTTCCCAGTGCCTACCTTTTATGGCTGTTGCTGGGAAATGCACAGATGTGCTGTCCCCACTCTCCAGTGAAATGGAGTTCAAATTAAAAGGCACAAAAGATAGTTATAGAACATAGAAATGCCCACTTCTTAGAAGTGGCATTTCAAGAGCACTGTTGACAAAACCGCCTTTACCATCGGGAGGGGTTTGTCTTTGTCCTTGTGAATCCAAAGATAGTAACCACCATGTGGCTGCTCCACTGCAATCCACTGCCACAGTTCAGGATCAATTGTAACCTTTCCCCGTGTTAACCTATGGGCAGAGCAGCTTTCATGTGTAGCAAAAACACACATGGGTATTGTTTCAATACAGGGGCACATGGGCCCTGGTGCACTCACAAGCCTGCAGGGGCAGACTGAACATAAGTTAACACCACACAGATGCAAGTGCGCCCATTCAGACCTGCTGTGACAGGTCAAGGACATAGGGGCACATCACTGTGCATATGTGCACATAATGGTCAGCACCACTTTCCTGGCATAGGGAGGAAGGCCTACATGTTTTCCCACTGTATTCACAGTGCGAAAGCACCTAGGGCCCCAAATGCACTTTAAATATCATTGTGTAAGTGCACACCCAGTAGCCTGCTATGTCAGGCTCAGTGTACATTGAAACACCATTGTGCAAGTGGACACTGTGGGGCATTAGCACACACACTAACCTGCCAGGCCAGGTTCAGCACGTGTCAGAACAACACTGCAGATGTTCCTACTCTGGCCTGCAGTGGCAGGTCCAGTACACACTGGTTAACACCACTCCCCACCATGTGTAGGAAGTTCGCTTGTGCTTCCACATTGTACTCACAGTGGGACAGTGCCCCAGGCCCTAAGGCCAATCAGCGAACCTATTGGAGGGGCTGACCCCCCTAGGTAGGAAGACCCCAAGTTGAGGTTCTTTCCTGCCTGTTCAGGGAACACCCTGGTGTCCCTGTCCTGCCTTACGCCTACTGCTCTCACTACCCTTCAGGGGCCATCCTAGGGGTAGCATAATGCATTCTCAGGTTTGATCAAGGAATAGGGTCACACCAAGAGAGTCAGCAAAAAGCCAGGAGGAAAAAGCAAAAAGGTTCAGTGAAATCCCCCCAACAAGGCCATGTCCAACACACATCTAAACTGAAAAAGAGCAGAAGTAAGACGTTCAAGGTGAATCCAGGAGGATGGATTAATATAAAGAAGTTTGACGTACGCTAGTATTCATTCCACTATGCCCATGCAAGCTATCACCTGGAAGAGAAAGTCCCAGGCCAGCATGTCAAACGCCTTTTCTAAATTTAGTATGAGACAGGTGGCCCGTGGATATCAGCCTTGAACATGATCTTGGATGTGGAAAAGATGCTGTATAATTTGTGAAGTGCATCAACCCGGAACAAACCTGTTTTGTTCCCTATTAATCAGCTCTTAAAGGACCAGGATTTTATAGTCTGCTTTGAGAATGGCAATGGGGCAGTAGGGAGGGGTCTTTGTCAGGTTTGAGGATTGTGACCAAGAGGGACTCTCTGAGAGATTGTGAAAGCTCACCAAGTTGGAGGGCTGCCTCAAACATCTCTGTGAGATGGGAGGAAAGGAGTGTAGAGAATTGAACATAGTATTCAAGGGGTAACCCTCATCCTGGGGTTTTATTGTGTGCTAGGTGTTTGATGGCCTGAGTGATCTCAGATGTCATTATGGCCGCGTCAAGGGTAAGACTGGTGGAGCTGGATACTCCCATGAGGGGGATGTCCTCTAGGAACGTGGATGATGCATTTGGGATGAGGAGTATCGGCACTTGATAGAGAGAAGAGTAGAATTCTTGTAAGATCTCACCGTGTGTGTATCGTGGTCCTGCCAGGCATTCCTGCCTGATCAGCCAGGGGAGGAGGCGACCTGACTTGTCACCTTCTCTGGGCACTTTGGCTGTGTGGGCTGTAAAAATTAAGCACAACAGTTTCTCCAACAGAGCTACTTATTCTGTTTTTGCTGTTGTATATGCTGGGAGTCTGGTCTGCTTGTTTTCATAGATCAGCAAGACAGTGCTCAACTGCCAACATCTCTTTATCTAGTCTTCTTGGGACAATTTCCTGCATGCATCTGTCTCTTGTTACCACCCTGTAAGCGTCCCATTCTAGGGTTCTGGTGGAAGCAGTGCCTTGAGTTTCAAGTATTTGTGGATGTACGTTTGTTCTGTCTCGTGAAAGACAGGGACTTCCAAACAAGCTCCTCAGAGTTTCCACGTGGGCATAGGTGGGTTGGGAGGTTGCCAACGCAGATCGATGATATGAGCATTGTGCTCACAACTATGTTGTCTGAATTGTATGATGACTGTCTACCACTGATTGGCATGAAAAAGGGATGGAGGGGTCAAATTAACTTATGTGTTAACTAGAAAAACAGTGAATGGGTCTATTGCAACCTGCAGTATGCCTAAACTGAGCATACTCAAGTGAACTCTAGAAGAACGTGGGAGTGTGGTCCCAAGTTGGAAAGATGAATAGGGTTGGCGTGCCCTGTAGTGCATTGGGTAGGTCATATCATACCTGCAAGGGGGAAGCCCGACATACTGCATTCCTGACCCAACCAGACCCAGACCACGAGGGGGGCATGGGGGGGAGGTCTAATGTAGTGTGTAGTCATGAATGCGGGCAAAGTGGAATTGCTTTGTTAGGTGGCAATATAACAGGCATTGTATTAATCACATATTGAATGCATGGGCAGGGAATGCCTGATGGTAATATGTCATAACTCAAAGTTATAGGTGGTGGGGAAGCAAAGAATGAGACTGTCTAGGGAGTCACCAGTGGTGGAGAGTGTGAGTCATAATGAGAATCATCGGAGAGGGAAGTGTCATCCTCAGAGATAAAAATGTGTGGTCTGTTCTCTTTGTCTGTAGTTTCGACGTTGGTGTGCAAGGTGGCAGCTACCTTCAGGGCTGTCCTCTTTGATGATCTGTTGTAGGTCAGCTTTGCTGGGGAATGTTAAGGGGCAGCCCCCGCCCACTGCTTGCCCTTGCATCTCTTTGGAGACTAAGACGGGCCCGGGGAGATTTCTTCCTCTCCAATGGACAACCCCTGTCATACTTTTACACCCAATCCCAGGCATCCTTTGGGTCTGTGAAGAATGTAGTGATGCCATTGACCATGACTTTGAGGCAGGCCAGGAACAATAGTGAGTACTGGACTCCCAGTTGGCATAGGTGATGTTCTACTTCCACAAAGCAGAAGCATTGGTGCTGCACAGTGTGGGTGTAGTCCGGAAATAACATTACAACTTTGTCTTCCACTTGGAATGGGCCAGCTCATCTGGCAGTCCACAAAAGAGCATTGCAGACTGTAGTGGAGGAGTTTTGCCAACTTGTGCCATGATGGGACACTTAGAGGGGGACGATGAGCGGGGACCCAATGGGCCCTCTGCAGGGAAAAGAAGGGGGTGAGATAAGATGGTTGAGTAAATGTGTTAAAGAAAGTCTCTAGGTAGGAGACAGGATCTTGCCCCTCGATGCCCTCTGGTAGCTCCAGGATCCAAACATGGCTTATTTGTTAGCAGCCCTCCGCGTCCTCTGCCCTGTTCTCAAGGAGTCTCACATGCACCTGCAGGCCGCAGATCACTGATTGTTTTTTCTCTGCCAGCAGTTGCAGGACAGCTAGTGTTTTTTCACCATTGGTGACTTTATCTGAAAGCTTGTGGTGATCATCGCATAAGAATCCAAGTTCCAAGGTCAGTGAGCCCAGCTATATTTCCATGGAGAATCTAGAACGTCCAGTTGCTGCCAGAACGTTGTCCAATTTGTCAGATATGAAGAGTTGTGGAGCAGCATCCGAGGATGGTGTGTCCCAGATCATGAAGGGAGGGTCCGCTGAGATGGAAGGTGATGCAGGAGTGGCAGAGTGGATCCTGTCTAATGTGAAAAATGGCACCCAGGTAAAGGTGGTGATCCCAGGAGTGGGAAGGGAGGTGGAAGTAAGTATGAGTCCCCAGGCGTGAACTGCTTCCCTGTGTGATGTGTGGGAGCTGCTGATGCCAAGGGGTGAAACCAACAGGCCCTGGTGCGTTGTGGTTTGCTGCACCCAGAGGTTATTTTCACATCGGTGGTGGAGTAAGTATGGTAAGTCCCTTGTGTCGAACCATGGGAGTTATTGTGCAGGAGCATGAAGGGTGCCCGGTTTCTGCCAAACTAGGTGGGAGAGGGCCACAAATGTTCATGGTGGCACGGGTAAGCAAGGTTGAGGTGGGGCTAGGTGGAGAAGTGTCCAAGCCCCAGTATGAAAGTTGTCAGGAGGGCCGAGGAGGGTGACCAGCTGTATTGCTCCACCATGCGGTGGTGCATCTGATGTGCAGATTCTGGCAGTAGATTACTTGATCCTTGCACACCCAATCTGAGTACCAAGAAGGGGGACAGCAATGGTCTACTCTTTGAGGGTAAGAGAACATGGATGATGCCAGATGCTCAATGGGAATGAAGATGGAGTTGCCCATGGTTCCTAAAAATGCGGGACCAGAAGAGTCAAAGGGGAGACGTACCATCTCCTGAGTCCAAGGGTAGAGAGGTGGCACAATCACTCACGTCCAAAGTTGTGGATGTCCAGGCTTCGCTGTGGCCTGGTGTCTAGCTCCCAGTGGGGGCAGATGGGCTTGCTACTAGTGTCTTTCACCCCAGCTGAGGTTCGTCTTGAGCTCTTGCAGGTCAGGGGAGCCCAGATGTCTCTGAGTGCCCTCCCCTTCAGTTCCAGTGGGCCTTTCAATTTGTTCTGGGCTTGGGGGACTATGTCAGAGGTGGGCGATAGGTGTTGCTGCTTGGGGAGCACAGACGGCCTTTCATTATGACTTGCTGCATCCCGATCTTAGCGCTGATATTGGGTCGCTGGGAAATGATGGATAGTGCAATGCTTTGGGAGCAGTGGTAGCAGCCGAGCACTCATCAGGGCCTACCCTGGTGCTGCAGGTAGAAGGATCCCATTGGGGACCGGCCTTCCAGGTAGGGGCCACCATCAGGATTGCAGGACCGGGGAGGCATTATCAAAAGAGCTGGCCTCGAATGCAAGCGTCCTGGACCTAGATTCTGGCCCCTGGAGCTACGTTGATGCCACTGAAGGCGTAGCTCCGCTCTCGGTGAGGGCCTGGTCTGGACTCGCATGGAGAGGTAAGGGACTCTGGTGGTCATTACAACCCTGGCGGACGGTGTTAAAGCTGCAGTAATACCGCAAACAGGCCGGCGGACAAAAACAAGGGAATTACGACCCTGGCGGAAACCGCCAACTAAGACAGCCACTTTAACACATCGCCCGCCACGGCGGTACAGAAAAACAGCGCAGCGTTCACCGCCAACAGACAGGCGGAGGACAATGTACCGCCCACACTATCACAACACACCAATCCGCCACCTTTTCCGGGGCAGATTCACAGTGGATATAAACACGGCGGAAACAGCTTGTGGTATGGGAAATCGCTCACCTCAAAACATCCCACGAGGAAGGAGGACACCATGGAGCCGGAACTACAAATAATCCCTGCCCTTGCATTCCTGCTCATCTACGACCAACAGCGACGTAGGCGCAGAACATACCGGTGAGTACAGCACCTACGACACGGGGGAGGGGGGAGCCAAAAGTTACGGGGACACCCACCAAACACCCCCACCCCCACCCTCGCATATTACAACATACACACCAATGCATTCACAAAAATCACAGTAACAACCCACTATCCCCCCGGAAGAATGCAAAGACAAAGCGAATAGCGGTCAAACTTTGTATTGTGCCAATATACTACTCATTAAAAAATATACGGATATATATATCACGAAATCTGTCAAAAATAAATGTACAATACAAGAAGGAGTGCAGATATGTACACCACAATGTCCGTGCACCAACAGTCCAAAAATGCATGGGCGATGCCCACAATAGATACCTGACCAAAATCCGAGAGAACACTGCCGGGGCATCAAATAGAAACAATACAGGCACCTCAGGGGGAAGGGAAGGAGGGGGGCACCTCAGCCAGATGAATGCGAAGCCAGATCCACAACAGGGCTACATGCCCATTGATGTATCCTGGGGAGTGCAAAGCCACAGTCTCTCAAGTCACTTCAGTGGGTGGGTAGCCCACTGTGCCATCCTGGGGGGTGCAAAGCCACAGTCTCTCAAGTCTCTACAGTGGGTGGCTTGCCCACTGTTACATCCTGGGGAGTGCAAAGCCACAGTCTCTCAAGTCTCACAAGTGGGTGGCTTGCCCACTGTTACATCCTGGGGAGTGCAAAGCCACAGTCTCTCAAGTCTCACAAGTGGGTGGCTTGCCCACTGTTACATCCTGGGGAGTGCAAAGCCACAGTCTCTCAAGTCTCTACAGTGGGTGGCTTGCCCACTGTGCCATCCTGGGGAGTGCAAAGACACATCTTCGCAAGTAGATGCAGTTCTCTACTGGTACTGGGTGGGACTGGTGCCCATACTGGATGAGTCTGCACACTGCGGTGCTTTGCCATGGCAGTCTGGGCCCTGTTCAGCGGTGCTTTGCCATGGCAGTCTTGGCCCTGTTCAGCGGTCTTCACCATGGTGGTCTTTGCCCTGTTCAGCGGTGCTTGCCCTGTTCAGCGATGCTTGCCATGGCGGTCTTTGCCCTGTTCAGCAGTGCTTGAGTTGGCAGGTTCTGACCTGTTCAGCGGTGCTTGCCCTGTTCAGCGGTGCTTGCCATGGCGGTCTTTGCCCAGTTCAGCGGTCTTCACCATGGCGGTCTTGGCCTTGTTCAGCGGTGCTTTGCCATGGCTGGCTATGGACTGTTTAGCGGTGCTTTGCCATGGCAGTCTTGGCCCTGTTCAGCGGTCTTCACCATGGGGGTCTTTGCCCTGTTCAGCGGTCTTCACCATGGCGGTCTTGGCCTTGTTCAGCGGTGCTTTGCCATGGCTGGCTATGGACTGTTCAGCGGTGCTTTGCCATGTCAGTCTTGGCCCTGTTCAGCGGTCTTCACCATGGCGGTCTTTGCCCTGTTCAGCGGTCTTCACCATGGCGGTCTTGGCCTTGTTCAGCGGTGCTTTGCCATGGCTGGCTATGGACTGTTCAGCGGTGCTTTGCCATGGCAGTCTTGGCCCTGTTCAGCGGTCTTCACCATGGCGGTCTTTGCCCTGTTCAGCGGTCTTCACCATGGCGGTCTTGGCCTTGTTCAGTGGTGCTTTGCCATGGCTGGCTATGAACTGTTCAGCGGTGCTTTGCCATGGCAGTCTTGGCCCTGTTCAGCGGTCTTCACCATGGCGGTCTTTGCCCTGTTCAGCGGTGCTTTACCATGGCGATTCTGGTACGGATATTGGTGTGTGGCATTACGATCTCCACAATGGACATTGGTGTGTGGCATGACAAACTGCACACTGGACATTGGTGTGTGGCATGACGATCTCCACACTGGACATTGGTGTGTGGCATGACGAACAGCACACTGGACATTGGTGTGTGGCATGACGAACTCCACACTGGACGTTGGTGTGTGGCATGACGAACTGCACACTGGACATTGGTGTGTGGCATGACGAACTCCACACTGGACGTTGTTGTATGGCATGACGAACTCCAAACTGGACGTTGGTGTGTGGCTTGACGTTCCATCATTGCCCAGCGGGGCTGTGGGATTCTGGACCCTCATGGGCTGTGACTCCGGCGGTGGTCTCCTGACCAGTTACAATACTTGAGCCCTCCTGGGCTGTGACTCCGGCGGTGGAGGTGGTCTCCTGTTATATTTAGTCGGGCCGTGATCTGGCTACGAGAGGCTAAGTGTCAAAACATCTCCCTCCAGTCTATCCAGCCAGGTCCTCAACTGGCAGAAGCCTGTCGTTCCCAGTGCCTACCTTTTATGGCTGTTGCTGGGAAATGCACAGATGTGCTGTCCCCACCCTCCAGTGAAATGGAGTTCAAATTAAAAGGCACAAAAGATAGTTTTAGAACATAGAAATGCCCACTTCTTAGAAGTGGCATTTCAAGAGCACTGTTGACAAAACCGCCTTTACCATCGGGAGGGGTTTGTCTTTGTCCTTGTGAACCCAAAGATAGTAACCACCATGTGGCTGCTCCACTGCAATCCACTGCCACAGTTCAGGATCAATTGTAACCTTTCCCCGTGTTAACCTATGGGCAGAGCAGCTTTCATGTGTAGCAAAAACACACATGGGTATTGTTTCAATACAGGGGCACATGGGCCCTGGTGCACTCACAAGCCTGCAGGGGCAGACTGAACATAAGTTAACACCACACAGATGCAAGTGCGCCCATTCAGACCTGCTGTGACAGGTCAAGGACATAGGGGCACATCACTGTGTATATGTGCACATAATGGTCAGCACCACTTTCCTGGCATAGGGAGGAAGGCCTACATGTTTTCCCACTGTATTCACAGTGCGAAAGCACCTAGGGCCCCAAATGCACTTTAAATATCATTGTGTAAGTGCACACCCAGTGGCCTGCTATGTCAGGCTCAGTGTATATTGAAACACCATTGTGCAAGTGGACACTGTGGGGCATTAGCACACATACTAACCTGCCAGGCCAGGATCAGCACGTGTCAGAACAACACTGCAGATGTTCCTACTCTGGCCTGCAGTGGCAGGTCCAGTACACACTGGTTAACACCACTCCCCACCATGTGTAGGAAGTTCGCTTGTGCTTCCACATTGTACTCACAGTGGGAAAGTGCCCCAGGCCCTAAGGCCAATCAGCGAACCTATTGGAGGGGCTGACACCCTAGGTAGGAAGACCCCAAGTTGAGGTTCTTTCCTGCCTGTTCAGGGAACACCCTGGTGTCCCTGTCCTGCCCTACGCCTACTGCTCTCACTACCCTTCAGGGGCCATCCTAGGGGTAGCATAATGCATTCTCAGGTTTGATCAAGGAATAGGGTCACACCAAGAGAGTCAGCAAAAAGCCAGGAGGAAAAAGCAAAAAGGTTCAGTGAAATCCCCCCAACAAGGCCATGTCCAACACACATCTAAACTGAAAAAGAGCAGAAGTAAGACGTTCAAGGTGAATCCAGGAGGATGGATTAATATAAAGAAGTTTGACGTACGCTAGTATTCATTCCACTATGCCCATGCAAGCTATCACCTGGAAGAGAAAGTCCCAGGCCAGCATGTCAAACGCCTTTTCTAAATTTAGTATGAGACAGGTGGCCCGTGGATATCAGCCTTGAACATGATCTTGAATGTGGAAAAGATGCTGTATAATTTGTGAAGTGCATCAACCCGGAACAAACCTGTTTTGTTCCCTATGGATCAGCTCTTAAAGGACCAGGATTTTATAGTCTGCTTTGAGAATGGCAATGGGGCAGTAGGGAGGGGTCTTTGTCAGGTTTGAGGATTGTGACCAAGAGGGACTCTCTGAGAGATTGTGAAAGCTCACCAAGTTGGAGGGCTGCCTCAAACATCTCTGTGAGATGGGAGGAAAGGAGCGTAGAGAATTGAACATAGTATTCAAGGGGTAACCCTCATCCTGGGGTTTTATTGTGTGCTAGGAGTTTGATGGCCTGAGTGATCTCAGATGTCATTATGGCCGCGTCAAGGGTAAGACTGGTGGAGCTGGATACTCCCATGAGGGGGATGTCCTCTAGGAACGTGGATGATGCATTTGGGATGAGGAGTATCGGCACTTGATAGAGAGAAGAGTAGAATTCTTGTAAGATCTCACCGTGTGTGTATCGTGGTCCTGCCAGGCATTCCTGCCTGATCAGCCAGGGGAGGAGGCGACCTGACTTGTCACCTTCTCTGGGCACTTTGGCTGTGTGGGCTGTAAAAATTAAGCACAACAGTTTCTCCAACAGAGCTACTTATTCTGTTTTTGCTGTTGTATATGCTGGGAGTCTGGTCTGCTTGTTTTCCTAGATCAGCAAGACAGTACTCAACTGCCAACATCTCTTTATCTAGTCTTCTTGGGACAATTTCCTGCATGCATCTGTCTCTTGTTACCACCCTGTAAGCGTCCCATTCTAGGGTTCTGGTGGAAGCAGTGCCTTGAGTTTCAAGTATTTGTGGATGTACGTTTGTTCTGTCTCGCGAAAGACAGGGACTTCCAAACAAGCTCCTCAGAGTTTCCACGTGGGCATAGGTGGGTTGGGAGGTTGCCAACGCAGATCGATGATATGAGCATTGTGCTCACAACTATGTTGTCTGAATTGTATGATGACTGTCTACCACTGATTGGCATGAAAAAGGGATGGAGGGGTCAAATTAACTTATGTGTTAACTAGAAAAACAGTGAATGGGTCTATTGCAACCTGCAGTATGCCTAAACTGAGCATACTCAAGTGAACTCTAGAAGAACGTGGGAGTGTGGTCCCAAGTTGGAAAGATGAATAGGGTTGGCGTGCCCTGTAGTGCATTGGGTAGGTCATATCATACCTGCAAGGGGGTAGCCCGACATACTGCATTCCTGACCCAACCAGACCCAGACCACGAGGGGGGCATGAGGGGGAGGTCTAATGTAGTGTGTAGTCATGAATGCGGGCAAAGTGGAATTGCTTTGTTAGGTGGCAATATAACAGGCATTGTATTAATCACATATTGAATGCATGGGCAGGGAATGCCTGATGGTAATATGTCATAACTCAAAGTTATAGGTGGTGGGGAAGCAAAGAATGAGACTGTCTAGGGAGTCACCAGTGGGGGAGAGTGTGAGTCATAATGAGAATCATCGGAGAGGGAAGTGTCATCCTCAGAGATAAAAATGTGTGGTCTGTTCTCTTTGTCTGTAGTTTTGACGTTGGTGTGCAAGGTGGCAGCTACCTTCAGGGCTGTCCTCTTTGATGATCTGTTGTAGGTCAGCTTTGCTGGGGAATGTTAAGGGGCAGCCCCCGCCCACTGCTTGCCCTTGCATCTCTTTGGAGACTAAGACGGGCCCGGGGAGATTTCTTCCTCTCCAATGGACAACCCCTGTCATACTTTTACACCCAATCCCAGGCATCCTTTGGGTCTGTGAAGAATGTAGTGATGCCATTGACCATGACTTTGAGGCAGGCCAGGAACAGTAGTGAGTACTGGACTCCCAGTTGGCATAGGTGATGTTCTACTTCCACAAAGCAGAAGCATTGGTGCTGCACAGTGTGGGTGTAGTCCGGAAATAACATTACAACTTTGTCTTCCACTTGGAATGGGCCAGCTCATCTGGCAGTCCACAAAAGAGCATTGCAGACTGTAGTGGAGGAGTTTTGCCAACTTGTGCCATGATGGGACACTTAGAGGGGGACGATGAGCGGGGACCCAATGGGCCCTCTGCAGAGAAAAGAAGGGGGTGAGATAAGATGGTTGAGTAAATGTGTTAAAGAAAGTCTCTAGGTAGGAGACAGGATCTTGCCCCTCGATGCCCTCTGGTAGCTCCAGGATCCAAACATGGCTTATTTGTTAGCAGCCCTCCGCGTCCTCTGCCCTGTTCTCAAGGAGTCTCACATGCACCTGCAGGCCGCGGATCACTGATTGTTTTTTCTCTGCCAGCAGTTGCAGGACAGCTAGTGTTTTTTCACCATTGGTGACTTTATCTGAAAGCTTGTGGTGATCATCGCATAAGAATCCAAGTTCCAAGGTCAGTGAGCCCAGCTGTATTTCCATGGAGAATCTAGAACGTCCAGTTGCTGCCAGAACGTTGTCCAATTTGTCAGATATGGAGAGTTGTGGAGCAGCATCCGAGGATGGTGTGTCCCAGATCATGAAGGGAGGGTCCGCTGAGATGGAAGGTGATGCAGGAGTGGCAGAGTGGATCCTGTCTAATGTGAAAAATGGCACCCAGGTAAAGGTGGTGATCCCAGGAGTGGGAAGGGAGGTGGAAGTAAGTATGAGTCCCCAGGGGTGAACTGCTTCCCTGTGTGATGTGTGGGAGCTGCTGATGCCAAGGGGTGAAACCAACAGGCCCTGGTGCGTTGTGGTTTGCTGCACCCAGAGGTTATTTTCACATCGGTGGTGGAGTAAGTATGGTAAGTCCCTTGTGTCGAACCATGGGAGTTATTGTGCAGGAGCATGAAGGGTGCCCGGTTTCTGCCAAACTAGGTGGGAGAGGGCACAAATGTTCTTGGTGGCAAGGGTAAGCAAGGTTGAGGTGGGGCTAGGTGGAGAAGTGTCCAAGCCCCAGTATGAAAGTTGTCAGGAGGGCCGAGGAGGGTGACCAGCTGTATTACTCCACCATGCGGTGGTGCATCTGATGTGCAGATTCTGGCAGTAGATTACTTGATCCTTGCACACCCAATCTGAGTACCAAGAAGGGGGACAGCAATGGTCTACTCTTTGAGGGTAAGAGAACATGGATGATGCCAGATGCTCAATGGGAATGAAGATGGAGTTGCCCATGGTTCCTAAAAATGTGGGACCAGAAGAGTCAAAGGGGAGACGTACCATCTCCTGAGTCCAAGGGTAGAGAGGTGGCACAATCACTCACGTCCAAAGTTGTGGATGTCCAGGCTTCGCTGTGGCCTGGTGTCTAGCTCCCAGTGGGGGCAGATGGGCTTGCTACTAGTGTCTTTCACCCCAGCTGAGGTTCGTCTTGAGCTCTTGCAGGTCAGGGGAGCCCAGATGTCTCTGAGTGCCCTCCCCTTCAGTTCCAGTGGGTCTTTCAATTTGTTCTGGGCTTGGGGGACTATGTCAGAGGTGGGCGATAGGTGTTGCTGCTTGGGGAGCACAGACGGCCTTTCATTATGACTTGCTGCATCCCGATCTTAGCGCTGATATTGGGTCGCTGGGAAATGATGGATAGTGCAATGCTTTGGGAGCAGTGGTAGCAGCCGAGCACTCATCAGGGCCCACCCTGGTGCTGCAGGTAGAAGGATCCCATTGGGGACGGGCCTTCCAGGTAGGGGCCACCATCAGGATTGCAGGACCGGGGAGGCATTATCAAAAGAGCTGGCCTCGAATGCAAGCGTCCTGGACCTAGATTCTGGCCCCTGGAGCTACGTTGATGCCACTGAAGGCGTAGCTCCGCTCTCGGTGAGGGCCTGGTCTGGACTTGCATGGAGAGGTAAGGGTCGTCATTACAACCCTGGCGGACGGTGTTAAAGCTGCAGTAATACCGCAAACAGGCCGGCGGACAAAAAAAAGGGAATTACGACCCTGGCGGAAACCGCCAACTAAGACAGCCACTTTAACACATCGCCCGCCACAGCGGTACAGAAAAACAGCACGGCGTTGACCGCCAACAGACAGGCGGAGGACAATGTACCACCCACACTATCACAACACACCAATCCGCCACCTTTTCCGGGGCAGATTCACAGTGGATATAAACACGGCGGAAACAGCTTGTGCTATGGGAAATCGCTCACCTCAACACATCCCACGAGGAAGGAGGACACCATGGAGCCGGAACTACAAATAATCCCTGCCCTTGCATTCCTGCTCATCTACGACTAGCAGCGACGTAGGCGCAGAACATACCGGTGAGTACAGCACCTACGACACGGGGAGGAGGGAGCCAAAAGTTACGGGGACACCCACCAAACACCCCCACCCCCACCCTCGCATATTACAACATACACACCAATGCATTCACAAAAATCACAGAAACAATCCACTATCCCCCCGGAAGAATGCAAAGACAAAGCGAATAGCGGTCAAACTTTGTATTGTGCCAATATACTACTCATTAAAAAATATACGGATATATATATCACGAAATCTGTCAAAAATAAATGTACAATACAAGAAGTAGTGCAGATATGTACACAACAATGTCCGTGCACCAACAGTCCAAAAATGCATGGGCGATGCCCACAATAGATACCTGACCAAAATCCGAGAGAACACTGCCGGGGCATCAAATAGAAACAATACAGGCACCTCAGGGGGAAGGGAAGGAGGGGGGCACCTCAGCCAGATGAATGCGAAGCCAGATCCACAACAGGGCTACAAGCCCATTGATGTATCCTGGGGAGTGCAAAGCCACAGTCTCTCAAGTCACTTCAGTGGGTGGGTTGCCCACTGTGCCATCCTGGGGAGTGCAAAGCCACAGTCTCTCAAGTCTCTACAGTGGGTGGCTTGCCCACTGTTACATCCTGGGGAGCGCAAAGCCACAGTCTCTCAAGTCTCACAAGTGGGTGGCTTGCCCACTGTTACATCCTGGGGAGTGCAAAGCCACAGTCTCTCAAGTCTCACAAGTGGGTGGCTTGCCCACTGTTACATCCTGGGGAGTGCAAAGCCACAGTCTCTCAAGTCTCTACAGTGGGTGGCTTGCCCACTGTGCCATCCTGGGGAGTGCAAAGACACATCTTCGCAAGTAGATGCAGTTCTCTACTGGTACTGGGTGGGACTGGTGCCCATACTGGATGAGTCTGCACACTGCAGTGCTTTGCCATGGCAGTCTTGGCCCTGTTCAGCGGTGCTTTGCCATGGCAGTCTTTGCCCTGTTCAGCGGTCTTCACCATGGCGGTCTTGGCCTTGTTCAGCGGTGCTTTGCCATGGCTGGCTATGGACTGTTCAGCGGTGCTTTGCCATGGCAGTCTTGGCCCTGTTCAGCGGTCTTCACATGGCGGTCTTTGCCCTGTTCAGCGGTCTTCACCATGGCGGTCTTGGCCTTGTTCAGTGGTGCTTTGCCATGGCTGGCTATGAACTGTTCAGCGGTGCTTTGCCATGGCAGTCTTGGCCCTGTTCAGCGGTCTTCACCATGGCGGTCTTTGCCCTGTTCAGCGGTGCTTTGCCATGGCGATTCTGGTACGGATATTGGTGTGTGGCATTACGATCTCCACAATGGACATTGGTGTGTGGCATGACAAACTGCACACTGGACATTGGTGTGTGGCATGACGATCTCCACACTGGACATTGGTGTGTGGCATGACGAACTGCACACTGGACATTGGTGTGTGGCATGACGATCTCCACACTGGACATTGGTGTGTGGCATGACGAACAGCACACTGGACATTGGTGTGTGGCATGACGAACTCCACACTGGACGTTGGTGTGTGGCATGACGAACTGCACACTGGACATTGGTGTGTGGCATGACGAACTCCACACTGGACGTTGTTGTATGGCATGACGAACTCCAAACTGGACGTTGGTGTGTGGCTTGACGTTCCATCATTGCCCAGCGGGGCTGTGGGATTCTGGACCCTCATGGGCTGTGACTCCGGCGGTGGTCTCCTGACCAGTTACGATACTTGAGCCCTCCTGGGCTGTGACTCCGGCAGTGGCGGTGGTCTCCTGACCAGTAACGATACTTGGGCCCTCCTGGGCTATGACTCTGGCGGTGGTGGTGGTCTCCTGACCAGTTACGATACTTGAGCCCTCCTGGGCTATGACTCTGGCGGTGGCGGTGGTCTCCTGACCAGTTACGATACTTGAGCCCTCCTGGGCTATGACTCTGGCGGTGGTCTCCTGACCAGCTACGATACTTGAGCCTTCCTGGGCTGTGACTCTGGCAGTGGTCTCCTGACCAGTAACGACGGTGCTGGCGGTTGTGTCTGGACCGCCTGAAATGATGGTGCACTTCTCCGCCGTGACACTCACAACAGGTTGGGGAGACTTCCTCAGGACCTTCCCCACCTTCTTTTGAGTTACAGATGACTCACCAATCGCCTTGGATCCCATTTCACTGTTTGTCCCACCAGGAGTCTTGACATGGTCCCGTCGTCCACTCTCCAATTTTGGAGCCTTTACAGGGGGTGGCTGACAGTGCCTTAGCTCCGGGTCCTACTGCCTGCCCTGGTGGACGGGGTACTCCAAAAACCTGGTACACGCACCACTGGTACTGGAGGCTTTTTGGCTGAGGCGCCACGACGGGACTGATGAATTGGAGGGGGGGGGGGGGGTGGGGGCAAAAAGGTCAATTTGACATAGAGACAGTTTCTGACGTACACTGGGATGGGTAGCTGGAGGGGCTCTGGGAGTGGAGGAAGAGGAGGTGGTTGTAAGAGGTGTCACTTTAGGTGTTTTGGGTGCAGGTGCAGGTACTGGAGGCTGTCGTGAGGTGGATGGATGTTGGGTGAGTGATTGCCGGCGTTTGTGTACTTTTGGAGGGGGCGTCACAGACACACTGGGAGAGGACACAGGGGACGTGTATATGGCAGTGGAGGTGGTGAGTGCAGGTGAGCGGCTTGTGGTGCTGGGTGTCCTGGTGCGAGTCCTAGTGCCTGTAGATGTGGTGCATGCAGGTGTGTGTGTAGACGAGACTGGGAGGGAGGAGGGAGAAGAGGAGGAGGGGGACACAGTGGAGACAGTGGATATTGCTGTGTCTGTATGGGTCTGATGCCTGTGTGAGTGCCTGTGGTGTGTGTGGTGCCTATGTTTGCTTGAGCTACTTTTGTGTGTTGACTTGTGTGCATGCTGGTCTGTAGGTGTGCTTGGGATGGGCTGAGGTACAGGGGATTGGGTCTGGGTGGAGGAAGTTGGAGGGGGGAGGCTGGACACAGGGACAAAGGCTGCCATCCGTGCTGAGGCCAGAGATTGCAGGGTTCGCTGAAGGACAGCCTGACCAGAATGAATGCCCTCCAGGAATTCATTACCGTGTTTCAACTCTCGTTCTACACCCTGGATGGCATTCACAATGGTAGACTTCCCAACAATGAGTGACCTGAGGAGGTCAATGGCCTCCTCACTGAGGGCAGCTGGGGTGACTGGGGCAGGGCCTGAGGTGCCTGGGGCGAAGGTGATGCCCACCCTCCTGGGTGAGCAGGCACGGGGCAAACCCTGAGGGGCTGCTGGGAGGGTGGTGCTGGTAGGGGAGGTGGCGGCTGTACCTGTAGAAGTGGGGAGCACAGATGGTGCCGCCACCACAGGGGAGCTCACATCGGCGGACGAGTCCGTGTCGCTGTTTGATGATCCTGTGGCCGACGTGAAGCTCCCCTCGCCCTCCGTCCCACTGGTGAATTCAGAGTCTGTGGTGTGGCCCTCCATGGCCATGTGGGATGCAGCTCCCTCGTGCTCCGGTGCCACTGTACCTCCGCCTGTTGATGCTGATGTACAGAAGGACAGGGAGAGCAGAAAAGGGGTGGAGACAGAAGAAAGAGAGTTTTA